>NW_027052708.1:1149668-1449668 GCF_011386835.1 Chrysemys picta bellii
CAAACTTTACAATATGGCTAATTAAGACCTTGGATCTCCCGGCTGCCTGGGAGGTGGAGATAGTGGAAAAACTATAACCACACAGCTAGAACACTATCAACAAAGACGTCCTGTAGCAGGGTGGTTACCCCGCTCCGGCCCTGAAGCGATTAAAACAACCCTGGTAAAGGGCTGTTCCTGGGAGCCAATAGCGTAGACTGATTGGGGAAGAAGCCACAGCTGGGTCACGCCCCAATGAGGCCACAGCTGGCCCTATAAAAGGTCTGTGAAGCAGGTGCTGAAGGAGTCTCTCTCTCACTGGAGAGAGAAGGACTGGGATGCCTGAGAGCTGAGCAGGGCACCTGAGGCTGAGCAGGGCTGGGGAAGGGCAAAGGAGCGGGGGAGCTCCAGCCTGGCAACTGCCCAGACTGAAGGCCTTGGTGAAGGCCCAAAGGAGGTACTGGGGTTGCAGAGGTACAGCTCAGGGTTAGGCAAAGGCAGCAGGTCCAAACCCCCCTTGCCAATGATGAGTGGCCATTACAGACTGCAGTCTGCCCCAGTGAGCGGGGGCTAGACGATGACTGGCAGTAACCACTGAGGCAAGGTGGGGATAGAGGGTTGGGGGTTCCCCTGGGAGGGGAGACCCAGAGACTGCAGGGGTACTGCAGAGGGCAGAACCCCGACGTAAGGGACACCGGGGTCTGGGAGGGACACGGGGGCCTGAGGCAAGTGGGACATTGGCCAGGAGAGGGCACTCCAGAGCTGGAGAGCTAATTCCCAGGATGACGAGCAGGGGGAGGCGCCGCAGTGGTGAGTCCTTACATAGCTACACACCCCTTTCGAAATCATCCTTGGAGATATGATGTGGAGTTTCATCCTATGACAAAGTTATTACTCGTCCATACCCGAATTACTGGATCATATAAACAATACTGTAGCTCCTCACCCAGGACAGCCTGAGGTGGTCATGAACTACGACCCTGTGGGTAGAAAAGTTAGACTTAAATCCGCCTATTTTACTTATATGTTTTCTACTGGTGGGGAGCTAGCTAACATTCTGGGTTTGGGCCCCAAGCACAGCGTCCAAAAGATCCCCTTTTTGGCAGACATCACAGGGGCTTTCAACTCCTTGTATCTGTAAACAGATATTGTAGAACATCAGTTTGTGGGGGACTTTTCTGTTCCCCTGTTACGCTACGTCCCCGTCTGAGCAAGGAACGAGTTTGTCACCATCACCTACGATAAACCTCATTACGTCCCTGTCAGTAAACACCACATCAGCACCATCACCACTGAAATAAAGACAAATCAGAACAAACATGTCTCATTTCGGTTTGGCAAGGTGATCGTCAAGCTGCACCAGCGTCCCCGGAGAAAGCGAGGTTTCTAAAAAGCAAAACACTATTATGGCAATCCTAAAAAATTACTGTGACCCCAACATCTACAGAAACTATTACAAAGCCCAGGCTGGATACGCCCTTCCTGGATATCATGGGGCCCTCCATGATGAACGGGGCTGGTGTGGGCGGAGTATTCTGTAGCCTCTTTCGAGAAGCCGTACCGCTTTTGAAGAGGGAGGGCTAGAGATTATTAAACCCCACATAAAAACCACTGCTAAAAACATAGCTAGAGATGTGGTAGGCCACGTCTCCCACGCTGTTCTGGAGAAGGTGGGGAATCCAGCTTCACAGGAGGGATCGGGGCTGATGTACATTAAAAGGAGGAAGAGAAAGAGAAATGCTTCATACCCGCGATGCACAGGTCCCCTGCAACCCTTTAAAAGAAGGGCTTTGATGCGTAGGACCAGTCATAAGCGAAAGTCCAAGAGGAGGCCTGGTAAAGAGGAAACGCTCTCCACCTGGTTAAAGAGATATATTTTAATCAACATGGCTTTTGTTCACTGCAGGTCTGAAGAGTGCACCAAATCCAAACTAGACTTGTTCCAAATAATCCCCCCGCAGACCAGCATAGAGAAAAGCATCTACATTGAGGTGCTGCATCTATCGGCCGTTACGGAGTCTGCCCCCATTGACTTTTTATAGCAGGGAATGGCATAGAATATATGGATTTAAACAACATGCTGGTGTACCTGTGTTGCAAGATTGTAAAAGGAGACAGAACTGAACTCGCCAGGGACGCTGAGGTGGGCCTGGTGAATTACCCAGTGACATCTATTTTTAGACAGTTGGACGTTCCGCTGGGAGACCACCTAGTAAGCCAAAGCAACAATTGTTACCCTGTAACAATGCGGTCTCTGGCGGGACACAACTGAGTATCAGTTCAGGACAAATTGCTTAAAGCAGGGCAGTTACAGCCCAAGGCTGAGTTTCCCTTAGACAACCCAGTTTCCCAGTATCACCACCAGTGCCATTCGTTATGGGGATGAATGGTTATGAAAACCAATACCACAGTAAAAGAAAAAAGGTTCTCCCGATCCCAAAGGACCAAGCCCCAGACCCAGGTCAATATACAAGTCAGATCTTCTGCACAAATCACGCTGTTGCCAATCCTTTAGAATCTTAAATCTAAAGGTTTATTCATAAAAAGAAAGATATATAGATGAGAGCTAAAACTGGTTAAAGGAATCAATTACATACAGTAATGGCAAATTTCTTGGTTCAGGCTTGTAGCAGTGATGGAATTAACTGCAGGCTCAAATCAAATGTTCAGAGTACATCCACAGATTGGATGGGTTATTCAGTCGTTTGTTCAGAGCTTCAGTGTAGCAAAGTTCCTCCAGAGGTTAGAAGCAGGATTGAAGACAAGATGGAGGAGATGCAGCAGCCTTTTATAGTCTCTTGCCATGTGGCCTCTGCTTCCTTTGTTCCAAAAACAAGCTATCCAGCACGTGTCATAGAAAAACCTTAGAGTTCTGTCCATAGGCATGTCCCTGCATGCCTTGCTGAGTCACAAGGTGTATCTGCCTTCTCTCAATGGGTCAGTTGTATAGCTGAGGTCCTTAATGGGTCATCAAGCAGGCTAGGCAGTGCTGATGCCAAATTGTCTGGGGTGTCACCCAGAAGCTTAGCACAAGTTTGAAATACAGACAGTATGGCTCCAATACTTATAACTTTAAATACAAAAATGATACATGCATACAGATAGCATAATCATAACCAGCAAACCATAACCTTGTCTTAGACACCTTATTTGACCCCCTTTATACAAGACTTGGTGCCACTACAGGACCTTGGTTGCAAACAATGATCTATACGGTCCCACTTTGTGTCTATAACATCACATACCCTTACAGGGCCTTTATAGAATCGGTTCTCAATTACAGCAACGACACTCTCCCAATGCAATTTTCCGCCGGTCTGTTTTACAAAGACACTCCCAGACAATACAAAGAAATGGAGCTGGATGGTGGGAATCTAGGGTTTGTGAGACGAGCAAAGCTGATGGCCCAGAACAGGATGGTAGAGCTGTTGGGTCATCTACACAGCGACCTGTTTTTTCAAGAAAAACTTTTGTTGAACGGAGTGTATGTGAAAATTAAACTGACATGCAGCAAAGATGCCTTCTGTTTAATGGGCAATGTGGCCAAAGGCTTTAAACTGCGCATTGTATCAGCGTCCCTTTTTGTGAAGAAAGTAGAGGTGGCCCCGGGCGTCCATCTGGGGCATGCGGAGGCCCTGCTTACTGCTAATGCTAAATACTCAGTGGACCATGTGGGAATGAAAGTGTTTAGCATCCCCACAAGCAGCAGGGTCTTTAACCAGGAGAATCTGTTATGGGACAGTTACTCAAAATGCTTGTTCTAGGGCAGGGTTCCCCAATGTGGTGCCCGCAGGCGCCATGGTGCCCACCGGGATATCTAAGTGCGCCCACGTACTGGCCAGCGGACAAGCATCCGCCGAAATGCCGCCGAGAAGCAGCATCATCCAGAGGGTCTCCGCCGAAATGCCGCCAAAAATCGGCGGCATTTCAGTGGCGACGCCTATTGACGTTGCCGCTTGTCGGCGGCATTTTGGTGGATGCTCGTCCGCTGCCACGTTCCTCCATGGCTCGTCATCTGGCGCCTGCCTGATGAAAAAGGTTGGGGACCACTGTTCTAGGCTTTGTGGATAATGATGCCTTTAGCAGAAGTTACACTAAAAACCCCTTTCATTTTAAATATTACGATATTAATTTTGTGGCCTTGTATGTGGATGGTGAACAGATACCGACCAAGCCTCTGCAACCAGACTTCGAGGCCCGATGCTGTGTGAGAGAATACATGAATCTGGTACAGACAGCTGGTAAACACATGAAAGATCCTTCTCTGTTAATCAACCGTGAGGAGTTTGCACAGGGTTACACCTTGTTTGCCTTTGACCAGTCTCCTGACCAGGAATGCACCGATCACTATTCCCTGATTAAAACCGGGAACCTGAGAGCAGAAATATATTTTGGGAAGGCTTTGACGGTAACCGTCAATATGATCGTGTATGGGGTTTTTGACAACGTCATAGAGATAAATCAGAGGAGATACGTTCTGTTTGACTACATGTGAATATGGATACCAAACAGCTCTCATGTGTCTTATCAATGGACCCTTACACAAAAAAGAATGTCTTAGATGTGTTCCCTTGTGATTGGCTCCCTGGTGGCAAGCTGTCGCAGAAACCCCTTGGTTTGGTGGTGAACACGCATCCACACAACCAATTGGGTGAACACTGCCTTGCTTGTATCTGGCGAAGCGCAACCGTGGAGAGTTTTTTGACTCCTATGGGCATCCCCCGAACAGTGGGTTGTTTCCTAGAAGCATTATGAAATTTTTAAAACAAAATGCCACCGACGTGTTTCACACTAGACAATTACAAGAACGCCACTCCATTGCCTGTATCTATCACTGCATGTGTTTCTTACATCATCGTAGCAAGGGTTTATCTTTTGACCAGATTTTAAAATTGTATTCTAACGACTTAGTGCAAAACAACCAGATGGTGATGATTTTTGTAAAAAATATAAAATGTAAATTCTCAGGCATGCCTAGCTTCACTCAAAACATGTTTCAAGAAACCCAGACGTGTGTATCTTGCAATGATTTTCATAGTCATGTTACTCAATAAAACACCCCAGGTGAGAGGTTTAAAGACAATTGATGTTTGGTGAGTTTTTGTTCTTTTTTAAAAAACAAACAAACAATGGCCAATTCAGAAAAAGTACACCCAGATATTATTTTTTAAGTATAGAAATATTTTATTTAAAGCAAAACATTACCAGTTTTAAATTATTTTTTTTTAGAACATGAAAAACATTACACACTGAGCCATTTGGATCTTTTAACCAATTTTTATTTTTTAGAGGGCAAAAAAGGGCTCACCGTTTCTCAATCCACCCCATTGTTGGCTGTCGAGGCCTTCGGGCGTTCCAAAAGATCTCTGTTGGTTGCGTTGCCCATGACGGAAGATGGTACGTTCATTTCCACCATGGAATTCATAAACACATCCCATCCTTTGTTCCTAGCAGACATGTACCTAGAGAGCATCCAGGTGACGGCCCTGACTGTCAAGCATGTTAGAACCATTAACTACAGAACCTTTGTACACAAAAGCCCCTTTATCATTCCACGAAGATATATTTTTATCCTGGCCCAGCTTATTTAGCAATACTAATGCATTTTTCTTATAATGCTTATTCACATTATCCGGTACCTCCTGAGCAGCAGAGTCTGAGGTCTTTGGTGTTTCTGGGGGTTTGGCAGTCACACTCTGTTCTGGTAGAAACAGATGTATTTCCCCTTTATCCGCATTGCTCTGCTGCAAGTACATCAGGTACCTTTGAAGCACGGCACTGTAAAGTTTAGCCTTTTCATAGTTGGCTAAGTCAGTTTTTTGAAGAACAGACTTCATTTCAGCATTCAAGAAGCGAGTTGCGTTCATTCTGATATTTTCCTCTGCAGGAGGGGGAGCTCTTAATTGCTCCAACTGGCAGCTGGGCACCAGGTACATTTTTTCTGCATACTCCATTATCGATTAGTCAAAAGCCCCATTATCAGAGGAATAGAAAAACTTAACAGAGGTCTGATAAAGCCCCCAGAATGCTTCACTGGATGCTTCTTTCTTTTAAGTGAAACCCTTTTATTATACAGAGTTTTTATAAGCGTGCATCTCTTTTTCAGCACGCGCACTTGATTTTGTGTCAAAGGTACGTTTCATTTTAAGGTATTGAGTGCTCTATCTGAGATGGCCGCTACTAAATTGTCAGAGGCCGAACACAGTATAGCCTTCCTTTGCTGCGGGGACGATTTGCTAAGGAATTTTAAAAGGACCAGGTTTCTCTTCATGCAGTTAGATATGTTTTCGGGCAGCAAACCCGGCTGTTAAAAAGGGGCCTGCAATAATTCATCTCTTTTTATACCCGACTGTTGTTCTTTTCAAAGTATAAACCACCGGCCAGTCTCCAGGGAAAAGACCGGTTCTTAGTCTGTAAGCTTCTAGTGTGGAAGCGTTTAAATCCACCACCAGGTAGCCATAAGGTCTTTTGGGTGCATCCTCAAATGCTTCTAGAGAGAACTGAGCTTTACCGGGGTACAATTGCCAAGCTAACATAGTGATTTGTAATTTGTCCCTGGGGTTTTTGAACAGAACCATGTACTCTGTGTTTAGGTTAATCACGCGACTCTTTTTTCCTTGACAAAATATGTTCTGGACTATATAAATAATGCTCAGGTTCCTGCGATGCATGTACTTGGTAAAGGCTTTCTCAATTTCATCACTTTCACAAGCAGAGTTCATCAGATCGTCTATGATAATCATATTTACTTTATTGGCCGGAAACAAAAAAAGCAACGGGCAGCCCCTCCACAAAATTGATAAAGGGATATTTATAGAGCAGTTTTTTATACAGAGGTTGCCAACAACTGTAACACCACACAATATTCTCAGGGATAACATACAACGTTTGTTCAGCATTATCCAACACATTTTTTTATAAAGTAATTTTTTCCGCAGTTGGTAGGCCCCGCGAAAATTACAGAAAAAGGATGTTTCCACTGCGTATCCATTTTCAAAACCATTGGGCAGGGTTTTATATCCTTCTCCTAGGACCCTCTTGTTGTAAATGACTGTCTGCGTTTTCTTAAGGATTTTTGTCTTTATTTGCCACTGATTTTTTTCCTTACGATAGAGGGCTCCTGCACCTCTATCTTTTTTGACGTGTTTTCTCACAGGCCCGTGCAATAGTCCTGGCCTAGATCTTTCAAACTGTCAAAGTTTATCTTTTCACACTTTGCTATGTTCAGGGTAATCCATTTGACTTTTATACAAGTCTTTCCTCCCGACAGCTTATACCAATATGTTTTCGGGCCTGCTGACATTAACTCGGTGATGTGTTGATCTGGCGGGATCTCACTCGGGAGGTCCCCTAAATAATCCCCCAGAGGGGGATTCCAGTCACCCTCCCTTTTCACAGATATCACCAAGTCAGTGTCGTGGTACAGGCACTGCTCTTGCAGCCTGATTAGAAGGTTATATAGTTCTAAGCAGGTGTAAGCGGTGGTGAAATAGGCAATGAAGACGTTATTATTACCAGGACCGAGTATCGGTCTTCAAGACACACACACTGTTTCATCATTGATAAACTCACAGGATGAAACCTTGTAATTGGGGGAAAACAGGTACTGAAAGAGTTTGTCAGGGTCTCTCACAATGCTGGTATTGAGTAGGTTCGTTCTTTGGCTGAATTTGCCCCACAGAGAATTTAAAAACAGTTTAGCGATTTGGCGTTTAGCGGGGTTCAACTTGATCTCGTGTTGGCGTAAATGCACGCCGTCTTTCTGGTAGAAATCGTTAACGTACGTATTTTGTTTTTCTTTGTCTATGCACCACCTGGGATACCCTGAAACCTCTTGTTTCTGGCAGAGGTGTAATTTTATGTACTCTGAAAAGAGTTTGTCAGATTTTTCATTAAAATGCCAGATTTCATATATTTTAGCCACCGCGTACCCCTTTGCTATGGTCACATTCAATTTCACCGTGCACCACATCCCCAGGATGGTCCTCTCCTCATCAGTATGGGTGCATGTTTCCTGCTGCTCTGTTTCCGCACAGGTTTGGCATAGCGGGATTATAAACTTGCCACTCATTCTGACAGGTAACAATGGGAAAAAGAGGCCTTGTGGGGGGTACACTTTAACTTTTTCTATTCCAAAGTAATTTGTGAGGGGTCCAAATTTGTCATAAACTATATTGGGGTGTCTGATAGGGTATTCTTTGGTTTTGTTTACAGAAGGGTACAGGTTGGTAAAATCATGATAGTGGATTTCTTCCCTGGGGTTAGGTTTGTAATACAGGGGGATAGCATTTGTTCTCCCCTCAAAAAGAGCATCCCTAGGCACGAGAGGCTGGGGCAACTGGGCTCGGTTTAAAAACCTGCCAGCTCCCTGTCTGTTTCTTTCATCACCTCCCACTCGTGCTCCCAGAGAGTCCTCACTACAAAACCAAGTCTTTTCAGATAGTCGGTCTTGAGCTGCATCTTGTAATAAAGAAACCCAAAAGTTGTCCCCATCATAGGGTTCTTTGCTTTTTCACAATAACAGGTGATACAGCCATGGAAGAAACACCCGTTAAACTCAAAGGCTGTGTGTACCCCATCAACATTGGCATAACAGTCTAAAAAGTACGGGCCTAACTGTAGTTCCCAACCCTATAAAGCATGCCATATCTGTATATTTTCTTTGTGAGAGGTATATGGAGCCACTGAATAGATGGGGTTGAATATCTCTTTTTCTCCCTGTGGTAGTTGTCTGGAGGGAGAAGAGCTACCATGTTAGACTCCAAAAACATAAACCTGTGCATAGCCATGCAGACAGATGCCAGCGTTATGTACCGGAATGGATCTATACACAGTTTTATCTCAGTGATTTTACCAGGGCCTCTCTCTACTATATCTCCCATCTCCGTCATTTTCATAATCTCTTTTCTGTATAGGATACAAGCGGACTCAACATTTTGACATCCTGCTGACAGTAATATGCGAGCTCTTTCTGCAAGTCAAACGTCTCATATCTGTGGTCCCAATACCAGTCGAGAAACTTCGCTTTCTCCCTGGGCATCATGTTTTTTACAGCATAGTGCTCCACACCGGGCATAGGCCCCACATAATTTTGATTTTCTAAAGTGTTAAAAAAATGTGAAAAATCCCCTTTGCACCCTTCAAACCCGATTGCCTGCAGGAGCTTGCTAAGCTTCACGGGAAAGAAGTTTAAAGTGTCTATAAAACCAATGCCCAGGGCCTTAACTTCCACACACATTAGTTTACTACCCTGAGTGATCAGTTCTATGCACATCTTTTACTTCAGTAACTGTCTAACAATGAAGTACGCATCGTAACCTTTGGATTTGTACGCTAGGAACATGTCGTCCCGGAATTCTTTGCCAATAAAGGTCTTAACAAAGATAGAAAGACACTCATAGACCTTAAATTCCCAGGATTTTTCCAGCTTTAGGGACATAGCAAAAATGTAATTGAGCATGTGCAACCCCGTCTCCTGTGTGCATTCAAAATCGTGAATGATTCAAGCTTTCTAATGCTGTCCATAAAACACAGGTGGCTGTCTACATCACCGGTGATCAAACCCTGACACTGCTTACAATGCCTCCCTTTACACCTGTGCCGCTTGTCCATGTAAGACTGACACTTATCACACAAAGTTTTAAACAGGCAGTCAACTTGTTTTTTTCAATTCACAGTCAACATGTCTGTCTAAACACTCTTTGGACAGACAATACTGTCTACAGCTAGAACACCTCAGCTGCACACCCATGCTGTCCGAGCACATTACGCTGAAGCAAAGGCGATAAAGATACCTGCAAGAGTGGTGGTGACTGTACACCGTGTGGCAAAACTCACAATAACTTTTCACACTGAACACCTTTTTCACATCCAGAACCCTATAGTAATGCTCATCATGCAACAGGATGAAAAAAGTCTTGGGGTACACTGGGCCCCTTGTTTTAAAAAAGCCCCAGCCACCTTTCGCCGCATAAAGCGCCAGCTGTATGTTGACTCCTAATTGCTGTTCAAATGTTGCCACATCACTGAGCAGAACCTTTTTTTGATCTGACCACTCCAGTTTCTCATGCAACTTTCTTGCCCCCACTAACAATTCCGCATCCGTAGGCTTATGGTTGGACATGATGGCCAAGAACCTGCCCGTAAAACAGAGATTGGTACCGGTGTAAGTCAGGTCTACTAAACACTGTCTCTTTTTATGGATGATTTGACTACTGAGGATAGAATTTAAAACTCTACGACTGCCCCCACCCCTGTTTTTTACAACTGTCACAGCGAGATGCAACATCGGTCTGATTGAAGAAATCCTCAGCAGACAGCTCATCCCTAATTCTTCTGGCCGAAAATTAGTTAAATTAAGGCTCTCTAAACATAACTGAACGTAATCGTCAGGGCCTATCCTACCATTAACCTCATCGAGAACTAACTGTATCCCCCTGTGTATGGCTTCAGCAACCTGCTGAGCTGAATTTATTCACTCAAGATTGACAAAACAAAATTTCTCACAATACACCGACCCCCAAATCTAGGTAGTTCACATTGCCAACTTCTCACTCTCTCCATATACACCTCTGCATTTTCAGGGTTACTTGAGGGTTCCTCTAAGGCACCATCAGCGGCATCTTCTACGTCAGATGCTATTTGAGAGTCAGACTCCGAGGGGCCTCCATGAGGGTCATTAGGAGTAGACAGGGACCCGTCTAGACAGCCTTCTGGGGAATTTTCTAAATCAGACTCTGCATGAGAGTCACCACCACACTGCAGGTTGGATTCCACCTCCCCATTTTCAGATGAGCCAGTTTGAGAACCTCCAGTAGGGGGCATCTCTTTTTGTTTTTTTTCCTCATTACCTCTTCAGCCTTTTTCAAAATGTTTACAGCGACCCTGGCCTGGAACTTTTTGGCAGCTGTCTGTTTATCCCCCAAGCGCCATCCCCCCTTTCGTTTACACCTTAGCTGATGTGTACCCTTCAGGGTGCCCCTTTTATCCTTTCCATGAATAGTCATGCCTGCTCAGAGCTACCCTTTGGAAAAAAATTGAAGTATTTTTCAAAAAGTCACCTGCAAGAGCTTTTGCATTTTTGATGTAGTTTCCAGTTCTTCTTTCTTTTAGAACCCCTGAGGATACAGTGTCCACCAGTATTCTGAACGAAGCATCATATTTTCCAAAATACTAGAATATGGGGGAGCTGTGATGAGCTTATGGTGTTGGGAGAATGGTTTGTCAGTCCTTGGTTTTTTACTCACAACCCATAGAGCACGTGCTCCAGGTTTGTGAATATTGGTGTTTTCGCTTACAGTTTTCTCAGGGCTTGGTGTGGTGGTGGCAGCCTGGAAACTGGCGTTGTGTTTGCATGATTGTTTTTTACCAGAGTGTTTTGTCCTTCAGTTTGATGTATATGAGGTTTAGACTGCTCTGATGCTTCATCTGGACTCTTGTGCTGTTTTGTGTTGGCGTTGTTAAAGGTCTCAAAGCTGATTCCCGGTTCTTTAGCCGTTCTAGTGGAGGTGTCCCTGTAGCTCTGACTACAGCATTGTCGGGAGAGCTGCACATGCCTGATTAGGAGGAAAAAAATATTTTACAAAACTTAACTTTACCATCTTTCTCACCCACACCTATGTATTTACTTAAAATACACAACCTCATAAAATAACCAAACCAATAAGCAAAATATATTTACTGGGCTTCATCCATCCATCAGTCACTGATGCTGGTGAATTTTCCTTTTCAGCTGTCTCTTTCCTTTTTCAGTTGAGCTTGTTTACTCTCTAGTCTAAGGATCTCTCATGCTTTGACCGTACAGTGGAGCAGACAACATTATTATTATAAAAAACATGAAATTGTCTTTTAAACTTAAAAAATAAAATACGCATTAGGGTGTTTTTCTATTTAAAAAAAGTCATAGATTTAAAACAAAATAATCTATTTCCAGCTGTACAACAAACACGGGTTTTGAGTTTATTTCTACCACTTAAAAAAAACAAACACACACACACACAAACACTTTTTAAAAACACATCTCATTTTCAAGAATAAAAAACAAACTGTTTTAAAAACCAACTTTTAAAATCTATTTTAAAACACATTTTGCACAGAAACCCGTTAGTTTGAAACACACCAAACCAATAGTTTGCAGTCATATATTTTTTTTTTTAAAAGCCACCTATGTTTTACATGCACACACACGCACATACACACACCACCAGTTTAAAACACCAAACCAACAGTTTGCAACAAAATACTTTTTTAAACACCCACACTTATGTCTAGCTTAGGCCCCTGAATCACTAACAATTTAAACATTAAAGCCAACTCTTTTAACAGGACAAACAACCCCATATTTAAAAAAAAAATCTCTTTTTTTTTTTGCTGAATAAAAACCAAACTGCTTTTAAAAACCATTTTGCACAGAAAAACACTCTGTTAGTTTGAAACACACCATACCATCAGTTTGCAGTTTTTTAATTTAACTGTATTAAACACAACTATAGTTAAAACTGGGTTTTGGTTTTTACATTGGCCTGGTGGTAAAATGCAGCTTAAAGTGACTGGTTCCACACTATACAGATCACACTGCAATGAAGATAGGTACCATTATTTAGTAAGGACAGCATGGCCAAAAAGTGACAGTACAATATATATTTTCAGAGTTAAAAACAGGAAGCATATCTCCTCTTGCAGTCCAGCAGCAATTCAATTCAAGATAGTTTCAGTTGATAGAGGACAGTCTCCAAAAAACTGAGGTTTTTATACCATCCTAACTCTTTGTTTCAAACAGACTTCAGAAGTCTGTAGTTAGCAGGTTGATTCGATTATCACAACTCTGAATTAATAGCTACTTAAGGACTTTAGGCACCTCTCCCCTAACATTCCCTTTTGTGATCTGGGGTGGGGGAATGAAGTTGTCTGCACAACTGGGCTGCTTTAGGCTAATTTTTTTTCTTTTAGTTAAAATACATTTTTCTGTTTCAATGAAAAACCAGTAAATCACCAAACACAACAATCCTTAATGTTCCTGTACCCCATTCCCAAGTGGGGGACCCTTGCAGATATCAATGAATGTCTTGGGGCATGTCTGTTTGTTTTTTAAACATGTTTCTTTCATGCTTAAAGTTTGGGGGTTGTTTTTAAAATAAAATGGGTGTATCACAAGCATAATAAGCACCCTACAAATACCCAGAGCTTTAAAATTTTTGATTGTCTTTAGAGCAAATGTTTGTTCTAAAGTATGGTGGAGGTTTGTGAACGCTTGAAACATTTCAGTTTGGGGTTAGACCCTTGTTTATTTTTTAAATATATTATTTTAATGACTTTGAGTTGCTAGAAAGAGTGACCTACAAACTCCTGGAGTTATATTTAAACTATCCAATAGCGTCTGCAAACTCCTGAGGTTTTATTTCATATCATATTACTCAGAGCTCACCATCCTCATCCACCCACCTCCCTTACTGTGGGTGTACACCCGTCAAATTTAATTAC
Organism: Chrysemys picta bellii; assembly: GCF_011386835.1. NCBI lineage: Eukaryota > Metazoa > Chordata > Testudines > Emydidae > Chrysemys > Chrysemys picta. Next base: position 1,163,127 of record NW_027052708.1, read on the forward strand.
CGATCACTAATATGATTAACCCTGATGGCAACAAGGATGGATAATCTCAGTCAACCTGGCTATTCAGTGGGGGTGTGGATTAAAACTATTCAGTTCAACATGGTGGGTCAACTCCATTGTACTCAAACACGTGTCTGAACCATCCCTGTTTTTTTTTTAATTGTAAACACATTTTTAGGGTGTCCCCCACCCAAGATTCTACAACATACATTTCTGTGTTTTGCTGTAAATGGGTCTCTTTTACACAAAGACACAAGAACTAGGTTCTCACAAACTATTTTTTTTAATTTAAGACATATAGCTCCTTGAAAACAAACCAAGATGTTCAATTAAAACTTTTAGCTCACTTAAGGGCAACAGAGACCTTAAAAATTTAAACAGAAACACAGTAGTCACAAAGCCCTTTTCAATAGATTTTTTTTTATTTACAGCTACCAAGTTTTATATCGCATGTTTCTCCCTTCACCATTCTCTAACTTATTCCTTTTAGATTTCTTACAAATAGTCTTTTCCTTAAGCAGGGTTCTGTAACTTTTTGTGTGGACCAGACTGTCAATATAACACTGTAAGCAGCATCTTCCGGTTTGGTCATTTTCTTTAAAACCGGTCAGGGTCTCCACTGAATTGCACAGCATTTATCAAGGCCACTCCTTGCGCTAAATGTTCTTGAGTTAAGCACAGACATTGCATAGCATCACCTATGGCAAAAATAGTGTTGAATAAGCTTTCCAAACGCAGCTCAGCACACAAGCCGCAGAGCTTGCAGTTTATATCCACTGAAGTCCAAGCCACACAGTCATGGTGCTGCTGGCCTGGTGCATCTATGACACAGCCCTCACAATCTTCAAAACGCTTTTTCCTAAGATAGTGATTAAGGACAGCATAAACAGCAATGCGTACAATAGTCTGCATGACATTTTTATGCTCACGACATGGCACTGACTCAGTTAGTTCTGTGCCAAGCCCCCTCCTAAACTCCTCATAGCCATCATCCTCAGAGTCCTCTTCAACGATTTGTATTGGCTTTGAGCAAAAACAAGGTGGGCCCAGTTCATCTTTGATGTTTGATGCAATGGTGTCCAGGACCTCCGGGTCCTCTAGAAAGGTATCGTTGAGCTGTCGAGGGATTTTTCAGAAAAGAAACAAGTGTAAGTTCCAACTGCTTGTTTTTAGATTTACACAACTTCATTACAGACACACACACAGACACATCCTCTAACGTTACTTCTAAATTGTTCATTTACCTGAGCAACATCTTTTCTGTTCACTTTGTCCGCCGGTGACTCCCCCGAGCTGTGTTCGCCTTCTTCCTCCAGTGGGGTGGACGACGAGAGGCCAGCACACTCATTGGAGTGTCTCACGAGCAGTTGGGTTTCGGGATCGGGTTTTGATGTATCCATCAACGGCTGAGCCAAAGGGTTCCCTTTGGTCTCTCACTCCTCCTCCTCTTCCTCAGAACTTTCGCTGATGTAGAGCTTTCTCCACAGATGGTCGAAGTCCCTCGGGGCTAAAAGAAAGGCTGAAGTTTTTACGGGGGTGGGGAAGGAGTCCATGTTTCCTCTCAGCATTTCCGCGCGTTCTAAAACGTGCATTCTTGGTAAGAGATGGCCTCTTCTACCCAGAGCTGGGACTTATGGGGTAGTGGTACTGTGCTCTGATTGGCAGAGGGTGGTGGGAGAAGTTCTTAGAGGGGTAACATGACCCTCTTCTGGGCGGTTCATCCCACCCCAGAACCTGCCCTATTTTGGTTAGATATGTTTTCGGGGCAGTCCTCTGCAGCCGAAACCCATCCCAATTGGTAGAGGGCGTTGGGGGGAATTCTTAGAGGGGTCACACGAATCATTTCCAAATGGGTCACCCCACCCCAGAACTTCCCCGATTGGTCAAATATCCTCTCAGATGTGGTCCCCTGCAGTTGAAACCCCTCCTGATTGGTAGAGGGTGGTGGGAGGAGTTCTAAGAAGGGTCACATGACCCACTTCTGCACGGATCACCCCGCCCTGGAACTCCCCCCGATTCATAAAATTGCCTCTCAAGGTGGTCCTGAGGGGGCGAAAACCCATCCTGATTGGTAGAGGGCAGTGGGAGGAGTTCTTAGAGGGGTCACATGACACACCTTGCTTCCAGTCATGTGTCCGGCTTGACACCAGAAGTAATAACCACAGGTGCAGGACTTCCCATGACAGGTGGGCAGGGGTCAAGGGGTGAGGCTAACATTTGATTGACAGTAGGGCCCTTATATTATTTTGGTACAATTTCCTGTTTTGTCATTACTGTTTGCTCTGCCTCCATCACTGAGAATCATGGTCTAGGCAGGAAACCCCAAGGCTGGGGTGAAAGTAATATTAAGCACTTACCAGTACGGTGGCCCAGAGCCAGGCCCCTGGAAGGGGCTGGGCCTTGGGCAGAAGCGGCGGGGTTGGGGGTCAGCCTACTCCAGCCAGCGCATCTGCGTTGCGTGGCCCACGCCACCCGGGGCTCCGATGGAGATTTCAATTTTAAATCACCAGCCCCAGGGTAGCTGCCCCTTTTGTCCCCCCACCCATGTTGGCAGCCTGCGGGGGTGGGAGGAAAGGGGCAATGAACGTCAGCTGCATATGGGCTGGTACTGGCAGCCACTTTTTACCAGTACGTCGTACCGGCCCACTTTCACCCCTGCCCCAAGGTCTATTCGTAGAAGAACTGTCAATATTTCAGATGCGGCTGAGTAATTCTTCTTCTATAAAGCTGAACTGAGTGACACAACCTGGTTCTAGTGAGTTGTGCTTGTCTACAATTGGGCATGTCCTATACTGGGAATTGGTCTCGTAATGATCACCTTTGGCACAAGGGATTTCTTTCCTAGTTTATAAAATAACCAGCCTCTAATGTCTCCCAATTCATATTTAATACAATATAAAATCTATCAGGGTTAGAAACAGCAGGGATACAATTTGTACAGAAATTTCCTTCCCTCACCGGAGATTGGGGGTTACCCGATGATCTGAGGCTGTGGTAAAGCTGACATCAGGAGGGGGCTCATCACTCATATATGGTGATGTTTGTTGCTTTCGAGTTTTATTGGATGTTTTAGCTGCATAAAGTCACAGATAAAACCACTGATAATAACTAAAAAGGCAGGTGGGTTTGCTATTGGTTCCTTCCCGCAGCTGATGGCAGCCTCTGATTCTATATATTTCCCTTCCACTGCTTTGTTGTCACTTGTCAGACACAGAGGAGCCCTGGCAGGTGTTTAGGTGCAGCCAGTGCATTGAGAGGGGGGACAGCAAGTCAGGCTGGCAATGAAGGGACATCTCTCCACTCCGGTGCTGTGGCTTCTTCTCCTCACAGTTCAGGACATAGCAGGTAAGTCTCTTCTGTGTTTCACCAGGGGAGCTGGGTTAACTGCAACTAGGGTGGTAACTTTTACAGTCCGCTTTTTACCATCGGTGCCTGGCTAGGAGGTTGTGACTTTTCTTTTTGGGATTGGAACTTACCACTGTTACCGAGGCTTTTGTTACCTTGAGATTGGACTCTTCAAATGATCCTAATGTAGGGCTGCACCTTAGAACCATTCAGAGAACAAAGCTGGTGCAAATGGAAGCGACTCACTGATCAGCACATCTTGCTAGGAGCATGTTACAGTCATGGTGCAGGATCTGCACTGGCTGCCCAGCTCTGGGTGGAGGTTAAGGTGTTGGTTAGTATTTATAAAGACCTAAGTGGCCTGGGACCGGCCTCCCTGAGGGATCACCTCTCTCCCCGTGTCGTACTGCCACAGCTCTGCTTAGCAGGGGCACCTAAGCTGGTTCCCCCTTTTTATAAAGGAGAGGGGTGGCTGAGAGGGTGTTCTCGTGAGGCCTCCAGGACTCTGAAACTTGTTGTCCGGTTTGGGCCAAAATAGCCCAAATTTGGTGACCTTCTGGGCACACTGCAAAAGACACTTGTTTGGGGGTGGGAAGGACCCAGGCCGTGCGTCACATAATGAGAAATGGGTGGGAAGGAGTTTCTGTAGGTGTCTGGCTGGCTGAGTTCCTGTTGAAATGGCCACTTCATGCTGCTGGGATTTGAGTGTGTTATCAATGTCGTCCGGGTGCCAACAGTCTTGGCTGGGCATCGCTTTAGTGTTTTAAATCCCAATAAATACATCAATAATTTGGGATCCAACAGAAATGTCTGTTTGGTACTGAATCCAACAGCTCCAAGGGCCAAGTCTTGGCTCCTCACTCCCCCATTCACGCACTGAAGCCAGTAGAAGTTTTGCAATTTTGAAGTGAGCAGGATTTATCCAAATAAACCCAGAGCCAATTCCTCCCAGGGAAGGGGTGTGTGCATGTGTTGGGGTGCAGTGCACAAAGCCCTGTGCCCATGGAGGTACCGGAAGCTCTGCCAGCAGGAAGATTTATCCTGCATGAGCTCTGTCTCCCTCCCCCAGGGTTTCTGCTGGAGAGGAGAAGCTTTGAATCCTATTTGGAGACTAGAGAAGCCCGACCAGCACAAGCTGCATGGCAGAGGTGCTGTATTGGTGCCTTTCATGTACACATTGGTTTCATTCCCTGAAGGCTGCCCTTGCCCAGTTTCAGGACTGCTCTCGTTCCTCCAGCACAGAGGGAGCTGCAAGCTCCTTGCCATGCAGTGTCCCAGCTCCAGGCAGACTTAACAGCAATGAGGGGGAGGGACAAATCATGGGGTACCTCAGCAAGTGCTGGTGCATTTTGGGAAGTGAATCTGGCCCAAAGACTCCAAAACTGATTAGCAATAGGATAAAAATCGAATGTGGGACCCAGTTATGATTCAAATAATACAGTGATTGGAACCTGTTGGGCTGGTGTTAACAGGATGAGAATGATCCATGTGACTGGCAGGGCAGTGAACTGCTCAGCAGTAGCTGGTTCATGGGAACCCGATGCGCTGCTGCGCCAGCCTGAGAAACTAACCCTGAAGTTGATGATCAGCAATGTCCATCTAAATTATTGTCTTAGAGAAAAACCTGCCCTAATATATATTTCACAGACAGCTCATTAACTGTGCGGTGATTAGGGGGCTGGTACCCAGAAAATCCTGAGCAAACCAAACCATCTAGCAGGTTACTTGGAGTTTATATTTCAGATTTCCAAGAAGTTCAAATATAATGTGCTGGGATTAGAGCCCAGAACACTGCTGTACATGACCGAAAAGCAGAGGATTCTGTGGTGACTGCTGGTGATCAGACTGACATTGCAGAGGATGGAGAATTGTTATCATCAGTGGGTCTTGCATCTGATGAAGTGGGCATTCAAATACTTCTGTTAGTCTTAAAGGTGCCACCGGACCCTCTGTGGCTTTTTACAGATTCAGACTAACCCGGCTACCCCTCTGATAATTGTTATCATGTGAGGGATAAATTACTGCACGATTGTGGGATGGTGTCATACAGTGATGCCAAGCACATGTTCAGCTCAGTGTATTTTTGTTGGATTTATGAGTAAATGTGCATCATCCTCTGAATATTTCTTATTTTCTATGGGAAAATTGACTGCTTCACATGATGCAGACACTGTGATGTGGGGAAGCATAAAATACTCTCCAGTTACTTGTGGGACGGCATCATATAGTGATGCCAAGCCCATGCTCAGCTCAGTGTATTTTTGTTGGATTGATGAGGAAATGAGCATCGTCCCTTTGATATTTTTTATTTTCTATTGGAAATTTGAGTTTGCTTCACATGACACAGACACAGTGACTCAGGGGTGTTTACAATATAGGGAATATCACCCCATGTAGCTACTTTTCCCTTTCCCTCAGTGCCGCAATTTTCCTCCCTGAGCCCTGAATAGAGGCCAGGTCAGTCTTTGCCAGAAGACTGTGTTTCACAATTATTGACCTATTTACATTGTGCAGGAAAACACATTTGTAAAGTGATGTGGGGTCCAGGCAAACAAATGAGAAAATATCAGGGACGGACCAAAGCCACAGGTTTAACTCCCAGACCAAGATCTGAACTTTCCCAATGTTCAGAGTGCTGGGTGGGGTCATTATTCCAAGTTGGGCCATAGAAGTGGAGCCAGGATATGATAGGTACAATATAAATGTGATTGTTATCATGAAAGGTGCTGATGGCTGCCATCGGGGAGGCTTCGATCCTAAGACAATCACAGACCTCATGAAAGCCAATGGCTGGGTGAAAACTCTCTTTTAGGCTCAACAGACAGAGCAATCAAGATCCTTTATGTAGTAAAAACAGCTGCAAACAGTGGGAGCTACTGCCAAAGGCACTAGGCACATGGGTAGGTCAGAGCTAAGCCCGGGGTTTCCATTGTTGCCAGTGCAGGGGCCAGGATACTGGCGTCAGACTGTGTCTGTTGGAGGGAGAAACCAGTAGAAGGAGTTGTGATCGAGACCTTGGAAGCAGAAAAGAAACAAAGCCTGTTGGAGCTCGCTGGAGGGGTAGCTGGAGGATTTCTGAACAAGGAAACTGCCGACAGTTGTTAGTTTCTACTGTGTGCAGGGAAACAGAACTGTGTGTGCACTTAGCTAGAGCAGAGTTACAGCCTTGGGTCCTGCCAGGAGTGAACATCACTGAGTTAACTCCATTGAAAAAAAATCCCTTTTTTCTTAGTGCAAACCAGGCCCCATGGGTTGCCTGTGGGACTTCACTGAAGTGAGTCATACCTGAATAAACACCCCTGTGGATTGCAGCAAAGTGATCGTTTTGTATTTCCTTGGCATTAAAGGAGCAGGATGGTCTGACCATGTACTGGTGTGAACTGCACTGTTCTCTGAGCTCCATGGAGGCTCCATAAACATGGTGTCCCCGGCTCAGCGATCCACTGCTGCAGCCAGCCTGTTCCAGGGGTCACAGTGGAACTCTGCATGTAGCCGTAACTCATGGGCATTGTAATGATGCCCGTACTAGCTCCCAGTCACAGGGACAGTCCTGGCTCTTCACACCCTGTCCTGCGCACCAGTTCTCCCAGCTAATATCCCAGGACTGTGTGACAGGCAGTGGCCACTCCTCACATTCCCTGTTAGCTGCCTCCCTCCCAGCAGCCAGCTTTGCCTCTCCACAACCCCCAGAGATACAAAAAACTTTAGAGACAACTGGGGTCAGGGGGTGGAACTCAGAGCTACTGGGAGAAAAGCCACTGGCAGGAAGTGGGGGCAGAGTCTGCTGCTCATCTGGGGAAGGAGCAGCCTGTACACGCAGGGCAGAGAGGCCAGGTAGAAAGGGGAGAAGAGGAGGGGGAAGAGCCCAGGGGAGGAGGGTGGGAAGAGACCAATAGAAGAGGGATATGTTTTGGGCAGGTGGGGAGAGGAAGCTCCGGTAGGGAGCACAAGGCTGTAATGCCAAGCGCCACAACACAAAAACTACGAGGTTATAAAAACCATCCCATTATGTTACTCAGTCTGTCTATGGACTGTAGAACTCCCCTCTACTCTTCTGCCAGCGTGGGGGTGAGAATCACAGGCTGAAAAGGCACCATTTAGTGCAACCAAACTTCACGGCTCCCCCGGCAGCTCAGCTGGAGACTGCACTTACCCTCCCCTCACTCCTGAGATGGGAACTGCTGTCCACTGCCCAGCACTGCCTTCGCTCTCCCCTCCTGGTTCAGTTCCTCTGACAGATGAAGGACTGGCTGAGAAATAGTTGACAGCCACTGAGCTAAATTCATGCTGCATGGTTCACACTCACACACAGAACTTCTGTTACTGTTCAGGGGTGAGTTACAGACAGAGATACTGGAGACATCAACATCAGCTATAATGTCACCGTAACACGACAGGATTGATGTAGCCATTTGCAAACAGCAACACTTCCCTGGCTCACCACACACCACCCTGCAGCTTCTCTACCTGAGACAGTGAAGCACACCCCACAATCTAGAGCCTCCTCCCCTCTCCTCCCCTTCTCTCCTGCCCCTCCCACTCCTGACCCCACCCCCTGCCTACTTCAGACTCCATTCCCCTCCCCAATACTCCCTCCTGTCCCCTGTTCCAGAACCGCTCCCCTATCTCCTGTCCACCAGCACCAGACCCACCCTCCATCCCCACTCCTCCCTCCTCCCCAACACTCCCCCATGTGCCCCTGCTCCAGGCTACCTCCGCTTACTCCCATTCTCTGCTCCACACCCCTCCCCTCCTCACCTCTTGATGCCCTGATTCAGACCCCCTCCCTCCTCACCCTACACATGATCACCTTTCACCCCACCTCCTCCTTCCCCCCTCTTCTCCCCATGCATCCTTCTGCCCCCTCTCTGCTCTCTCCCTTCCCTTCTCTCACTCTCCTGCCTGGACCCTCACCCCCTCTTCACTTCTCACTCCTGTCCCCCACTCCAGACCCCCTCCTCTCTCCACTTCTCCATGCAGACCCCCTTCTTTAAACCCCCTTTTCCTCCCCTCCCTCCTACCCCCTGCTCAATAACCCCCTCCAGCCCCATGCTCCCTTCTCTCCCTCCAGATGACCCTGTGCTCCATCTCCACTCCTCCCTCCTGCCTCAATTTCAGATCCCTGTCCCCTGCCCTCCCTTCTGTCCCTCTCTACTGCTTCCCTGTTAACTCCCTCTGCAGACACCCCTCCCCTCCCCACTTATCCCTCCTGCCCCTACTTTCTGACCTCCTTCCCGTCCCCACCCCAGACCCACCTCCTCACTCCTGCCCCTTCCTACCCCCATTTCCAGACCCTCCTCCCCATTGTCCCTCCTGCCTCCTGCTAAGACTCTCCCTTCTCCACCCTCTTTCCTCCCCCTGCTCCAGAACCTCCTCCCCACCCCTCCCTCCGGCCCACACAGCACCTGCACCCCCTTCCCTTGCAAGCCTTGAATCTGACTCCTGTCCCCCCAGTGCCCTGCTCCCCTCACTCTCACCATCCTCCTTTCACTGGGTCTCTGCTGCCCATCACAGTCCCTGGGTCCTCTCCAGCCCCCTCAGCCACACAGAGACAGCCGTGTTCCCCACGGGCTTTAGTGGGAAGTGGCAGCCAGCTTTATTCAGGGCGGCCTCACTCCCACACACTGACAGACTGTAGGGAGATGGCGGTATCTCGCTGGCTTCAGCCCCAGTGACAGTGACAGGAGATGGCGCCATTTGGAATAAGGGAAACTCTGTGAGTTGGCGCCTTTCATCGTGTTCTCACGGGACAGGTTAAAAACACCCCAAATCGCCAGAGTGGAGATAAAATGGTGAGGGCTGCAGCACTGACAGCCCCGAGTGTGAGGCCCTGAGACGTGAGAAGGTGGAGCCATGAGGCAGCTCTGGGCATGTCCCATTCTCCTGGCTCTGGGCGCGGATCCCCTGCTGCCAGGCGCAGACTCTGCTGTGATAACGCTGGGGAGGGGGCTCCCTGCTCGCTCTGACCCTGCTCTGTGTCTCTCTTTGCAGGTGCTGATGAGCTGAGGCTGGTGGATGGAGGCAGCCCCTGTGCCGGGAGAGTGGAGGTTAAACACCAGGATCAGTGGGGGACGGTGTGTAGTGACCGCTGGGACATGGCAGATGCTGGGGTTGTCTGTAAGCAGCTGGGATGTGGAGCTGCTGTCAGTGCCCCTGACGAAGCTCATTTTGGAGCAGGATCTGGAAAAATTTGTCTGGATGAAGTTGCCTGTGATGGTACCGAGTCTGCTCTCTGGCACTGCGGGAACAAGGGATGGGAAGAGCATAACTGCGGTCATGGAGAGGATGCTGGAGTGACCTGTTCAGGTAAGAATCAGCCAGCTCAGTCCTGAAAGGCAAATCCCCTGAGACAAAAGGGCTTGAACCACGAGGGCATCGTGTGCCTGTGACCCTAACGAGAAATGAACAAAAATCAGAGTAAGTCCTGTAATGATTGTTATTACTCAGCTGTAATTATTACGGTTCATGTCACTGGCCACTGAGGAGCCCCCTGTGAGACTGTGAAGCGTTTTCATTATCTCATTTCCAGTTGTTTCAGTGCCACGTCTTTCCTTTCCCTTTCCCTCTGAATGGGTCTAAAAATGCATATAGGAGAGAGAATGGAAAAGGAAAATGTCACTTAGGCTCCTAAGTCACTGAAGCACTTTTGAAAATGTTACACTCATGTCAAAATCCAGACCCAGACACCCAACCACAGAGGTACAGAGGGTGGGGCATTTATGTACCCCTTTGCCATCCTCAGAGGGTGACCGAGGAATGGGCGGATTCTCCCAGCTTGGCCAGAATTAGATTTAGCTGAGAGCACTCCCCCATCTGCTCTGTTACTTCTCACATTTTGGACCAACCAGTATTAGAAAATTTCAAAATCTCTGATACACTGTAGATCTAACATAGCATAGAGAGCTCAGCCAAAAATATACCTCAACCCTACACTGACCAGGAATATCATGTTAATGAGACATTTGTTGTGACTCAATAGTTAACATTACAACTACAGACCCATTATAAGTTTTAGTTTTCATTTATCTCTTCTTAACATTTAGTAGAAATAATATCTTCCTCTGACATAGCACAAGAAAGTGTAGAATATTTTCCTATAGTTCCAATAGTTTTAGCAGCTCCCCCTGGTGATGGGAACTCAGAGCAGTGTTTAATCTCAACCCTTTCCTGGATTTTGAGTGTTTCAAAGACAAACATCTATACGCTCTTCACATGGGGGAGGGGTTGTATGCAATTTCTTTGTATTTTTAAAAAATAAAAAGGCTGGGGTGGGCAGGAACTTTACAAAAATTCATTGCCAGGACTTTTAAACTCTTCAGAAAACACATTGACCTTCTCCAATGTAAATTTCCTAACCTGGTAATAATAACTGCAATGCCTTGTGCTGCACACCTAGCAAGTGCACAGCAGGGAGTCCCTCTCATCTGAACCTCACCAGGAGGAGGGAGCTGCACACAAACAAAGGGGTATGAGAGCAAGAGTCCATTCTGTGGACCTTTCTGTAACGCTGCACCTGCATGTCAGCTGGAGCTGCACATTTGCAGTGGGAATAAAGTTTGGGTTTGTAACAGGTGCTTGAAGGGCCAGGCGACTTAGTGGGTTGGTGCCCCTGACCTCCATCCCCTGGTTTTCAAGGTCAATTTGGCTCAATCTTTTAGGCAGTGGGGTAGGGAAACCCAGGCCCTCCCTCTCCACCAGGTCCCAGCCCAGGGTTCTGCATGCATCTACCCCTGAATAGGGGAGGCCTCCCAGCAGGGAGTCTAAATCCCCTGCCCTGGGATACTTCCTACCACTGTCCCTTTTGTTTGGGGCCTGGCCCCTCTAGTCCCGTTTGCTGGGTGGCTTGTATCCATAGCGCCCTCTCAGGGATCTTGGGTGGCCTCATGCTGCGATCCCAGGCTCCTTCAGATGGGACAGCCGTAAGTTTGGTGAGACTGAACCCCACAATGTCTCTGGGCTTCAGTCACCCAGTTACCTCAGTTGCCGGAGGCTCCTAGGTCTCCTCCACAGTCCCCCTTGACCGGGGAGACATGCTTATTCCCTGGTGGCTGCCTCGGCTGGCAGGCTAGTGACCCTTCCCTCAGGTAGGGAGGTGGGTAGCTCCTGCCTCTTCACCAGTCAGCCCTCAACTGAGCCAGGCTCTCTCCTTTTCTCCCTGCCCCCCCCCCCCCGGCCTGGTATTGGCTGCAGGTATAGCGGGGTGGGGCTAGCTGGGCCCAAAGGCTCCCTTTAACCCCTGCCGTGCTGGCAGGGTAGTTCCACTGGCCTGTGCTGAAGGTTGGAGAGGAGGATGAGTCTTTCCATGATCGTTATAGTTATGTCGATTCTTGTCTCTAATCCCCATCTTCCCTGGATAGAGGTGCAGGGACAGCGCCTAGGGCCAAGCCCAGGGTTCCTTACTCAGGCAGGCAGCTATTGACTAATGTGAGTTTGCTTTGTACAGACTGAGTAGAAACAGAATAAAGGACTCAGGATTGGGCCCATTTAGAATTTTTCCAGAAATAACCACTCAGCTGTCTACAAACTGCCCTGTGCACTAGATATCACTGAGAACAAGCACATACGGGAGCAGTGATGTTTCTGCACCAAGTGATTTTTGAGAGATGCTGTCCTGACAGAACACTAGAAAACTTTCCAAAAAGTGACAGTCGTCTTCTTATATGCAGTGTTGTTGTAGCTGTGTTAGTTCCAGGATATTAGAGACAAGGTGGATGAGATAATATCTTTTAGTGAGAGAGACAAGTTTTTGAGCTTACAGAAAAGAGCTGTGTGTAAGCTCAGAAGCTTGTCTCTCACCAACAGAAGCGAATCCAATAAAAGATATTATCTCATCCACCTTGTCTCTCTCAACCCCTTCTCGTCCAGCTTTCACTTCTCATTTCCCATTGGATTAATCCCAGTCTTTGCCAAAACATTCTCCTTCACCGAGGTCGCTGCCTCAGTCAGGGCACAGGCTGGACGGTGCCTAGGGAGTGAATCAGGGATGCACAGTGAAAGAGGCTATTGTCTGTAGGCCCACAGCCTCATTGGTTGCAGCAGCAGCATCGCCATCATCGGTGATCCCTCCATTCGAGGATGATCTCTACCCCAAATTTACATATTTGTCCTGAGCAGGGCTGGCTCCAGGCACCAGCTTAGCAAGCAGGTGCTTGGGGCAGCCACTCCAGAGAGGGGCAGCACATCCAGCTATTCGTCAGCAATTCGGCGGAGGGTCCCTCACTCCCACTCAGAGCGAAGGACCTCCCGCCGAATTGCCGCCGCAGATCGCAATCACGATCGCGGTTTTTTTTTGTTTTTTTTTGGCCTGCTTGGGGCGGCAAAAACCCTGGAGCCGGCCCTGGTCCTGAGAAGGCTCAGGAGTCCAATCCTGGAACCATAGATTTGCCTGTAGTAGGTACAGATGTTGCCTGATGGGTCAGCTGCCTGCTGGGAGAAAGTTCTTTCTTTTTCCTTCCTTCTCTCTCTCTCTCTCTCTCTCTCTTTTCAGCTTTGATGCAAGGCACTTCTCCTCAATGCGGGCCACTGCCCGATAGATGATGTGGTGCCATTGGGGTCAGTTGGTGGTTTGCTCTTCCCAGCTTGTGATGTCCACATGAGTTTTCTTGAGATGTGCTTTCAGTGTGTCTTTGTAGCATTTCCTCTGAGTACCATGGGATCTCTGACCATGGGTGAGCTGAGAGTAGAAGACTTGTTTTGGGAGGTGAGAGTCTGGCATCAGCACAAAATTTCCAGCCCAGCAGAGTTGGTGAGTGCGGATCATTGCTTCAATGCTGGTGACATTAGCTTCAATGAGTATGCTGGCATTAGTGCAGCGATATTCCTACTTGATGCAAAGGATCTTCCGGAGGCATCATTGGTGGTACTTCTCCAGACTCTTGAGGGGCTGTCAATAATGGGGGATTTCAATTATCCCCATATTGACTGGGTACATATCACCTCAGGACAGGATGCAGAGATAAAGTTTCTTGACACCTTAAATGCTTCTTGGAGCAGCTGGGCCTGGAACCCACCAGAAGAGACGCAATTCCTGATTTAGTCCTAAGTGGAGCATAGGATCTGGTCGAAGGGGTGAATATAGCTGGACTGTTTGGTAATAGTGACCATAATATAATTAAATTTAATATCCCTGTGGCAGAAAAACACCACAGCAGCCCAACACTGTAGTATTTAATTTCAGAAATGGGAACTACACAAAAATGAGGAGGTTAGTTAAACAGAAATTAAAAGTTACAGCACCAAAAGTGAAATCTCTGCAAGCTGTGTGGAAACTCTTTAAAGACACCATAATAGAGGCTCAACTTAACTATATACCCCAAATTAAAAAACATAGTAAGAGAACCAAAAAAGAGCCACTGTGGCTAAACAACAAAGTAAAAGTAGCAGTGAGAGGCAAAAAGGCATCCTTTAAAAAGTGGAAGTTAAATCCTAGTGAAGAAGATAGAAAGGAGCATAAACACTGGCAAACGAAGTGAAAAAATGGAATTAGGAAGGCCAAAAAAAGAATTTGAGTAACAGTTAGCCAAAGACTCAAAAAGTAATGGCAATTATTTTTAAGTACATCAGAAGCAGGAAGCCTGCTAAACAACCAGTGGCGCCACTGGACAATCAAGGTGCTAATGGAGCACTCAAGGACGATAAGGCCATTGCAGAGGAACTAAATGAATTCTTTGACTAGGTCTTCATGGCTGAGGATGTGAGGGAGATTTCCAAACCTGAGACATTCTTTTTAGGTGACAGATCTAAGGACCTGTCCCAGATTGAGGTATCATTAGAGGAGTTTTGAAACAAAATGATAAATTAAACCGCAATAAGTCACCAGGACCATATGGTATTCACCCAAGAGTTCTGAAGGAACTCAAATGTGAAACTGCAGAACTATTAACTGTAGTCTGTATCTTATCATTTAAACCAGCTTCTGTACCAGATGACTGGAGGATAACTAATGTGATGCCAATTTTTAAAAAGGGCTTGTAGCAATGCGACGACTCACCGTTGAGGCACCTCCTGCTGGTTCCCTTGGGAATTAGCTCATCCAGCACCGGAGCGCCCTCTGCTGGACGGTATCTCGCCTGTCACTGGCCCCTGTGTCCCTCCCAGACCCCAGTACCCCTTTTTCTGTGGGTTCTTCCCTCCACGGTACCCCCATAGCTCTGGGTCTCCCCTCCCCAGGGAACCCCCAACCCTCTATCCCCACCTCGCTTCAGTCTATGGCTACTGCCAGTCACCATCTAGCCCCCGCTCCTTGGGGCGGACTGCAGTGTACAAGCCATTGATCATTGACAAAAGGGGGGTTGGACCTGCTGCCTTTGCCGAACCCCTGGGCTGTAGCCTCTGAAACCCCAGTACCTGGTTTGGCCTTGCACAGGACCTGCGGCCTGGAGAGTTACCAGACATGAGCTCCCCAGCTCCTCTCACCTTTCCCCAGCCCTACTCTCTTGCCTGCACCCTCAGCTCCCAGGCAACTAAGTCCTTCTCCCTCTGAAGCTGGAAGGAGCGTGTCTAACTCCTGGCTCATAGTCCTTTTATCAGGGCCAGCTGTGGCCTGATTAGGGCATGGCCCAGCTGTGGCTGCTTCCCCAATCAGCCTAGGCTTGCTGCTTAGGAGTGGGGTAACTGCTCCGCTACAGGGCTCCAGAGGTGATCCCGGCAATTACAGGCCTGTAAGCCTGACTGCAAACTGGGCAAACTGGTTGAAACTATAATAAAGAACAATGTTGTCAGACATATAGGTGAACATAATTTGTTGATGAAGAGTCAACATGGTTTTAGTAAAGGGAAACCATGCCTCACCGATCCACTAGAATTCTTTGAGGGGGTCAACAAGCATGTGGACCAAGGGGATCCAGTGGATATAGTGTACTTAGATTTTCAGAAAGCCTTTGACAAGGTCCCTCACCAAAGGCTTTTATGCAAAGTAAGCTGCCACAGGATAAGAGGGAAGGTGCTCTCATGCGTTGGTAACTGGTGAAAAGATAGGAAACAAAGGGTAGGCATAAATGGTCAGTTTTCAGAATGGAGAGAGGTAAATAGTGAGGTCCCACAGGGGTCTGTTCTGGGACCAGTCCTATTCAGCATATTCATAAATGATTGGAAAAAGGGGTAAACAGTGAGGTGGCAAAATTTGCAGACGATACAAAATTACTAAAGATAGTTAAGACCCAGGCAGACCTGGGCTACAAAAGGATCTCTCAAAACTGGGTGACTGGACAACAAAATGGCAGATGACATTTAATGTTAATAAATGCAAAGTGATGCATATTGGAAAGCGTTATCCCAACCATACATATAAAAAAAATGGGGTCTAAATTAGCTGTTACCACTCAAGAAAGAGATCTTTGGGTTATTGTGGATAGTTCTCTGAAAACATCCACTCAATGTGCAGCGGCAGCCAAAAAAGCGAACAGAATGCTGGGAATAATTAAGAAAGGGATAGATAATAGGACAGAAAATATCATGTTGCCTCTATATAAATCAATGGTATGCCTACATCTTGAATACTGTGTGCAGATGTGGTCACCCATCTCAAAAAAGGTATATTGGAATTGGAAAAGGTTCAGAAAAGGGCAACAAAAATGATTAGGGGTATGGAAAGGCTTCCATATGAGGAGAGATTAATAAGACTGGGACTTTTTAGCTTGGAAAAGAGACGGTTATTGGGCTAGATGGACCTTTGGTCTGACCCAGTAGGGCCATTCTTATATGTTCTTATGTTTCACAGCTATAAAGGAGTGTAGGAATAACAATTGTCTCATAGACCTGGATGTTAGTGTCCTGCCGTAGGTCACGGTCTGTGAAAATGCGTCGGAGCCGATTCCCAAAGGAAGCACTTGCATACTGGATCCTGTGCTGGATCTCACTGCCAGTTTTTGCTTTTTGAGAAAGTTGGCTACTGAGGTAACAGAAGTCCTCAACTCTCTCCAAAGTCTGTCCCTCAGTGTTGATGTGTAGTTGGTCTTGTGCAAGGCCTGAAGCAGGCTGATGGAGCACTTTAGTCTTCTCAGTATTGAGTGAGAGTCATACGCTTTGGTAAACTTGTGCAAAAAAATCCAGTGTGGGCTGAAGATCATTCTCAGTGTGTGTGAGGATGGCACAATCATCAGCGTCCTGAAGTCAGTAATGGACGCTCTGAGGACTTTAGACTTCAAGTGGAAACATCAAAGATTAAAAAGCCTCCCATCCATTCTGTATGGAATGTCAACTCCAGTGGGGGGCGGTCTTTAACAAGGACCAAAATGACTGCAAAATAGATGGAGAACAGGGTTGGGGTAATAACGCATCCTTGCTTAACCCCAGTTTTCATGACAAAAGGATCCATCTCCAGGCCATTACAGAGAATGGTGGCAGTCGTCTGATAATGAAGAAATCTTAGGACCATAATAAATTTTGGAGGGCAGCCAAATCTGGCCAGTATCTTCCACAGTGCTTCGCGATTGATGGAGTTGAAGGCCTTTGTCAAATCGATGAAGGCCATGTACAGGTCCTGATTTTGCTTCTGAGACTTTTCCTGGATTTGGTGGGCAACAAAGATCATGTCAGTTGTCCTGTGGGATGGTCTGAAACCACACTGAGATTCTGGCAATATTTCCTCAGTAAGGGGAAGTAATCGGTTTAAAAGAATACAGGTAAGAATTTTCCCTGCTGTAGGTAGCAAGGCAATGCCACGATTATTTCCACCCTCTGACTTATCTCCTTTTTTAAAGATGGTAACAATGTTGGCATGTCTCAAGTCTTCTGGAATCTTCTCATTATACCAAATTTGAAGAAAAATGAAGCTCTCAACAGCATAGCTCTCCCATCGACATAATGCGTCTTCATCAGACATGCTAAATCAGCACCATTACATCGATGCACTGGCACTGATACAGCGCGGTAGGGAAGACAAGTCCTAACAGTTCCCTAGGGAACAGATCTAGTCCTGTTTCAAAGCACTAGGGGAATGTTAGTGCGCAGCAGCAGGTTCCACACAGATACTCAGTGTGCAGCAGGCTAGAGTGGGGTAAATTTTGCCACAAACTAAGTGTTCTTGTAGAGAAGCCTTGAGATTGGATGAGGCATCCAGGGAGGGAAACCAGGGATTGGGGCAGACAGGACAACCTAATGCAAATGTGGGAATGGGAAACAGATCACACGAGGACCCCAGAGGGAAGGGACAGCACAAAGAACAGGGGGGAAACTGGGATTTGGCTGGGGAAGCCAGAGGTGAAATCCAGGATTGGCTTGGCAAGGATAGTGAGTCTGGGGATGAGAAGCTTGAGGAGTGGAAACGGGAACTGGGTAGACAAGGAGAATAGGACTGGGACACAGAGCAAGGGATGGGGAAGAGACAGGACAGGGACAAGGGCAGTTTAGAGGGGATAGGGCAGAAGGGGTTAGGCTTGGGGGAACAGAGGAAGAAGGATCTGTGACCACTAGAACACACATCTCTCCAGAGCCTGGAATGGAACCCAATATCCCTGATTTTTGCCATTCCCCTGCTGTCAGCAAATATTTATCAAACCCTCCAACAAAATCTTCTGATTCCCCTCTAGTGCTGGTCCACAAAGAGAATGATGACCTACTAGTGCTGTCAGTTACTCCATTAGCTCAAGTGGCAGAGATTTTTGGGGCGGATCTAAAGGCTCAAAAGCTGCTGATAACCCATGTGGGTGTCAACATGATTCCACATCCGGGAACTGTTTTTAGTTTTCTGTTTTAAAAACCTAGGAAATTATGCACAAAACTTTACTTTCAAGGAACATTAAGTTTGCAAATGTTGAGCTGTAAAAATAAAGAAATGGCAGAATTAAAGAATTAAATTAAACTCTATTTTGGCCCATCTTTACATATGCATTAAGATTCAGTCTTTCATTACAAGATAACTTGCTATTTTCTCCACAGGACCCCTGCTTCATGCAGCACACAGAATTGACAGTGCTCTGAATCAGGATTGTGGAGTTAAGGATGCAGTTGTCTGTAGGACCCCTGCCTCATTTGTTGCAGAAACTGTGAAGTGTGTTGTGTGTGAGGCAGGGGATTGCAGAAAGAGAAAGGAGAGTCTCTTGTTAAGGTAGCTGAATGCTGCCCTGGGTAATTGGATTCTATCCCTGCCTCTTCCACAGAGTTCCTATGTGATGCTTGGCAAGTCACTGAAACCAAATGTTTCACAGGTGGTCATTAATTGTGTGTTCCTCATTTTATGGGTGGCCCCCTTGAGACTATGCATGTCTGATTTGCAGAAGTGCTCAGCACGTGCTGCTGTAAACTGAAGTCAGTGGGAGCTGTGCTGCACAAGCCTAAGTACTCTGAAAAAACAGTACATGGGTATCTCAAGTTGGGCACCCAAAATCAGTGGATGCTTTTGATAATTTTGGCCATAGCGTCTCTGGTTCTCTGTGCATAAAATGGAGATAATAACACTTCCCAGCCTCCCAGGTGTTGTCAGCTGTTGGCTGTGTGTGTTTTCTCTCTGTGTGTTGCACCAGCTCTGCAGAGGTAGCTGATGCAGCAGGTCTCGATCAAACTGCCCAAGAAGTCTACAGATGGGGTTCAGTGGCAAAGGCGCTTGGCCAGGTTTATTGCTGACAAAATGCAGTACCAGCTCCCCAGATCAATGTCTACAGTTACACTGGCACATCTATGCCCCTTACAATGGACTTGGCTCAGTGAGTGGCGAGACTTTCCACGCCCCCACCCGCCGAGGACAGAAAAAGACATCCCCTCTGTGACCTGTCTTTTATACTCTGATACAAACAAGTTACGTCTTGCCCCTCTGACGTGGTTAATTATCACCCTTTCCCTTGTACATTTTGGTTGGATTAAAACATCTCTATCCATCCCCCTGTCATCCTGACCTTATCTTTAGGAGGGGTCAGTGTGTCCCTGTATCATCATTGGGGAGTGTGTTTACATCATGCCCTATATCAAGGTGTTCTGGTATTACCCTTCTGGAATGTGTTCATGCACGTGCCAGTGCCTAGCACTTCTCATTAGTGTTTGTGTTTTTGCAAAAACAACCATGTTTTTGCCAGGTTCATGTTCTGGACAATGAACCTGCAAGCATAGAAGAATTAGTAGGGGAAGCAAAAGTGGATGGGACTAATGAAGGTTTCACAGGCATTCTGACATTCTGAATGTTTGAGTGCTTCACTTTGCAAACTTTAACTTTCTTTTTGATTCATAGCTGTATAGATTTTAGGGCCAGCAGGGTGCTTTAGATCTAGTCTGACCTCCTGGTTAACAAAGGCTATAGAATTTAAAGCAATTACTCCTGTACTTCATCTAACCTTGTGTTTGGCTAAAGCATATATCCAATTTTGTTGTGAATACTTCAGGAGGTGGAGAAGCTTCTGCTTCCCTTGGTAGTTTGTTCCAATGTATCATCAGTATTACTGTGAAAAATGTATGCCTTACCTCCAATAGGAATTTATCTGGCTTTAACTTCCATCCTTTGATTCTTGTTATGCCTTTCTCCACTAGATTAAAAAGGCCTTTAATATGCAGTGTTTTGTCCATGGGAAGACATGTCTAGGTCATCTTTTTGATAAACTGAACAGATTAACCTCCTTAAATCTCTCACTGCAGGGCACATTTTCAAGCCCAGAAATCATTATTGTGGATCTTCTCTGCGCCCTTTCCAATTTTTTAACATCTTTCTTACAATGTGGACACTAAAAGCAGATGCAGTATCTGTCTCCCCAGTGCTGTATACAGAGGAAAAATCACTTCCCTACTAGAGCTGGTTGGAAATTATCTGGCAAACCAGAGTTTCACTGGAAAATGCCAGTTTGTTGAACTCAACATTTATCATGAAAGTGAATCGGGTTCAACGAACTTTCTCGAAACCGCAAGCAGGGTCTGGTGAAAATGTCCATGGTTCCCTGCCAGGTTCCCTGGTGGCTCCTGTTAGTCCTGCCATGTAGATTGTCCCGGGGCTGGATACCCCAGTCTTCTAGCTCTGGGCAGACCCACCATACAGATTGCCCCAGAATTGGAGACCCTGGTCTTTCTAGGGTCTGTACCTCCAGGGCAGCCCTGCCAATGCTTTCAGGCTCTCTGTCATGGGATAGGAACCTGAAAGCCCTGGGAGCCCCAGCTCTAACCAAGGCTCAGCTCCAGGGTCTGCATCAGGAATCCTGGAAGTCCTGGGATGGGTTCTGGTGTCCCAGGGTCTGTAGTTCTGGGGCAGCCCTGCCTTGCAGAATGTCCCAGACTGAGACCGAATATTTGCCTATTTAGGCTGCCAGCTGGCCAAGGAGTATGGAAGCCCAGGGGTCCCCAGTCCAGGGCAGGCCACATGATGAACCTGCCCCAGAGCCCCAGCAGTGGCTGTGAGAAATTGACATGCTTGTCCTGATGTTAACAGTGGTGAAACTGACAAGGATGTCAATGTCACCCCACATCTGTTGGGGTTCCTGGGAGCAAATTTCATGTTGGATACACCATGGGCTGGAGTTTCCAAAACAAAATTTTAGCTGGATTTCTAATTCGCAGGGAATTTTAAAATAGTGACATTTCCTGTACACTGGAAGTCCTGCATTTTAGCCAGTTGTACTCATTGCTCCCCTATTTATACATCCAAGGATCACTGTCTCCGTTTTTGCAGCAGCATCACACTGGGAGCTCACGTTCAGTTCTTTGTCCACTATGACCACTGCATAGAACATGGGCTATATCTGTATTTCTGTGAATATTATGTGTACCTCAGTCCCTTTTACTGCTATTTTCACAGTTGCTACCAGGGTTCAAAGGGAAACCCCCGTCTGAGCTCCCCACATGTCCCAGGATGGCAGACAATGGTTTCATAGAACCCAATTACTGGTACTTAACTGACAATACAGGTGTCAGGGATTTTGAACTTTTGCATCTGGCCAAGCTGAGCACAAGCCCCCTTCCTTGGGATGGGCCCCTGAGGTGGGAAATCTTAAACTGCGAGCTTGGGAATTGTTAACAGGGAAGCCATGATGAACAGAGGGGGTGAGGCAGGGTCTGCAGGGAAGGAGACTGAAACACAGTCCCCAGAAGCAGGGGTTCCTGGGATAAGCCGAGTCAGCCCAGGTTGTGAGGGAAAAGCTGAGCTTTAGGTAAGACATAGGCCTGTAGGCCTTCACTTGCTTTATTCTTTTCTCTATGATTGCTGTGTTCCTATGGATAAATACAAAATAACACTGTCCTGGGTCTGGTACTGTTCAATATTTTCGTAAATGACTTGGGTGATGGAGTAGAGATACACGTACACAATTTGGGGATGACATGAAGCTGAGAGGGGTCACAAGCTCTTTGGAAGGCAGGGTTAAAATTCAAAATGATCTTGATAAACTGGAGAATTGGTCTGAGATCAGTAAATTGAAAATCAGTAAAGACAAGTGCAAAACATTAGACTTAGGAAGGAAAAATCAAATGCAAAAACCCTAAAATGGGGAATAACTGCAGAAAATGATCTCGAGGTTATAGTGGATCACAATCTGAAAAGTTGTGATGCTGCTGTGAAAAAGGGAAATGTCATTCGGAATTGTATTGACAAGAATGTCATATGTAAGACACAGGAGGTAATTGTCCCGCTCTACTTAGCTCTGGTGTGGCCTCAGCTGGAGTTCTGTGTCCAGTTTTGCTTATCACTGTTTAAGAAAGATAATGACAAATTGCAGAATGTCCAGAGGAGAGCAACAAACAGAGTAAGTGGTTTAGAAAACATGATTTATGAGAAAATGTTGAAAGAATTGGACATTTTCGGTATAAAGAAGAGATGACTGAGAGGTGAACTGATAACAGTCTTCAAATAACTGAAAGGTTGTTTGTCAATTTTTGTCCATATCCACCAAGGGTAGGATTAGACAATCATCTTAGATTGCAGCAAATGAGATTCAAATTAGATATTAGAAAAAACTTTCTAACTAGAGGGATAATTAAGTACTGTAACAGGGTACGTAGGGAGATTGCGTACTGCCCATCATTGGTGACTTTGCAGAACAAGTTAGACAAACATCTATTGGGGTAGCCTAGGTGTACTTAAACATCCCTTGGTGTGAGGAGACGGACTAGATGACCTCTTGAGGTTCCTTCCAACCCTACATTTCTATTATTCTATGGTTTTATCAGCTATTCAGGCCTGCTGATGTAAAAAAATGTTGATCCCTGATAAATGCCATTTAACATGCTCCTTAGGTACCAATAGATTGGAGAGAGATTCATCCTCTTCACAGGATATGAATAGACATCCTGCTGCTGTCCAAAACCAGAAATGTGTATTGAACACCTCTGCCTTTTCTACCTCATTATTAACAATTTCACCATCTCCATTTCTAATGGGCCTATAGCATTGTTAGGATTTGTTTGTTTGTTTGCTTCTAATATACTTAAAAAACTCCTTATTTTTCATAGTCCTCCCAGTCACAGATTTTATCCTGATCTCTTTAGCTTCCCTTATCAGTTTTCTTCATATAATAACTTTTAATGCATATTGATTTGCTCAAATTCCCACTATTTCCATTTTTTAATATATTGCCTTTTTATTTCTATTGCTGCCTTCACTTTGCCACTGACCCAGTATGAGCTTATAGGCAAATTTTATACCAGTGGAGCACCCCAACTCCCAAATGCCCTTTATAATTTTCAGCCTCCATTGTCTTTCTAGGACACATTAAACCCCAGCTGGTTGGAGGAGATGGTGCCTGCTCAGGACGTGTGGAGATAAAACGTGGAAACACGTGGAAAACAGTCTGTAATGCACACTTTGATCACAAAGTTGCCAACGTTATCTGTAATGAACTACAGTGTGGAATAGCTGTATCTATCCCAGGAGGAGGTGACTTTGGAGAAGGACAAGGCGAGATCTTGACTGAAGAATTCCAGTGTGTGGGGAATGAGTCTCTCCTGTTCTCCTGTCCCAGGATATCACAAGTGAATCAGAGATGCTCACACATAAATGATGCCGGTGTCATATGCTCACGTAAGAATTCAGCATAATAGCTTTAAAATCCCAATGACATGTATTCTAGATTAGGGTGAAGCAATGTACTGATCTCACTGTATAGGGAGCTGGGCTTGATAGGGTTGGATCAAAACCCAAAAAAAGCCAAGATAATGAGAAAGGGATCAAGTGCCCCCTGACTTTCCTTTCTTTAACTATTTGCTATAATATATCTTAAATGCTCCCTCTCTAAACCCCTTCTCCCTTCTCCCCAGGATACACAGGGTTCCGGCTGGTGAATGGCAGCACAGAGTGCTCAGGGAGGGTGGAGATCCAGGTTCTTGGTGCCTGGGGAACCCTCTGTGACTCACGCTGGGATTTACCAGATGCCAACGTTCTCTGTCATCAGCTCAACTGTGGATTCGCTGTATTGGCTCCAGGAGAAGCGTATTTTGGGAAGGGAACTGGCTCTGTCTGGACAGACACATATCACTGTAAAGGGACTGAACCCCATTTGAGCCAATGCCCTGTTACTGCTCTGGGGGCCTCTCAGTGCTCCCATGACAATGATGCCAGTGTGGTTTGCTCAGGTAAGTGTAATGCTGGATTAAGGACACCTGCCCCTCAGTGTGTGACACTGACCCCAGAGCAGGGGAACCTCAGGGCACAGCAAGGGGAGAGGGAGCTAGATTCTAAACCACATATAAAAATAAATAATATATTACAAATAAAATAAAATTAAGTATATTATCACCAGAATAGTTACGACCAGGAAAAGCCCTGGTTTCTTCTGGAAGAGTTTCTGCAAACATGTGCTTATGCCGGGCAGTAAAGCAGGGACAGAATTTGTCCTTGGAGTTTCATAAATGTCACCAACCCACTGTCCCCATCCTTCTTCAAATCATTACTCTAGTAATTACAGGTGGAGCGGCCCCCTCTCTAGAGGTTGCTTCATACTTTCTATTATAAAATATTCTCACCACCTTCTGGAGAACCCCTCATGCCTTCACTGCTTGCAGCCGGCCTTTGCAATTCAGCAAGGGGTCAGTGCTGGGTAGGGTTACCATACGTCCGGATTTTCCCGGACATGTCCGGCTTTTTGGGCCTCAAATCCCCATCTGGGGGGAAATCCCCAAAAGCCGAACATGTCCGGGAAAATAGGGACGTGCTGGGACGGGGGCCGGGCTGGGGCCGGCGGTGCTGGGACGGGGGTGCTTGGCCGGGGGCTGGCCCGGGGGTGCAGGGCCGGGGGCTGGGCTGGGCCTGGCGGTGTGGGGCCGGGGGTGCTGGGCCGGGGGCCAGGGGTGCTGGGCCGGGCCAGGGCCGGCAGTGCTGGGCCGGGGGCCGGGGCCAGGGGTCGGGCCGGGCCCGGCGGTGTGGGGCCGGGGGCCGGCGGTGCTGGGCCGGGGGCCGGGCTGGGGCCGGGGGCCGGGGCCGGGGCCGGGGCTGGGCGCCAGGGGTGCTAAACCGGGGCCGGCGATGCTGGGCCGGGGGCCGGGCCGGGCCGGGCCGGGGCCGGCGGTGCTCGGCCGAGGGCTGGCCTGGGGGTGCGGGGCCGGGGGCCTGGGCCGGGCCCGGCGGTGTGGGGCCGGCGCCAGAGGCCGGGGGTGCTCGGCTGGGGGCTGGCCCGGTGCCGGCACCCCAGGAGCCGAGCCAGGCTGGAGACACTGGGGCCGGCCGCCGGAGGGAGCCGCTCGGTTGGGGGGGCCAGACTGGGCCGCGCCTCCTCCCCCCACCTCCCCACCCCAAGCTTACCTGCTGCCTGCTTCAGGCTTCCTGCGAATCAAATGTTTGCGGGAAGCAGGGGAGGGGGCGGAGTTGGAGCGGGGACTTTGGGGAAGGGGTGGAGTTGGGGCGGGGGCATGGGCGGGGCAGGGGGCGGGGGCGGGGCCCCGTGGAGTGTACTCTTTTTGGACACTCAAAATATGGTAACCCTAGTGCTGGGGCCAGGAACTCCCCTTACTTCAGTGAAATTCCTTCCATTTTGGCTGACTTATAAACTGCTGATCATAACTATTTCCCGTCTCTCACATGAGTTCCTGAGGATATTTTTGGTAGCATGCCACAAAGAAAGCAGCACTTTCTCCCCCACACCCTTTAAAAAAAATCACACATTTGCAGGTGAAAAAGGTTCAGAAGTGTTTTTCTTGCTTCCTGATACTTTTTTTTTCCCCCAAAATTTCTACAGTGGGGAAAAACAGGAAAAAATAAAACGGGAGAGGAGGCAGGAGAATCTTAAACTGTCAAACTGAAATGGAAGTTGAAATGAAACAACATTTTAGTTAGAATCTAAACAATAATTCTCATTCCATTTTCAAAGGTCAAAATCTAGAGAAAAACTGAAATATTGCATTTGAAATACTTCACAGGAAAAAATTTGGGAGTTTCAACCAGCTCTAATATTTACGTCACATACAAAAAAAAAAGGATAATCTTATTTAGTCAAAGTCAAATACTCCAAATTTAGGAAATACCATCAGTTTGTTTGTTATCCTTTCTAATCCTCCCTGCCCCCTTTTGCATACACATTATGATACAGTCTAATTGGATGCTTCCAAACTATTTGTTTCACTCAGCTCCTGCATCATTCACCGCACTGGGTGGATGTTTCCCATGGTAACATTTCCATAAGTGATCAGTGATTTAGGGACTTACTTTTGAAAATGGAAGTCAACTTAGGAGCCCCACTACCATGGAGCCCCACTACCATTCAGCAGCTCTTTGCTCAAGTCCCATTTTGAAAAGGGAGTTAGGCTCCTGGTCATTTAGGCGCTTTTGAAAGTTTTACCTCTTGTGATTAAAGCCAAAGTTTCCACTAAGTTGGGGTGGTGGGGCACTAACCTGAGACCCCCAGGACCTGATTCTTCAGAGCACTCACCATTTCTGTAGCACTTGATGTGTTCAAAGTTCTGTCCAGACATTAGTTGATCCTCACAAAGCTCCTGGGCAGTAGGTGGGATTATTATCCCCTCCATTTTACAGATGGTGAAAGTGAGGATATGTGAGGCCTTGCTCAGGTCACTCAGAACTGTCAGACACGGTTACTGCTCTGCCTCAGCAAATGAGAGCTTTGCTGCTGCTCAGCTATTGTCAGCTCCCTGCCACACCAGCTCGCCTGCCCGGCTAGCAACGCCTCAGGATTCTGCCAGTCCAAACCTCGCCTTACCGGGACCCATCAGTGAACCCCAGTGCCCGAATTCCCCAGAGCCGTCATTCGGCCGCGGTCAGTCACTCTCATTGAGTACTCACAGAAGTTATCAAGTGCGCTGCCTCCAAAGAGACACCAGCCTGCTAGTTTGGCTCAGGATTTTACTCTTCAGTTTTATACAGTGCACTGGGATGGTTTTGTAATAAAACTAGAGTGAGTCTATTAACAAAGAACAGATATTTAAGGAAGAATAATTAACAGTGCAAGACACAAGTATAGTTACAAGTAAAAGAAAACAAAACACGCTTTCTAGTGACTAAAACTTAACTCCAGCAAGTTACAGTCTCTGTCTAAGCAGATTTCTCCCCTAGAGTCAGTTCCAGCTACTCTTGGGTTCCAGGCCAAGAGGATCCACTTTCCATGACCTCAAAGGGCGCTGCTCCTCCTCTGTCCCTGAGGCGATGGATCACAAAATGGATTTTTGCCTCTGCTCATATCTTCCCAAAGTTCATTCACCCTGTTTGAAGAGGCAGGAAGGCTTCCTGGAGGTGCAGCCTCCATCCCCCATCAAGATTGTTAAGGGCTTATCATCCCCCACTTGTTTGCCTGATGGCTTTGTTTACCTTACATGTAAATGGGGGTTTCTTTGCTTTGCTTTCAACTTAATTAATTTACAATGGAGACACAGTCAAGCCCGTGAAACAACAGCCCTTTGTTTAGGACAGCTGGGCTTAGGCACACATCTATCATTCTTTAAACCTCACCTGTTCATGCACCACACAACAATATTAAAGACCAGCATGATAGCAGTTTGCATGACAACTTACACAACACGTTTTAGATGCAGATTTCAACACCAGTAAGTTGAGGTAATGAGCGTGTCAGGCCAGAAGAGAGTTGTGGTATGGAGTGCACTCTGAGGGTTGGCACTGGGGAACTCCCTGGGCCACAGGTACATCTACACTCCGTGCTGGGCATGTAATTCCCAGCTCAAGGGGACTGGCAGGATAAAAATAGAGTGTAGCTGCGAGCTCAGCATCTTCCATGATATGCTAACAAATCCCTCTGCCCAGCTGGGTGTTACAATCCTTATAGCACCCTGCACTTAGAGATTCAAAAAACAAAACAAAACAAAAAACAAAAAAGCTTCTGCAGAGGTTACTCCTTTTAACCCTGTGATACACAATCACTGTGTTAATACCCTCTGAGTTAGAAACCTTCCATAATTTCTTGCATAGTATAGATTATTTCTAGTGTATAACAGGGAGTGTTATTCAGTGTGTTTCTCATCTCTCCTGAGCCCAGGTCGCTCTGAATCACTCAGACTGCTGAATGGAGAGAGCCGGTGCGACGGGAGAGTTGAGATTTCCCTCCGTGGTGTGTGGGGCAGAGTGCTGGATGACCAGTGGGACATGGATGATGCCAGCGTGGTGTGCAGGGAGCTCCAGTGCGGAGTCGCTGAGAAAGCTTATAACCCCGCTAAGTCTGAGCGAGGAACGGGCCCCGTGGGACTGAGAAGTGTCCAGTGTGCAGGAAACGAGACTAATCTGACGCTCTGCATCACCTCCATGTCTCAGGCAGAGCAGGCAGGAATTGCTGATGATGTTGGCGTCGTTTGCTCAGGTGACTTACTATGAAATCTTGCAAACATCCTGTCCTTGTTCAAGGGGAACATGACCTGTCCTAGGGCTTGTAAACATCTCACCTTGTGCTGTGATCTCATCAGACCTTGAAAATATGTGGATCTGAGGGTCAAACTCTGTTGTAAAAATATAGTATTATGTACAGAGAAAAGCACAGCCACCAGATAGGTTAATGCATTGCAGCAACCTCTTTGTCTGTCTTGCATTTTCAGATGTAAAACTGTTTCCTTATTATGGAAATTTTCACAAACTTCTTTTTATTTTCATTGAACATTGTCATGGTTACAGGGTTAGCTGCACCTTTCTCCCCTTTCTGGTGTCTCTATGTGCACCCACATCAGGTCTTGGCCCACTTGCCCTGGCCTGTCTTGGGGTGGAATCTTGAGATTCTTCCTCCGTCAGGCCTGGCCTGGTTACACTACCCTGTGCAAACCAACCGCTCAGCACCCTGCAGGTCTGACTGGGTTTCAGGCACCAGCATTTCTTCCCCTGGGAAACTTATGTCCTGTGATAGTGACCTACAGCGTACTCAGAACAAAGCACTTTAATCAGCAGCTGGAACAATGCTTTAGAGCAAAAGGGGTTTAAAAAAACAAACCCCCCACACTTGTGTTGCAGCTCATCTAATCGCTGCTTCACTGCAAATTAAGTGAGCTGGGCTTCCCTGGGGAGTAACAGGAAAAGAACAGAATGAGCCTGTGTTCTTGTAAGAACCAAGGTGCTCATGAGACCCAGCTGGGCTCAGTTTGTCTGCCCCACTCTGCTCCCCTTTCTCTGTGAAGTTGCTTTTTCTGGAAGTCCCCACCTGCCCTGTGTGTGTCTGGGCTCAATTACCATATTGCTCAGTGGTCTGTGTTACAGGCCAGGTGAAATCTTCCTCCTGCCTCAGACTAGTTTTCCCAGTTGGCCAGCCAGGCCATCTAGGAGAACATCCCCATGATGATTGCTCCACTGTCCCGCAGTCAGCTCCATCCAGCTTTAATGGCTTCACTGGGCTTGTGACTATATCGACCTGTGGGACAGAGCTGCCTGTTCCCTCTGACACTGTGACACCATCTTAAAAGTCAAATTAGTAGGTCACATTCAGGGTACACAGCAGTAACCTCTACCCTGCCCCCACATTCACCACAAAAACAATCAGATGGGTTTTTGCTGGGGGTTGTTTTTTTTTTTTTTTTGAAAGAATAATGGAAAAATCTGGCAATGAAAAATATTGATATCTATCCTAACATTTGTTGGGCAGAAGAGATAATTTTCTGAACAGGTCAGTAAATACGTAAATACACTGGCTTCTTATCTTAAATTCTTCAATAATGGGGCATCCAGAATCAAAAAAGAAAAGAGGGGGAGGCAATGTGTCCTATTTCACAGAGCACTGGAACAGGACTCAGGAGACTTGGGGTTTCCTCCCAGCTCTGCCACTGGCCTGCTGGTGACCTCAAGCAGGTCAGTCACCTCTCTGTGCCTCAGTTTCCCCATCTGTAACATGTGGATAATGACACTGACCTCCTTTGTAGAGTGCTTTGAGATCTATCAATGAACTGTGCTATATCAGAATTAGATTCTATTATTATTAACAGGAAAAGGAAGTCATACATAACCCTATTTCTCTTGGTGATTAAGTAAAACTTTTTGTTATAATGTGGTATTGTTATGTCCTAATCTTAATAGTACATCTTTTTTCTTCACTGAAAAGAAAAAGGAATTGAGGATTATATGATAATATTTTTATTGCTACTGATTGTACATCACTATTGTAACAGATTGCTAAAGACACAAAAACTACCTCTAGAAATTGTTTTAAGTACATGAGAAGCAGGAAACCTGCCATACAGACCATGGGGCCACTAAATAACAAATGTGACAAAGGTGTTAAAGGAGCACTCAAGGAAGACAAGGCCATTGCAAGAAGCTCAATTAATTCTTTGCATAAATCTTCACTGCAGAAGATGTGGGGGAGATCCCCACATCAGAGCTATCCTTTTCGGGTGACAAATCTGATGTACAGTCCAAATTGATGTGTAATAAGATGATATTTTAGACAAATTGATAAACTAAACAGTAATAAGTCACCAGGACCAGATGGTTTTCGCACAAGAGTCCGGAAGGAACTCAAATATGAAATTGCAGAACTTCTAACTGTTGTATGTAACCTATCACTGAAATCACCTTCTGTATCAGATGACAGGAAGGTAACTAATGTAAGGCTGATTTTTTAAAAGGGCTCCGGAGCAGTTCCTGGCAATTACCATCAGCACCAGGCAAACTGGTAGAAACTACAGTAAAGAACCAAATTATCAGACACCGAGATAAGCATGATTTGATGGGGAAGAGTCAACAAGGCTTTTGTAAAGGGAAGTCATGCCTCTCCAGTCTCTGAGGAAGTAAACAAGCATATGTATAAGGGTGATCCAGCTGATACAGCGTACTTGGGTTTTCAGAAAACCTTTGACAGGGTCCCTCACTGAGGTTCGTAGGGAAGTTAAATAGCCTTGGGATACGAGGGAAGGTCCTCTCATGGATCAGTAACTGGTTGAAATATTGGAAACAAAGGGTAGGAATAAATGGTCACTTTTCACAATGGAGAGACATGAACAGCAGGTCACCACAAGGATTTGTACTGGTACCTGTGCTGTTCAACATATTAATAAATGATCTGGAGAAGGGGGTGAACAGTAAAATGGCAAAGCTTGTAGATGATAGTTCAGTCCAAAGCAGGCTACGAGGAGTTACAAAGGGATCTCACAATACTGCGTGACTGGCCAACAAAATGGCAGGTGAAGTTCATTGTTGATAAGTGCAAACCAATGCACATTGGAAAAAAATAATCCCAACGACACATATACCACGATGGCTTCTAAATTAGCCGTTACCACCAAAGAAAGAGATCTTGGAGTCACTGTGGATAATTCTTTGAAAACTGCTGAAAATTGAGAAATGATCAAAAAGGCTAATGGTATATTAGGAACTATTACGAAAGGGAAAGAAAATTAGACAGAAACTATCACAATAAATCCATGGTCCACCCATACCTTGAATACTATGTCCAGTTCTTGTTGCCCCATCCATAGAAATGATATAGTGGAACTGGAAAAGGTACTGAGAAGGGCAACAAGGATGTTGAAGGGTACAGAATGGCTTCTGTCAAAGGAGAGACTAAAAAGATTAGGGCTGTTTAGCTAAGAAAAGAAACACATTGGGGTGGTATGATAGAGGTCTATAAAATAATGAATGGTGTGGAAAAAGTGAGTAGAGAAATGTTATTTACCCATTCACACAGTACAAAACCGAGGAATCACCTGATTACATTAATAGGCAGCAGGTTTAATACAAACAAGAGGAAGAACTTTTTCACACAACACACAGCTAACCTGTGGAACTCATTGCCATGGGATGTTGTGATGGACAAAAGTATAACTAGGTTCAAAACAGAACTGGATAAGTTCCTGGAGGATAGGTCCATCTATGGCTATTAGCTTAGATGATCAGAGTACGGCTCTGGTACAGGCCACTTTTGCAGACAGAATTCTGGTCTGACCCAGGCTGGCAGCTCTTATGTTCATATGGTTCTTGTCTTGGGAAGGTAAATAAACAATGTCTTTCTTCAAATAACAGATTTTTTAATAAACACCTGTATCATGCACTGTACTGTTACTGCACTGAAATCATTGTTCATGCACATTCCAGTTCCAGGGTAACTATGGCACAGTAAGGGCCCATTCCTGCTCCCATTAGGGCAGGGAGAGCTTTGCTATTGACTTCAGCAGCATTAGAATAGAGCCCTAAGTCTATTAGACTTTACCGTAGGTACATGTATCCACCTGCCTTTCTTCCTTTATTTGGAAAATAAATGGGTCCCAAGTCTAATTTTCTCCAAGCCTCTGGAACCTCCCAAGTCTGTAACAATTTAAAAGAAAATTGGAATTTCTGATAAATTTGTTAGTTAATATGATATTTCTTGTGAATCCTTAGAAGACCTGTTTGAAAATGTTCAAGTTTTCCAAGTAGGAGCTGATTCTGCAAAGCTTTAGCTTCACTAGTAGTTCTTACTTTCAAGAGCTGTCCCATAAGGATGACTCGGATGACTAAAGGTTCAGGATTAGGTCGTGTCCCTTTAAATGTTTTTTATCAGAAGTTTCATCACAAAGTCCTCAGCATTTCCTAATTCTACTGACTTCTTCTCTTTATGTTTCTTGTTAAAGACACAAATTTTTCAGTATCTCAGACATTGTAGCATCGTCATTGATTTGCACGGAAGCTGTTTAGTTATCATTCTATTGCACATTAACAGCTGGGATCTATCCCTGCAGGGAGCAGGAGGATCAGACTGGTGAATGGGGCAGGTCGCTGTGCCGGGAGAGTGGAGATTTATTACAATGGCAGCTGGGGGACAGTCTGTGATGATTCCTGGGACCTGCCAGACTCCAATGTCGTTTGCAAACAACTGGGATGTGGACATGCCATCAATGCAACTGTCTCTGCTCATTATGGTCAAGGAACAGGGCAGATCTGGCTGGATGATGTGAACTGCTCTGGGAATGAATCCGATATCTGGGCGTGTCCTTCCAGAGGCTGGGGCCAGCACAACTGCAGACACAAAGAGGACGCGGGAGTTCTCTGCTCAGGTCTGTTCTGTGAATGCTCTTGTGAGCCATGTTACCAGGGGATTTAATGGAGCGGGCAGATGTTTAAGGAGGTCACTGAGAATGATACTTTCCCTGACTGTCTCTGCCTCCCTTTCCCTTGAGTAACTACCTACCAGGGTCACCATTAGAAACTCCTCAGCTCCCACCTAGAGATATTAGAGATATTGCAAGATTTCCCTAGTGTTAGAATGCTGCGTCTCAGGTATCTAAAGGAGACTGTATCATGGAAAGCAGTGACTGAAAAGGATGTAGGGTCCTAGTGTAGAAATAACTGAACATGAGCTCCCAGTGCTGTGTGTGGCAAAACGGGCTAATGCAAACCTTGGATGTATAAACAGGGGAGTAGTGAGTAGGAATCGGGACTAATTTTTACTCTTGTGTATGGCACTGGTGAGACAGATACTGGAATACTGTGTCCAATTCTGATGTCCACAAAAATTGGAGAGGAAGCAGAGAAGAGCCACAAAAGTGATCTGAAGGCTTGAATAAAAGCCTTACGGTGAGAAATTTAAGATGCTGAATCTGTTTAGCTTATCAAAACGATCAAGAGGTGACTTGATTACAGTGCATAAGTTCCGTCACAAGGAGAACATACACTTACTAAAGAGCTCTTTAATCTAATGGAGGAAGGCAGAACAAGAGTCGATGGCTGGAAGCTGAAACCAGACAAATTCACATCAGAAATAAGGCCCAGGTTTTTAACAGGGAGGGTGATTAACCATCAGAACAAACTACCAGGGAAATGGTGCATTCTGCATCTCTTGAAGTCTTCCTGTCTAGACCGGATGCCTTTCTGGAAGCGATGCTTACATCATACTCAAGTTATTAGGCTCTATGAGCTGTTTTACAGAAGGTCAAACTATTTGCTCTCATGATCCCTGTTGCGCTGTCTGGAGTGGCTCACAGCACTGAGTGCCCACCTCAGCGCAGATGGTGAGAAACAAGGCAAACTGGTGGTGTGTCTATAAGTAGATTTCACCAAGACACACCACATGTGTCTGACGAAGTGGGCATTCACCCACGAAAGCTTATGCTCCAATACGGCTGTTAGTCTATAAGGTGACTCTTTGTCGCTTTTCACCACGACAGTAACAGATGTGAAGTTCTGGACCAATGTTCTCTCTAATTTTTTACATCCATGTGCGGAATGGATTTTGTTATGTGCACCAGTATAGAGGTGATGCGTGTTGGGTTTGGGGCCGAGGGGTTTGGAGTGTGGGAGGCGGCTCAGGGCTGGGGCAGAGATTTGGGAATATGCGGGGGATGAGAGCTCTGGCTAGGGGTGTGGGCTATCGGGTGGGGCCGTGGATGGGGTGGGGCCATGGGGGTGTGGGCTATGGGGTGCAGGCTGCCGTGGAGCTGCAGCGGGAAGATACCTCCCCCAAGCCCTCTCTTGCTGCAGCAGCCCTGGGCCAGGGGAGAGGCACCTCTCCCCACTGTGGCAGCTCTGGTGCTGGGGAAGAGGTGCCTCTCCAGTCCAGGCCCCTGTGGCTGTGCGCCTATGTGGCCTTTGATAGCCTGCTGTGCGTACACATGGCTGCGCAGCTTAGGGGGAACTTAGTCCTGTATCACTGTATTTATCTTACTATGGAGCCACAGACAGTCCCTTTAGACTCTCCAGTCTATGCTGTCACCCAGACAAACTGGACTTAATGATAATTGGTCACTTACACTTACACCAAAAATCACACCACATTCAGGTTTCTTCCTGTCCCAAGAGACCAGTCACTTACTCAGATCAGTTGGTACCCTGGATCTTATAACAAAGACAATGCCTGTAGCCAATCCTGTAACAAACTATATAAAGGTTTATTAACTAGGAAAAAGAATTAAAAGGGTTATTCAAACAGTTAAAGCAAGCAAACATCTACACACAAATGAGTTACCATTTACATCCTAGGAGTGACAGAGTTGTAGTGATCTTTCAATTCCAAATGTCCTTCAGTGCTGACCCAGAGGTAACCCCTTGGGGTCTCTGGCTTCAGTTTGGGGTCTCTAGCCCTGTCACAGTTCAAACGGCCAAAAAGATGAACAATCATCATATCTGCTATTTTTATTTTCCCATTCCATCCTTCAAAGGGATGGGATGAGGCCTTCTGCATGTACTACATGCAGGGGATGGATGCGGGGGATCATTCCCGTGCCTGAGTTCACAAGTTCAGAGCAAAAATGTTCAGTTATAAAGCAAAACTTACATATTTTCTTGTAGCATGGACCACAGCCATTACAAGGGGAGACTGCAGCGGGTCATACTGAAAGGTGAACTGTCAGGTTGGAGGGGGGTTACCAGTGGAGTTCCTCAAGGTTCGGTTTTGGGTCCGATTTTATTTAATCTATTTATTACTGACCTTGGAACCAAATGTAAGAGTGGGCTGATAAAGTTTGCGGATGACACAAAGTTGGGAGGTATTGCCAATTCGGAAAAGGATCGAGATATCCTGCAGGGAGATTTGGATGACCTTGTAAACTGGAGTAATAGTAATAGGATGAAATTTAATAGTGAGAAGTGTAAGGTGATGCATTTAGGGATGACTAACAAGAATTTTAGTTATAAGTTGGGGATGCATTGGTTAGAAGTAACGGAAGAGGAGAAGGACCTCGGAGTCCTGGTTGACCGCAGGATGACTATGAGTCGGCAATGTGACGTGGCCGTGAAAAAAGCTAATGCGGTCTTGGGATGCATTAGGCGAGGTATTTCTAGTAGGGATAAGGAGGTGCTGGTTCCGTTGTACAAGGCACTGGTAAGACCACATTTGGAGTACTGCGTGCAGTTCTGGTCTCCCATGTTTAAAAAGGATGAACTCAAACTGGAACGGGTACAGAGAAGGGCCACTAGGATGATCCGAGGAATGGAAAACCTGTTGTATGAAAGGAGACTCGAGGAGCTCGGTTTGATTACCTTAACCAAAAGAAGGCTGAGGGGGGATATGATTGCTCTCTTTAAGTATATCAGAGGGATAAATACCAGGGAGGGAGAGGAATTATTTCAGCTCAGTACTAATGTGGACACGAGAACAAATGGATATAAACTGGATATAAACTGGCCGTCGGGAAGTTTAGGCTTGAAATTAGACGAAGGTTTCTAACCATCAGAGGGGTGAAGTTCTGGAACAGCCTTCCGAGGGAAACAGTGGGGGCGAAAGACCTCTCTGGTTTTAAGATTAAGCTTGATAAGTTTATGGGGGGGATGGTTTGATGGGATAACGTGATTTTAGTCAATAGGTCAATAACGTGCCATCGCTGGTAATTAGTAACAGTGGTCAATGATGGGATATTAAAAGTTACTACAGTGAACTTTTTCCGGAGGGTCTGGCTGGAGAATCTAGCCCACATGCTCGGGGTTAAGCTGATTGCCATATTTGGGGTCAGGAAGGAATTTTCCTCCAGGATAGATTGGCAGAGGCCCTGGAGGTTTTTCGCCTTCCTCCGCAGCATGGGGCAGGGGTCGCTGGCTGGAGGATTTTCTGTGACTTGAAGTCTTTAAATCACGATTTGAAGACATCAACATCTGAGTCAAGAGAGAGAATTATTCCAGGAGTGGGTGGGCCAGCTTTTGTGGCCTGCATCATGCGGGAGGTCAGACTAGATGATCATAATGGTCTCTTCTGACCTTAAAGTCTATGAGTCTATGAGTAAGTGAGATTAATGCCTGCTGCAACTAACCACCATTTCATAGAGTCTAAACACTAAGTACATTCTTACAAGACTAATACCTATTTTGAGCAAAATAACATACAGGTGACCTGGCCTGGTCTATGAGATTGTAGGTTCTCAGCTGCAGCCTGAGCAAGAGCTGGCATCTGGCCTGCCAGTGTCACAATCCTTCCCGGCCTTTATCTATTACAATCTGAATGTAGCTGCTGGTAAATGGTGGCCTTCCAGAGATGCCCATTGTATTTCTAGGGGGCATGTAGTGTGTAAAAGAGTCTCTCATTCTTGGAGTGGTTCTCTAGCAGTAGCTCCTGCAGAATGATGAACAGGATCATTAGCAATCACTGAGATTTCTCTCTTCACTCCCCAGTTCATTTCAGAATCAGAAGATTTAAATTCCCTTTTTGTGCATTTCCTTCTAGAGTTCACAGATCTGAGACTGGTGAGCGACAGTGACTGTGCTGGGCGGCTGGAGGTTTTCTACAATGGGACGTGGGGCAGTGTTTGCTCCAATGGGATGTCTAGAGTCATCGCAGCAATTGTCTGCAAACAGCTGAACTGTGGAGATGGAGAGCAGATTGAAAGAGACTTTGCGTATGGAGCAGGTTCTGGTCCCACGTGGCTGGACCACATTGCATGTAGTGACCAGCACAGCTCCCTCTGGCAGTGCCCGTCAAAGCCGGGGGATCCAAAGTCATGTGATAACCGAGCAGAAGAGACCCATATTTCTTGCACTGGTAATTCTGAAACTACCTGCATGCGCGCGTGCAAACACACATGTACGCGATGTGTTCAGTTAATTGAAGGGTTAGGTAGAACTTTTGCTGTTGTTCATGTCTCAGTGTACAGATTTAAATTCTCAACACAGGATACAAACATATTT
The DNA here is from genome assembly GCF_011386835.1 of Chrysemys picta bellii. Taxonomy (NCBI): domain Eukaryota; kingdom Metazoa; phylum Chordata; order Testudines; family Emydidae; genus Chrysemys; species Chrysemys picta. The sequence continues at coordinate 1,200,328 of NW_027052708.1, forward strand.
TCATGATATTTTACAGGAATAAGCATTTGTCTGATTAACAACAAACATGGAACTTAATCAATGTCGGCCTGTGTGTCTGAGTAACAGCTGAATAGTAAATTAATTAGATATGAAATGACCCAGAGTTCACATTTCAGTTCATACAGTGCTGAAATTAGGGGTTTAAAATACAGATAAATTCTACTCCTACATCACACGCGCAACCCAGTGCATTCACCTCAGCTTTTTCCCTCCATAGGAAAAAAAGCAAAACCAACTCAGACCCTATTTGCCGAATGCCCGAACTCTCCAAGCTGCACAGGTATCTCTGCTTCTCTGTGTCTCACCCTTGGTCCCTAAGGACTTTCCCAGCTGTTCCAGTAACATGTGAGGTTTCTGCATTTCCAGACCAGGAGAAGTTACGTGTCGTGGGAGGAGAGAACAGATGCTCGGGGAGAGTGGAGGTTTGGTACCGTGGCTCCTGGGGAACAGTTTGTGATGACTCCTGGGACATGGCGGATGCTAACGTTGTGTGTAAACTACTGGGCTGTGGAACTGCTGTATCTGCCCCGGGCGAGGTTGCATTCGGTGAGGGGACTGGTCCCATCTGGGTGGAGAAGGTGAACTGCAGAGGGACAGAGTCATCTCTCTGGGACTGTCCTGCCAAGCCCTGGGGTGAGAGCAACTGTGGTCATAAGGAAGATGCTGCTGTGAATTGCTCAGGTGAGTGACAGGAGATGTTTCTGCTACATGCTGTAATTTTCAGGGAGGAGGATGGATCAGCCTCTGCCGCCCTATACCTTTGGTCCCAGACTAGGCCTTCCCATCTCCTGTGTGCAGGAGCATCATGGATGCTGTGGGGTGGGTCCTTTGTGGTGTCAGATTGACTCAAACATCAGCCCACATAACCCCTGCATCCATCACAGACCTCAGTGTGCTGGTTAGTAACTAGAGTCCTCATCGCTGCACAGAGCACAAAGGACTTGGACCCTAAATCACTAACAAACAGGCCCTGTGCTGCTATGATGGAGTTTGTGGAGGTGACAGCTGTAGACAACCAGGGACTCTCAGAAGGGACATTCCCCCGGTAACAAACATGTCACCCCCCCTCGCTCCAACCTCCAACTCTCCTCCCTTTCCCTTTGCAGATCTGACAGAGGGGACAGATTCTCCAAATACCCCAGTGAAAGCATCCCCCTCCTCCCATCAAGAGTTAAATTCCCCTGGGGCTGGGTCACAGAGGAGGAGCTGCAAGCTGCAGCCTGAGGGAAGGAGCTCCTTTCCATGGCCTGTGATATCTGAGGGGGAAGGGCACCCGGGTGGGAGCTGCAGTCCCTGCTGAGCCAGAGGATTCCTGTCTTCTGGCTCCGGCTGACAAGGCAGGGCCCATGGTTTAAACAGCGGCCTGTGAGCTTCCCCCATGGCACACAGACTGTCCCAGCCCATTACCCTGCTGTCCTGGGCCATGCAATGACTGACTGGGGAGCTCCCCAGGACCCCCCCTCCTCCAATGCTTACAGGTTAATCTCTCCCTGTTGCATGTTCATTTCCATCCAGCTCCCCCGCGCCGCCCTCCGACTGACAGTGGAAGAGTCACGGCACCCATGGTCGTCTGCATTATCCTGGGGGCCCTGCTCTGCCTGGTCTTAATCATCCTGGGGGCGCAAGTGCGAAGTGCCAGGGCACAGCGCAGAGGTGGGTCCCGATTGGTGTCACTGTGTTAAATGCCGCTGCAATGGGGCTACTATAATGTGGGTACATAACTGGCTGGATAACCGTACTCAGAGAGTAGTTATTAATGGTTCCCAATCCTGCTGGAAAGATATAACAAGTGGGGCTCCGCAGGGGTCTGTTTTGGGACTGGCTCTGTTCAATATCTTCATCAACGATTTAGATATTGGCATAGAATGTACGCTTGTTAAGTTTGCAGATGATACCAAACTGGGAGGGGTTGCAACTGCTTTGGAGGATAGGGTCATAATTCAAAATGATCTGGACAAATTGGAGAAATGGTCTGAGGTAAACAGGATGAAGTTTAATAAAGACAAATGCAAAGTGCTCCACTTAGGAACAAACAATCAGTTTCACACATACAAAATGGGACGAGGCTGTCTAGGAAAGAGTACGGCAGAGAGGGATCTAGGTGTTATAGTGGACCACAAGCTAAATATGTGTCAACAGTGTGATGCTGTTGCAAAAAAAGCAAACATGATTCTGGGATGCATTAACAGGTGTGTTGTGAACAAGACACGAGAAGTTATTCTTCCGCTCTACTCTGCGCTGGTGTCAAGGCTGGATCCACACTTTGAACTTTAGGGTACAAATGTAGGGGCCTGCATGAAAACTTCTAAGCTTAACTACCAGCTTAGCTCTGGTTCCGCTGCCACCATCAATTTTCCCTCCCTGGGAAGCCTTGAAAAACCTTCACCAATTCCCTGGTGAATACAGATCCAAATCCCTTGGATCTTAAAACAAGGAGAAATTAACCATCCCCCCTCCTTCCTCCCACCAACTCCTGGTGAACACAGATCCAACCCCCTTGGATCTAAAAACAAGGAAAAATCAATCAGGTTCTTAAAAAGAAGGCTTTTAATTAAAGAAAAAGGTAAAAATCATCTCTGTAAAATCAGTATGGAAATTAACCTTACAGGGTAATCAAACTTAAAGAGCTCAGAGGACTCCCCTCTAGTCTTAGGTTCAAAGTACAGCAAACAAAGATAAACACTCTAGTAAAAGGTACATTTACAAGTTGAGAAAACAAAGGAAAACTAACACGCCTTGCCTGGCTATTTACTTACAAGTTTGAAATAGGAGAGACTTGTTTAGAAAGATGTGTAGAACCTGGATTGATGTCTGGTCCCTCTCAGTCCCGAGAACGAACACACTCCCAAACAAAGAACACAAACAACAACCTTCCCCCCCCCCAAGATTTGAAAGTATCTTGTCCCCTTATTGGTCCTTTAGGTCAGATGCCAGCCAGGTTACCTGAGCTTCTTAACCCTTTACAGGGAAAAGGATTTTGGAGTCTCTGGCCAGGAGGGATTTTATAGTACTGTACACAGGACAGCTGTTACCCTTCCCTTTATAGTTATGACAGCTGGTTAGGCATCAACTGGAGTATTATGTCCAGTTCTGGGCACCGCATTTCAAGAAAGATGTGGAGAAATTGGAGAGGGTCCAGAGAAGAGCAACAAGAATGATTAAAGGTCTAGAGAACATGACCTATGAAGCAAGGCTGAAAGAATTGGGTTTGTTTAGTTTGGAAAAGAGAAGACTGAGAGGGGACATGATAGCAGTTTTCAGTTTTCTAAAAGGGTGTCATAAGGAGGAGGGAGAAAACTTGTTCACCTTAACCTCTAAGGATAAAACAAGAAGCAATGGGCTTAAACTGCAGCAAGGGGGGTTTAGGTTGGGTATTAGGAAAAAGTTCCTAACTGTCAGGATGGTCAAACACTGGAATAAACTGCCTAGGGAGGTTGTGGAATCTCTATCTCTGGAGATATTTAAGAGTAGGTTAGATAAATGTCTATCAGGGATGGTCTAGACAGTATTTGGTCCTGCCACGAGGGCAGGGGACTGGACTCGATGACCTCTCGAGGTCCCTTCCAGCCCTAGAATCTATGAATATATAAATAGCAAGGGGACTGCAGGGTGTGAGGGTGAGGGGCGATACCAGGCTCGGTGGAGTGGACGAGGGGGCCTGTTAACTCCTCTCTCATTTAATTTCATTAACTGTCTGGCAGTGGAACAGCCCAGCCATGAAATCTGGAGATGATACTAGCTAGGGAGCATCACAGTTTCAGAGAAGCTGCATCTGTATCCCCCCAACCCTCCGGAGATCCACTCCAGGAGTGTCTGCTCAGGCCTCCAGACGCCACCTGTCACTGGGTCGAAACCCCCTGTCCCACCTCCTTGTGACCAGGGGTTTTTAATACTGCACAGCCCCCTGCCTTCCACTGTGATACCCCCAGCAAACCAGTCTGCCTACAGGCCAGGCCCCATGCTGTGCGTTCTCCCCAAGGGCTATGAACAGTGTATTGCCAGCAGTTACAAGTTACCACCCAGCTCTCTCTCAGCAGACTGCACCTTATTATTAGGATAAAAGTATGACAGAGAAAACATTAAAACAATAAACATTCCTTCACACTTGCTGAACATAGCAGAAATCACCAGTCTTCCTCATGGGCAGCCTGGTAGACCAACATCCCTCCAACGATTCAGTGTTGGGATCCGCGTGGACAGAAGGTCCTGCCCATTTGCTGAATCAAAATGAAGACCCTGAGTCTGTTTAAACTCAGCCTTTCATACCAAAAGCCTTTCTTTGTCTCTTGGTCTCTGGTAACCCAGTTTGAACCAGTCTGTGTAAACCACCCTGAAGGCTGTTACCTTTCTGGAGTTGTTTACAAACTCAGTGATTCACCTTAATCACCTCCCCCTCCCCCAACAATCACACACACTGTTTTTTTCTTCCTGGAGGAGCTGTGGGAACCCTCCCACATACAGTAGGACATAAACCATTCATAGCTTTTGTGGAAGCAGAGAAAAGAACTGACAGAAGGGAACTGCAATGCATGATGGTTGTTAGCAAGAGTCAGGCTTTGTAGAAGGGAACTGCAATGCATGATGGTTGTTAGCAAGAGTCAGGCTTCGTTAGCAAGAGACAGTCTTTGTTAGCAAGAGTCAAGCTAGCTGTGACCCTGATAACCCTGATAACGCGAGATTTGTAGAAGCGAGGATTGAGGATTGTGTGAGGATTGTGTGAGACGGGTGAGAAAGAGCTGTGTAAGAAGTCATTGTGACCTCAGTATAGATAAGGTGTAGAAGACCTTGTGTAGATAAGGTATAGAAACTAATTGTATGTAGGCAAGAGTCAAAACAAGTAAGGAAATGAGATATCAAGATGGCCTATGTATAAACAAAATGCTGCTGTCCCTCATTACATCTGTAATGAAAGGTATAAATGCTTGCTGTAATTGTTTACCTGTAGAGAGACCTGCTTTGCTCTCTCTCCTCTGCACATGTGAGAGTTAATAAAGCTCTGACTTGCTGTACCTAAACAAAAATAGTGAGAACTCAGTTTTTCTCCGACAATTTGGGGGCTCGTCCGGGATGGCAACGCCCACTGAGGCAACGGCAGCTGCTACGGATCGTTCCCCTTCGAACCCCATGGCGCCACAATAGAGGTAAGAGACCTTTTGAAATCTCTATTGGGGTGTCGGAGGAGGACTGTCCGTGGGGCCGTCTGCCCCTGTTGGGCTCACGCCATCCGAACTTATTGACTGTGCAGCAAGGTCAGATGCTGAGCGGCGTAATAGGGGAATTGTTTGCCGCCCCCTGTAAGCATATGCTAGGTGCATAGGGTTTGCACCTGTATTGAGGAGTTGTTACTGCCTCAAGAGGGGTTTTTACCGCCTCAAGTGATGCATCGAGGTACTTGGGAATAGTACCTGGAGGTACTCAGGAGTAGTACCTGGTATAAGGCCTTGGTATGTTGGTGTGTGTAGTCTGTGTGTGTGTGTGTGTGTGTGTGTGTACACAGTGTGAATTGAGTGTTACCGGAAGACGCCCAGAGTACTCTGCAAAGTCTTTTGGCTCGTGACCAGAACTACTCTAACGCAAGCCCGGTAACTAGAGGATCTTTTAGGAGATCCGACCCATGTAGGTTGACTCGGCCTGGCATCGTCCGGCGAGGAGGCTACCTGGGTCTAGGAGTGTGTGCACCCATCTTCCCTCCCCTTTTTTCCTCTCCGTGTGAGCCACTGACAGTCTGACCATCTCACTGGATGCAACAGAGTAAGCGGCGCTTTCTCTCTGAGATTAGCCGACGCTCTTTGCTGAAGGGAGGTGTAGGGGGTCATGGCTATCCTCGTTAGTCACTCCTGTGTGAATACCCTGTAGGGAGAATCCTTAGTTTATGAGCCGCTAGCGCGGACAGGGCATCCTTCCCCTTTGAGTGTGTGATTGGAAAATGGGTGGGGGACAGTCTAAGTCTTCCCTCTCACCCCCTAAGGGTACCCCAGCTTATTTCATGTACGTACATTATGGCCCGAAAACCTGCAGGTATTTAAATAATTGGAATCTTTACACACGTGCTAATCCATCTAAACAATGTCCACTAGAAGGTACTTTTGATTTAGACAAACTTAAATACCTTAAAGAAACTCTGGCTTCACCAAAAGCCTCTGATACACAGTGGGAGCAATTTGTCTGTTGGTGGGAGGAAGCAACAAAGAGACTCCACGAGTCTCGAGTGCGGAGTCTAAAGGACTCCCAGGAAAAGTTAAAAGCCCAAGTGCAACATTTACAGCTTAAATGCAAGGCATCCAGCTGTCTACCCCCTAGAGCGATTCCTTCTGCTCCTGTGTATCCTAATCCCGTTCAAGCAATTCCTTCTGCTCCCCTTTATTCCCAATTAGTTAGATCTGACAGTGAGGAGGAAACTGCTGAGGATATTTTAGATTTCTTCAGTAACATTCAGCAGCAGCAGCAGCCCGTGCTGCCTCCTCCCCCTGCACTGCCTGGGTCTGCTAACGAATCTCACCCGGCAGTGCCAGTTTCACCACCGCATGTATCAGCTGCACACATTGTTCTCTCTTCCCCTAGGAGAGAAGCCTCCTCTTCACCACAAAGAGGTGATTCTGAGCCTCCCAGTAGCTCCCCTGATTCTAATCCTTCTGAGGAAAGTACCCGTCATTTTACTAGAAGTGTGGCACATGCACTCCAGGTTCCTTTAAGAGACCTGCCTGGGAATGCAGGACAGTTGGTCACAGTGCATGCCCCGTGGTCACCAGGAGATTTGAGAAACTTGGTGAAGGAATTTCCTAATATCAGGGAGGAACCAGAAAAGTTTAGAGACGAACTCCGGACGGTGGTTCAGTGTTATAATCCATCTTGGGCAGACATTAATCAACTCTTGCGAATGATTATGCCAGCCGAAGTTCGACAACGGCTTACCAGGCAGGCAGCCTGGCCAGCTGCTGACCCTGGAATTGATCGTGATTTGAGAGAGGCTAGGGACCGTCTCGTAAATGCTGTGACGGAAGTCTGCCCTAAGAAGACAGATTGGACAAAGATTACTTATTGTAAACAGAATAAAGGAGAGTCCGCTGCTGATTATCTAGATAGGCTGACTAAGGTTTTTGAACAGCATTCGGGAATTGCTCAGCCAGCTGAAAATGCCAGAGAAGCCGTAGGGGCTGCTTTTGTTCAGGGACTCTTACCAAAGATTCAGCAGCAGTTAAGAACTATCTGCATTGGCTGGCAAACTAAACCCCTTTCTGAATTGGTGACAGTCGCCAATCATTGTGCAGCTTGCATAGAGCAGAAGAAAGAGAATACTGAAACAAAACTGTTGACCCTGCAGTTAGAAACTTATCAAAACCAGGGCCGTGGGGGAATGAGAGGAGGCCGAGGACGAGGTCGTGGGCGAGGAAGAGGGAAGGGTCCCTTGTATCCTGCCCAACCCAGGTACACTGCATGCCACATTTGTGGCCAAGAGGGACATTGGAAAGATGCATGCCCAGCCCGATTGTCTCAGAACCCTCCAATTCCTTTCCCAAATCCTGAAGCATCTACTTTTACCCCAACAACTACCTCTTACTAGGACAGCCTGAGGGAACGTAACTACATCATGAATCCTTTAATTCCCATTGATCAAGAAGGTCCTTTTGTAAACTGTGAAATTGCAGGACAAACTGTTACTTGTCTTGTGGATACTGGGGCTACTAGATCTGCTCTAAGATCCGAAGAGTTTCCCTCTGTTCCTTTGTCAACTTTGTCTGTAAATGCTGTGGGCATTTCAAATCAACCTGTTTCGCATCCTGTCACAAAACCCCTTGCTGTCTCACTAGGGCCCCTTGCTGACAAGCATGCATTCTTGCTCAGCCCCTCCTCTCCTGTGAATCTGCTGGGAAGGGATCTTTTGTGTAAATTAGGTTGTACTATCTATTGCACACCAGATGGCGTATTCTTACAGGTTCCTGATGAGAATACCAATCTAGTGTTGGCTACACTCCATATAGAGGAGCCAGCTAAATTACCAACAACTCGTAGCCCTGACCTTGTGCATTTGTTATCACAAGTTCCTCCTCATCTCTGGTCTCAGCACGCTAATGAAGTGGGACAGATTCGGACCGCTGAACCAGTTAAGATTTTTGTTGATCCTTCTAAAGCTTTGCCAAGAGTTCCCCAGTACCCTCTGCGTCCTGAGGCAGAGGAAGGTATAGCCCCAGTAATGGAGTCTTTATTACAGCAGGGTATTATTGTTGCTACCACCAGTTCTTGTAATACTCCTATCTTTCCTGTAAAGAAGCCAGGAAAGAACACTTATCGGTTTGTTCAAGATCTCCGCGCAATTAATGCTGTTGTTTTACCTTCCTTTCCTGTGGTTCCAAATCCAGCTACAATTCTTTCTTGTATTCCACCTTCAGCTACCTACTTTACTGTTGTGGACTTATGTTCAGCTTTCTTTTCTATCCCCATCCACCCTGAGAGTCAGTATCTGTTTGCCTTTACCTATAAAGGACGCCAGTACACCTGGACTCGGTTGCCCCAAGGGTATACTGAATCCCCTTCCTTGTTTTCCCAGATCCTGAAGAAGGATCTGGATGATGTGGTTTTTCCAGGTAAATCAGTGCTTATACAGTATGTGGATGATCTTTTGTTGGCATCCCTCTCTTTTGAATCTTGTAAAACTGATACTTTGATTCTTTTGACTGCTTTAGCTGCTAAGGGTCATAAGGCATCCCGGGAAAAACTACAGCTGTGTCAGCCCAAGGTTCATTACCTTGGTCATGATATTTCTCCTGGTACTCGTCATTTATCAGATTCTCGAATTTCAGCTATTCTAAATATGCCTAGGCCTGGAACTATTTCTCAAATGCGTACTTTTCTTGGCATGACTGGGTACTGTAGACAATGGATTTTAGGCTATGCAACAATGATTAAACCCTTACAGGATCTGACTAAGTCAGGTACCCCTGAGCCTCTTCCTTGGTCTCCAGAGGCTGAACAAGCTTTTGTTGCTATCAAGCAAAGTCTGTCCAGTGCACCAGCCCTGGGACTTCCTGATTATGCTAAACCATTCACTCTTTTCTGTCATGAGCGTAATGGGTTTGCTTTGGCTGTATTAACGCAAAGGCACGGAGACAAACACCGTCCCATTGCTTATTACAGTACTGCCCTAGACGCTGTGGCAGCTGGATTCCCCCCTTGCCTGCGTGCTGTAGCTGCAGCAGCTCTTGCTGTTCAGGTATCTGAATCTATTGTCTTAGGATCTCCTTTGATTGTTGCTGTCCCTCACGCTGTGGCTGCTCTCTTGTTAAAATCTAAGACACAGCATCTATCCACTTCTCGTCTTACAAAATATGAGCTTGTTTTGTTGTCTTCATCTCATATTACTTTGGCTCGTTGCCCTGTTCTAAATCCTGCCTCCTTGTTGCCTGGGCCCGAAGACGGAGACCCACATGACTGTGTGTCTGTGACATCGGTTCTCTCTCGTCCAAGAGATGATTTACTAGATGTGCCTCTGCAAAATCCTGATCTTATTTACTTTGTAGATGGTTCGTGCTTGCGAGATTCTAAGGGCAAATTGGTTGCTGGTTATGCTGTGTGCTCTGCACATGCTGTTATTGAAAGTGCTTTCCTTCCTTCTGTGTTTTCTGCTCAAGTGGCCGAACTTGTGGCTTTAACTCGAGCCTGCATTCTCGCTCAGGATCAAGCAGTTACAATCTATACAGACTCTCGTTATGCTTTTGGAGTGGTACATGATTATGGGTTGCTCTGGAAGTATAGAGGTTTTCTTACATCCACTGGTTCTCCTATTAAGAACAGTCTGTATGTCTCTGCTCTTTTAGATGCTCTTTTATTGCCCAAAGCTATAGCTGTCGTGAAATGTACAGCTCACCAGACCCCTCATGATGAAGTTACCCGTGGAAATGCTTTGGCAGACTCTGCAGCCAAAGCAGCGGCCCTTTCTGCACCTCAGGCTGAATATACTTGTGCTTTGATTGAACAGCCTCCACTAGCCTCCCTTGAGGATCTGGCCAAGATCCAGGAAGCAGCACCGGCAGCTGAGAAACGTTTATGGAGTGCTAATGGCTGTATTCTACACCCTGATCATCTTTGGCGTGCCCCAGCTGGTCGCCTGGTTGCACCGAAGATGCTAATGCCCTATCTTGCTCGTGTATACCACGGAATGGCTCACGTGAGCAAAGGGGGGATGGTTGCTGCAGTTAATCGAGATTGGTGTGCATTCGGGTTCCCAGTCATTGCACATCATTACTGTCAACAATGTGTGATTTGTCAGCAGCATAACATTGGTAAAGCTGTTAAAGTTAGGCAGGCAGCTCACCCTCCCCCTTGGGGACCTTTTGTAAATATTCAGATTGATTTTATTCAACTGTCTAAATGTTGTGGCTATGAATATGTATTGGTTTTGGTGGATGTATTTTCAAATTGGGTTGAAGCTTTTCCCTGCAGGAAAGCAGATGCCAGGACTGTTGTGAAACTTCTGCTTAAAGATTTTGTACCACGATTTGGCATCCCTGTGAGTATCAACAGTGACCGTGGAACTCATTTTACTGGACAGATTGTAAAAGAGTTATGTGCAGCTTTGCAGATTCAACACAACCTTCACTGCCCCCACCATCCGCAGTCTGCTGGAACAGTGGAACGCCAGAATGGAATTCTGAAAAATAAACTGGCCAAGATTTGTGCTGAAACAAACTTGAAGTGGCCAGATGCCCTTCCTCTGGCACTAATGAGTATGAGGGCCACTCCCAATCGAAAGACTGGACTCAGCCCTCATGAGATTCTGACAGGGCGCCCGATGAGACTACCAACTGCGCCCCCACTGACCCTAGCTCAGATGGACATTCATTTAATGGATGACACAATGCTTAAGTATTGTCAGGCACTAATGAAATGTGTTAAGTCTTTCTATACACAGGTGAAAGAAGCACTACCCAAGGATCCTGTGCAGCCCTGCCACTCGCTGGAACCAGGAGACTGGGTCTACATAAAGGTCCATCAGCGAAAGACTGCCCTGGCTCCACGCTGGAAAGGTCCTTTCCAAGTCCTGCTCACTACCAACACTGCTGTGAAGTGCCAAGGACTGCTCACCTGGACCCATGCTTCACACTGCAAAAAGACCCCTCCGCCTGGAGAGGATTCTCCAGCAGCTGATCAGCCTGTTTCTCCTGCTAGCTCTGCTGTGCCTCCTGGACAGCAGGGAAAGAGGACAAGGTGAAGTGCTAGTAACCTCTCCCTTGTCCACTGACAGATCTACTGTGCCTTTGAATTCTTTTACAGGAACCACACCAGTGCAGGGTGAAGTGCTAGTAACCTCTCCCCTGCGCTGTGGTGAATCACAACTGTTTTTGAAGAAGAAAAGAAGAAACACTCGCTCTGCTGAAACCACCAAAGTCCAGAACTTTCTAACTACAAAAGACATTAAGAACTGGCCCTGGTGGAAGAAACGAAGTATTGTTTATTGGCAAGGAGGGAACTGTGGGGAACGTTCCTGGGAATGTGGGGTCCAGTGGTGGGGTGGATTCTTTCCAGGATCAGGGCTTTGTGCTTATGGACAGGTACCTTCAGGATGCACTGCCCTCCCTAATTGGCTTTCAGATGATGAATATCAAAAACGCCTTGCCACTACAAAGACTACACCCACCACCACTAGTCCCTTGACCCTTGCCATCACCACTGTAACTTATCCAGATACAAACAGTACTACACATTCCAATGAAACTCATTGGCCAAGACTTTCACATCTCAGTGATTTACTGAAATTTTGCTCAGAGAAATTATTCTTTAAAGTTCAAGATAACGTATATGAGCAAACAATTGAATGGAAAACAAATGGATCTGTAGAGATAAAAGTACATGATATCACTACTAGTGAACCCCAAGAATTAATAACTGCAATTGATGGGTTCTATAGTGAAATAGATATGATGATTGTTCCTGGAATTTGTACTGTGTTAAATGAAAGAGGCCCTTATTGTTATTTGATCACCCAATTAGTGAACAATCGAACAAGCACTCAAAGAGTTTGTTCTGCCACTGGAAATTTTACCTGCATAGAAATGATTCCAGTGACTGATAATGTGACTTGTACCTTACTGCAATACACTCCATCTTATACCATTAATGTTAATGCCTCCCGGAAGTACATAAAGGTATTTGACCAACAGATGTGGTATAGTACTACACCAAAGAGAGATGTAGTAGGATATCGATGGACTGTGATTAACACCACACTGGGAACTGTTAAATTTTCATTGCCCTTATCCAGTTTCCAGATTACCTCTACATACCCGAACTGTTCACAAGGGGCTGCCATTAGATTAGCACAACAGAGGGCTTGGGTTATTTCTTCTAGAAAGAGAAGAGACTTGACCGGATCCCTGTGGGATGGGGCCAATAGTGCAGCAGCAGTTTGGAATATTTTTAAGAATCAGGAACATGATGAGAAATTGGGCCAACTAGAGAAGGCCATAGGCCTTGTTTCTGGAGCACAACTAACCCAGGTACAGGCTGGAGTTGGTGAGTTACATGTTATCTCCGCCCTTAGTTCTATGACCCAGAAGTTACTGACAGAGATGGTATTGAATATCACTGAGGCTGGGAAGGCATTGCAGTGGGATCTAGCATGCTCAGAGATTCAGGATTTCTTGAATGACCAGCTAATGGCCATTCGGAATGATCTAGAGCACCAGGCTTGGCCCACTGCCCTTACAGACACATCAGGAGTACCATCTGATCTGTGGCCATGGAGACATACTTGGAAACTTTCTGGGTGGAAGTGTGGACGTTCTCAGTGCTCCTTCCAAGCATATGGACCGGTACAGGGGGTGTGGGCTCCCACATACCGTATCCTGCCGGGTCCATGGGGAGGATGCATATGGGATTGGGTAATTCATCGAGACATCTGGGAAATTAGACCACCTGGTATGCCCAATCGATTTTTAGTTAGTGCTCCTAGGATTACACCTGACATTTGGATGGGGTTAGGTAACCTGTGGACATTCTGGCCATTAGAACCCCCACAGCTTCAGTGTACCCGTAAACTGAAGCCAGGAGAAGTTGTCACTGTCTATGACTACGTTTGCTGGGAGGGTAGGGGACAAGGAACTACCCTGACAGGACACTTACTCTTCCAAGCTAATGATAGCTGTGTGTATGTTAATGACACCATATCACAAGACATACATTTTAGTCTCACTACCACTGCAGGCAATCATATCATTTACTGGCCTGCAGATAGAGTTTTTCAAGTAGCCCTTAGGTTCCAGATACCCTTTAATTGGACTAGTTTACTATCTGATAGATTTCAAAATTTGCTTTCATTGTTACCTGAGATTCAGAAAATCTCTGAGGTACAAGGGCAAATTCACATGCTTCAAAATGTATATCAAGTAGAAAAGTATGCCTTTCACACTGCTTATAGAGTATCTACCTTATGTACTAAATATGATGTATTGTGCTTTATGACAAAGGCTGTACAACAACCCCATTATAGTATTGCTATGGGAATGTTATTGCTTGTATTGTTATTAGTTAGTTTAGGATTATGTTATTGTTGTTGTAAAAGACGTAATAATAGTAATACCTTCCATGTTCATGCTAATCATGCATTATCATTGTATCCAATCAAAACCCCTAAGGTTGAAGCATCTGATTTAGAATCTGAAGTCCAGGACTTAATGCAAATAGAGATTTAAGAATGTTTGTTGTACTAGAAGTACAAAAGGGGGGGTTGTGGAAGCAGAGAAAAGAACTGACAGAAGGGAACTGCAATGCATGATGGTTGTTAGCAAGAGTCAGGCTTTGTAGAAGGGAACTGCAATGCATGATGGTTGTTAGCAAGAGTCAGGCTTCGTTAGCAAGAGACAGTCTTTGTTAGCAAGAGTCAAGCTAGCTGTGACCCTGATAACCCTGATAACGCGAGATTTGTAGAAGCGAGGATTGAGGATTGTGTGAGGATTGTGTGAGACGGGTGAGAAAGAGCTGTGTAAGAAGTCATTGTGACCTCAGTATAGATAAGGTGTAGAAGACCTTGTGTAGATAAGGTATAGAAACTAATTGTATGTAGGCAAGAGTCAAAACAAGTAAGGAAATGAGATATCAAGATGGCCTATGTATAAACAAAATGCTGCTGTCCCTCATTACATCTGTAATGAAAGGTATAAATGCTTGCTGTAATTGTTTACCTGTAGAGAGACCTGCTTTGCTCTCTCTCCTCTGCACATGTGAGAGTTAATAAAGCTCTGACTTGCTGTACCTAAACAAAAATAGTGAGAACTCAGTTTTTCTCCGACACTTTAATATAGTGATTCCCAAAGATACTGCCTGGAGTTGCAGTATCTGTCACAGGGAGGAGGGATTCTGAATATCATGAGTAGAGACATCATGGAAAGGGAACCTAGAGAAATTGCAAATATTTTCAGCTGAAAAAAGTGTATAAAAATAGAGCTGTGGTAAATAGTTGTGAAGAGAGTGATCCAGTAGAAAAGACAATCTGAGGAAGGAGAAATGCTCAAAAGGAGCATTATACTGTATTGTACTCAAAGCTGGCACTTGTAGGGGATTTGACATTTATAACACACTATACAAACATTAGCTAGCAGCTCCTTTGCAAGAAGACCGAGAATGGGATTGCCATCAACATACACGTAATATTCACAACTTTTCAGTAAGACAATGACTATAATCAGACTTCATGGTTCAGGGCTTCAGCTAGTCGCCTGCAGGGGTCAGGAAAGGATTCTGGGAAGCCCCCATATTTTGTTTTGTTTTGCTTTGCTTTGTTTCTTGCCCTCTTCTGAATTATCAGACATTAGCTACAGATGGAGATGTGACATTGGATGGGCTGGACCAGTCCTTTGAGGTGGTTCAGAGAAAACTCTTTCTAAGATATCTGGCAGGTGTGTCATTTCCACGTGCTCAGTGTCAAACCGATTGTCAGATTTGGGGTCAGGAAGGAATTTTCCCCGAGTTCAGATTGGCAAAAAGGTACCTCGGGGGATTTTCATTTTCCTCTGAACCATGGAGCATGGATCGCCTGCCAGGATTATCTAGGCATCTCTCACCTAGTCATATCCTTGCTATTGCAGGGGCCTGGGACATTGGTGGTACCTTAATTGCTCCTGCTTTCTGCCTGTGGCACACAAGAGTTTATTCTGCTGAGGACTGAAATGCTTTAGTCTAAGTGCATCTTTGGGCTCAAACCTAGGGGTATCTGGGTGAAATGCAGTGGCCTGTGTTATACAGGAGGTCAGACTAGATATTCTAATGGTCCCTTCTGGCCTTAAAGTCTATGAAAAAAAAGTGTTATCACCATTTTGCAGATAAACACCAGCGTGCGGGAAGAATTATTTAAACTGCTCCAAAGGGGAATAGCCCGGAATAATGGGATGACATTAAAAAGGGAACATTTAAGATGAATGTGAGGAAGCTTCCTGACAGACCCTGGGAACAATCATCAAAGGGTTGTTGTGGAAAGAAACCCTGTCCCCTGGCTCATATAAATTTCAACAGTGGGAATGTGCTGTAGGGTTCAGGCTCGCACTGGGCCCATGGGGAGGGGCTGGATGATCCAATAGTGTTTCCCATCTCTGGTTTCAATAACCCTGTGCAAACCCTGACCTTTGTTTTCAGGCTCCAGAAGACCCTTGGATCCCTTCTCTGAGGCCGTGTACGAGGAGATTGATTATAACCTGATGAGAGAGAAGCAGGAGATGTTCAGTCGCTCAGGTCTGTGTGTCTCACTCTTAACAGGGAGCAGCCATCTAATGTTCTTTCCATCTGAGGCCCTGACCCAGAGTTAAATCACTGCAGCTTCATCCCTGTGAGCTTGTCACTGGCGCTGGGCACAAGTCTTCACTGCTAAATGTTTTGGTGAAAAATGCAAATTTAGGAACACCAAAACATTTCACAAATTCCTGTCAATTTCACCCAATGGTTCCAAATACACAAATAGACTGATAGAGATGGGCTTCCTTCAGACCATACACTGAGTGTCCCAATTCTAGGGACAGTTAATGTCACTCTGCCCATCCTGCAGCTTTGGAGTGGAACCAGTGAGGGGTCAGGAAAGCGCCTGTCTGGGGCCAGGCTAAACTATCATTTGAAAACTGCTCTGGAGCATTGGAGCAGGGGATGTTCTGTGCCCCCCTCCCACCACAAGCACTGGTCTGCTGGATCGGCTCCCTCCTGCCTCCGGAGCAGAGAGATCAACCCAGGAGAGCCTCAATGACTTTGGGTCACGGCCCTTTTATCCTTTCTGCCATTTTGTCTCAATGTTTGATGGGAACATCCTGCCCAAGGTCTGTGCTGTGGTGGGGCTCTGGGATCATGCTCAGGGCATCCCCCAGCACCACTGCCAAAATGGTTACAGTGAATCATAGACTCTGCTCTGGGCCTTTCTTGGCCTAATCTGGAAACACCAGGGAGAGCTGATCGACTGATTCATGGGGGAGGTGGGTATTTACCCTTAAGAAGGAGGATTCCCCTCTGTGGCTGAGGAAGCCAGGACTATTGTGGAACTTCCCTGGACCAGCAGCCAGACACGTGCCCTTCACTCACACCAGCATCTTTCAGGTCAGATTGTAGCATCCCCTCAGTCACATTTACTTCAATAACATGGAGATTTCTCTTGGGGAGTCTGTGTCAGCTTCTCACCACTCAGAGTCCCTGTGAGTCACCATCTCCCGTAGAAGAAGGAATAGACTGAGACTGGAAATCCTGCCCTTGGCCTCGGGTGTGTTTCCAGTCCCACAGTTCTGCTGTTCTCACTGTGATGAATTTCTGGTTCTCGTCTCTCCAGTCTCCTATTCAGATGACTCAGTGACGAAGCTGCAGTATTACACCGGGGACAGCGAGGGGGAAAACGATCCTGAATCAGAACAAGGTAATGGGGGAGGGGCAGACTCAGGCCCAGAGACCCAAATCTGGGCAGAGAACAGAATTTCTATGACACTTTCTGTAATCACAGCCATTTCCCCTCACACGGTTCCCATTTTACACAGTCGGATCTAATCACACTGAATAGGATTTCTGTCAGAATCTCAGGATGGGAACATGTCAAGGCTCCTTCCCCACTCTGAACTTTAGGGTACAGATGTGGGGGCCTGCATGAAAACTTCTAAGCTTAACTACCAGCTTAGATCTGGTTTTGCTGCCACCACTCCCAAGTGCTAACTCCCTTCCCTGGGTAGCCTTGAGAGACTCCTCCACCAATTCCCTGGTGAACACCGATCCAAAACCCCTTGGATCTTAAAACAAGGAAAAATCAATCAGGTTCTTAAAAAGAAGGCTTTTAATTAAAGAAAGAAAGGTAAAAATCATCTCTGTAAAATCAGGATGGAAAATAACTTTACAGGGCAATCAAACTTAAAGAGCCCAGAGGAATCCCCTCTAGCCTTAGGTTCAAAGCTACAGCAAACAGAGATAAACACTCTAGCAAAAGGAACATTTACAAGTTGACAAAACAAAGATAAAATTAATCCACCTTGCCTGGCTCTTACTTACAAGTTTGAAATATGGGAGACTTGTTCAGAAAGATTTGGAGATCATGGATTGATGTCCGGTCCCTTTTAGTCCCAAGAGCGAACAAGAACCAAAACAAAGAGCACAAACAAAAGCCTTCCCCCACCAAGATTTGAAAGTATCTTGTCCCCTGATTGGTCCTTTGGGTCAGGTGTCAGCCAGGTTACCTGAGCTTCTTAACCCTTTACAGGTAAAAGGATTTTGGAGTCTCTGGCCAGGAGGGATTTTATAGTATTGTACTCAGGAGGGCTGTTACCCTTCCCTTTATAGTCCCCTGGGAGTAGCTCCCAGTGATCTCCCCAGGTGAGGAGCTGGAGGAGATGGGTCAGTCTCTTTGGGTGGAAGGTGTCAGTGAAGGAAGAGATATGAGAAAATTGTCTTGTGTAATAATTGCAGATGGGCTCAGTCAAATTCACTGATGTAAACCCACCAGAACATTGCGGGTGGGAGATTTGCAAATTCTGACCCCAGCTCTGGATCTCAGTTTTGCAGCTGGCACCTGTCGCTATAACAGGCTGTAACAAACCCCTGGATGTGAAATTCCTTGTCTGGCCCCATGTCTAGTTATAAACATGGCGGCATTTCTACCCCAGCTGCTCTCAAGGGAGTCCATGAATTTGGTCCCTGTGGGAGTTTAGCCTGTGGCTGGGGGAGGAGACACTGAGCAGATGAGTCAGTTCTGCTGAGAAGCTGGAGCGCTGCCAAGCTGAGCCCTGGGCTGCCTGAGAGGCTAGTGGAGAGCAGGAGCTCACAAAGGATCAGGCCAGTGACCTCCCAGCGGGAGCTGTAATTCCGGCAGAGGGGAGGTTCCCCCTCCCCAGTGTAACAGGAAAATTCAAACCTGTCTGCAGAGATCAGCTGGATTCACACAGGCCGGCTCTGGCCTGGCAGCGCCCGTGTCCCAACCTGTTATCTCAGCACAAGCCCAAATCCTGCTCCCACTGAAACACATACAAGAGCTGCTGTTGGATTCTGCAGGGACAGGATTGGCCCCTAGTTATTTCTGGGACTCCTGTTTCACTGTAGCTCTCTGACTTGTGCCCTTCTCACCATGGGCTCCCTGTGACTTTTCCTCTCACATGCCATGATAAACAGCTCTAGTATAAGGTCCACCTGACCTAAAGAGACGCTGTTGGTGCCAGGGGCTGAGTGTGGTGTTTGCTGTTCCAGAGGGAGCTTCCCCAGGGGGGTCTCAGCTGGATTACGATAATGTGGAGGAGGCTGCCCTGAACGACATCTCCCAGACTTCAGACGGCCGAGGTGAGCAGTGAATCAGCCTCCTGGAAGCAACGTCACCCTGAAGAAAAACTAATTGTATTTCCCAGTAGGGACAATAGTGGTTTGTTAAGAAAACCACAAAGTTCACCCACCAGTATTGTCTATTGGCGTAACGTGGGGCGCTGACCAAGTGCATTACAAGAGTCGTGTGGAGGCCCAGGGGTAAGGAAGTGTGTGATGTCCTAGGTCAAAATAGAGGCTGCTTGCAGGGACGGAAGGAGCAGTTTGCTCAGTAGCTGCCCACACGGTACTTGGCTCAGATCACTGCCCTGTGACCCTCACTGCCCTGAGCACTATGGTTACTCACCATCTGTAAAGACAATGCACCAAAGCAGAGACCTTTACATAACAGCAATGTTCCATGCCAGCCTTTCTTGGCATGCAGCTATGGCAGCTTATATACATCTGTGTCAGAAACGCTGTGACTGGGGGTGGGTGGGACAGAGATTTTACACCCAAAGTCCCATTTCTGACCCTTATTAGCTGTCTCAGCTCCCAGTGGTGTCAGCACATTGGAGACTGATGGCAGTTTATGGTGTAAACTTTATCAGGAGAACGCATTGAAAAGACATTTTAAAAATGATGTCAAATTTAGGAAGCTGGGAACAAACTCTGGACAATTCCAAGTCATTTACATTCATGATTATTGTAACCAAATGCCTTGTGGACTAGATCCCAGTCAGTTCTTTTTAGAACTTCCCCTTGTCATCTGGGAGCTCTAGGATCCACTCAACCAGCTATTGAAATGTATCAAATCAATGTGATATGTAAACCCCCCAGTCTGAGGTTCCAGAGGAGGGCTCCTCTTACCGCCCTGAGGTGGAAGTTAAGTGCTGAGAAATCCCCAGGTACCACTGAGGCTGGTGCATCTGCAGCTTGTAGTTTAATTATGTCTTCACTGTGACTATTCCCTTAATTACATCACTTCTTTACATCAGATGTCCCTGCTTTGCTTGGAGATGTCCCAGGGGATGGTTATGATGATGCCAGAGAAGTGTCTGACCCTGAAGGTGACCCTGCTTTGGAGCAGAATTATGAGCAAGGCACTGGGACGAGTGACAGGGACAGGGATTCACAGACAGGTGAGTGGAGAACTGTTTACACTTCACACTGTGTCTGCAGAGTGGGAGGGCTTGAAATGTGGAGTACACAGCAAGGGTACAGCCCTGGCCAACCCAATGCCTGTGAGGCTTCGGTGCCTGCAATGGGGAAAGGAACAGCAGGGTCCCTGCTGGGTGGTATTTTGTGGTCAAAACCAGCAAGATACCTAGGAACTTTCTGCCTCTAGGTTCCAATCCTTGTATGGCTGCCACACCCCGGATGTGCTGGATTCCCACCAGCTTATTGTGCATGTATCTTTTAGGCAGAATCCTATGAATCAAAGTCCTGTTACTCCTGTGCAAATGTTAAAAAGACAGGACATGTCCTGTAAAAGTCGGGTTTTGCCCATTGTCCTTGGCCAAAATCTCCCCCCTTCCCAATTTTGCCATGAGCAGAGACACCATAGGATATACCAGAAGAGGTGCAGTGGTGATGAAATGTGCATTGCTTAGTACTTGATAAGAATAACTTGCATATGTTCATTGTTAGGGCTGAGTGAAAGTTATGATGTTCTTAAATAAGGGCTGGTCCACACTAAGCCCCCAGTTCGAACTAAGATACACAACTTCAGCTACGTGAATAACGTAGCTGAAGTCGAAGTATCTTAGTTCGAACTTAAAGGTACTTACCGCAGGTCCACACATGGCAGGCAGGCTCCCCATCGACTCTGCCTACTCCTCTCGCGGAGCAGGATTACCGGCGTCAACAGCGAGCACTTCCGGAATCGATTTATCCTGTCTATACAAGACGCGATAAATCGATCCCAGAAGATCGATTGCTTGCCGCCGAACCAGCGGGTAAGTATAGACGTACCCTAAGCGCTTCTGGTTGGTAAGTGCTTGGGTTTTCTCCATGAAGTAACAGGTGAATAGAGTTATAGCTTGGCAATATTAGCTGTTCTGGAAACCAAAGGTTTTACTTTCCAGACTATTTACAGAGATGATGGATTAGAACTTGTCATAGAGCTGCCAGAAGACTGAAGGGGAAACAGTTCCTAATCATTACTGTAGAGCAGAGATTCTCAACTGTGGCACACAAAATATATTCTGGAGTGGCATGAGAAGCCAGAACAGAGAGTGGTGTCTCCTTTCCGGGCACCCAGCTTTGAAGGCAGCACTGCCACCAGCAGCGATGCAGAAGTGAGGATAGCAGAGTATGGTGTTGCCACTCTCACGTCTCTGCTGCTGCTGATGGTAGTGCTGCCTTCACAGCTGGGCAGACGGAGAGCTATATACTTAAATGGCTCTTTTTTATTCAATGCCCTTCTGTTTGTAATATTTAGTGAGAGCTGCACGTTGATCTTTTTTAATCAGTGTATGTACTTGTGTGGTTGGGGTGGGAGGCGTCAGTTATGATGGACACAAAGAAGGGGGGCGATCAAATGAGTTTGAGAAACACTGCTGTAAACTCCACCTTGCTCTGCTGCTGCACATAACCATAGACTGAATCCACTGATTGTATCTGTCTCCCTTGGCATTTTCAGGTGGGAGTCTGCACTCGCTAACTAGTGAAGTTGTCTCTGGGAGGGACAGGGAAACCCCGTTCCTGCTTCCTGGAGACACAGGTTATGATGATGTGGAACATGGCGACACTGGGGGATCAATATCAGAACGATTTGATTGGAAAAAAATAACCTTGTGATGATGTAAATGCTTTGTCTTTTTCTCTCAGAAATGCTCCCTCTGCTGTGATGGCCTAGAGACACTCCCTGCCTGGTAGATAGACAAAGCAGGTGTTTTTATACAATTTGTGTGAAGTTGCAGGAAATATTAGTGGAGTTGGAAAAGGTTCATACACTTTCTTTGTATAATTTTCCATCACTTGAAGAGGGGGGGAAGATTCCTGCTGTTTTTGCCTATAATTTCTTCATCTTGAAATTTGCCTTTTTCATATTAAATCCTCTCTGAATTCTTCCCCATAGTGGAAGTTTTTCTTGTCAGATGAACTGTGCAGTTTCCAGGGTTCATCTTGGGGAGAGGCTGAGATACAACAAACCAAGCGGCAAGGGTGTGCCACCTCTGGATATTGCTGGCTGTTTGATGTTGGGGGGTTGGGGGGAGGTTACATTGAATGTTCTATTAGGCATGTGTTAAAAGTGGAAACCCAGCGAGAGAATATTCTGAGATGAGCAACAGGGTTGTTCCTAAATCTAGGTCAGATCTGTAACCTTCATTGAATCCAAGGAGATAAATGGGAAATTCTCCCTCATAATTCACACCTGAAATTAAACGAACAGTGAAAAGAATTCCCCATTAGCAATAAATATGGAGGATGAATATTTCTGCTAGGACAATAAATGAATTTTATAGAAAATAATGACAAGAGGAGGGTTAATAAGAATCTGGGTTTCCACTGAAGCAATAAAGCTAAAACAAGTAACCAATCACTGAGTTGTTACTAGAAACCCTAGTAAAACTGATCATGTTCACATAGTGCAATATTTATTTCCATGATGATCTACAAATATAGTTTAAAATCGATGCTGAGCTGAGTACTGACCAGTGGAGAAGCCAGAAGTTTTCTCTGGATGAACCTTCAGTGAAGTCAGTATCAGAACTCACGCAGAGTACATCGCTATTTCACTGAAATGTCTGTCTTTCCTTTACCACAAAGTCTGCATTCAGTTTGGTCACTTCATCAGTACACAAGTACAATGGCAATAGAAATGTCAAGAGAGGGCACTTCCAATCATCTGCATTCAACAGGGCCAGGGGTCATATGAAGAGACAGAAATACAACAATTTACTTTCAAAAGGAGAAAAATAAAAAGACATTCTTGAGACGTGCAGTAGGGCATACTGACCCTTGGAGAGTGAGTAAGGAAATCTCAGGGGCTGTGTTACCCTGTTCCAGAGGTTTTGTCCTCAATACAGATGTGTGGGACAAAGGAAATCACCACAGAGAGAGGAGGTGGCCCCAGGGCAGATGTTTGTGCTTTGGCAGGGAACCCAGGCTGCTGATGATTGCTAGGGCCTGGGACTGGAGTCTTAAAGAGGGAGCGGGTGAAAGCTCCGCTCTTCTTTTAGGCTCAAGGAATCCTAGCAAATGTTCCTGGGTTGGTCAGGCCAAGGATAGTTAATTATTTTTTGTCAAGGTCCAGATTTCTTGGTCAAGGTTAGTTAAGGTCCAGACTCAAGAGAAACATTTTTTCACACCACAAGTGCCCCTGTTCAACGAACACATACAATTCTGTGTAATCTACCCAGGGCCTATTGCAGGGGTAGTCAATAGGCAGACTGCGGACCAAAGCCAGGCCGCCAGAGGTTTTTGACTGGATTTCAAAACTCTGGGGGGCCATGGGCACTTAGTATGTGGGGAGGCTAGTTAGGGTTACCAACTTTCCAATTTCTGAAAACCAGACACCCCTGCTCCTCCCCGTCCCTCAAGGCCCTGCCCTCTGCTCATTCCTCTCCCCCCACCCCCTATCATCTCTGCTCTCATCCCTTTAAAATTAAAACTGGCATTTGATTATCACTAAACAAGGTGTAATTGCTTTGAATATTTTGAAAAGAAAAAGTTAAAACTGACAGAGACATGTTTAAGGACCTGATTCTGAAAAACCTATTTCATCTAACTGCTCCTTACTCCCATCAGCAGTCCAATTGAAGTTAATGTAAGCTCAATAGGATTACTTGCATGAGCAAAGATTATTCTTGTAATGTACAGGATTGAGCCCAAAAATTGTTACTGTGGAAAGAAATCAAAAGAACTGGGCCAATCCCATCCTCTGAAGAGTATATAACTTTTAAAAGCTTATAATATGTACTTTATTAATAGACTGGAATGGCTCCAAAGTTATTCACAAACAGAGATGTGTTTGCGGACTGGGATCCATAATGATTCATTTGTAGATGAGAAATCTAAGGAAATGTCCACCCTTCCCTCATCTATGCATTCTCTAGCCCTGAACATTCCGTAACTTCACAGCCAGGGGAATGCATTTGTCCTTTCCTCTATATATTTTTTTCTGTGCTTTGCATTAGTCTAATTTTCTAAAATCTATTATGACAAACTATTTATCTCAGGCCACAGCTTGGAAACTTTGGTTTGCCTTTTCCACTCCTCCTCCTTTGTAGGAATTTCACTAATAACTCACAGTGTATAATAATCCAGACTTTCTGAAATGAATTCACAGCATTCCCTTAAAAAGAAAATTTCCTGGCCTCAAAGTCTGTGTATTACAACTTGAGTGTGAATCCAAAAATAATAATAAAAGCCTCATGTTATCTGCCTTGTCTATAAAAAAATATCAGGCTTCAGAAAACCTGGGAAGCATCCCAGGCAAACTGAAAACTGTGTCATATGTCTTTACATATTGACTTTAAACAGCTGAACCTTTTAAAATTGTCAGCATTATTCAGCATAAGTATCTATGCTGTTTGCACCAGCATTATAGGATAACAATTGTTATGTTCTCATTTTTCTTGATTTTTTTCTTCTTGCACAAAATACCTTAAAAAAAAAGTAAATACATTTTGGACAGCATTTGAAAGCACCAGAAATAAGTAAATATCTTTGGGGGCGAAAGATATGTCCTATTCCCATCCTCTCTCCTCCTGGGCGGGTGTTTAATTTGGATTTGGATTTTTGTTGCACTGCCTCCAGTAGCCCTGTTTAGGTGCTGGGATCTCATAGCCTCATTGAGGGGCTAATTCCTGGGCTCTGAAGCTGGGGAGATTTAGAGGAGACATTAAAGAGAGGTTTTAAGCTTCTGACTGGAAACATACAGCCCAGTCCAACCACACACACAGCACATCACAAAAAACATATACATCACAACCACACAAACCCAACAAAAACACATGCACATAGAGCACAACCCAATCCAAATACAGGCACAGCACAACACAAAACATACACAAAACAGAAACACACAACCCCAACACAAAATACCCATACAGCATGATACAAAACATACACACAAAACAACCTCACACACCCAATCCAACCACACACAACAAATAATCCAAACACACACGCCACCACCCAGCATACACAGCACAACACAAACACACAACCACAGCCTTCCATCCCTACCCCACAACACGCACAGCACTGTCTTCCACTCGCCAAGTCTTAGCTGCCTTCCTGAGCCTCCCAGAGCCCTGCAGCCCTGCGGGGCACCCAGAGACTCCCTGCGTTACTTGCAGCAGCCGGGTGAGTCACAGCCGGTCAGTGGGGACAGTTACTTCACGCCCTGGGACCTGCTGCCGGGAAGACCGGACTGGAGCCAGTCCTGGGGAGCGGGCAGGCGGAGCTGCGGGCTGGAGAGGGGGTGAGAACGCGAGGGAAAGGCAACGAGCAGAGCTGGCCTGGCCCCTCTCCTGCCCCCGGATTCACCTGCCGCCTGCAGAGGTGGGCTGGGAGAGGGTCACAGCCCTGCTACCCCCCGGCTTTCTGGCAGCCAAGTGCCGTGCTGCGGTGAGCAGTGCCTGCCTGGCCCCCACTGTTCCGCCACCCCTGCAGGCAGTAACCAGGCTCTCAGCACCCCTAGGGCTAGTGCAGGGAGAGGGGTGAGTGGCCATATGCTGGCGGGCTTGTGGGAGATGGCACCCGGGACTGACTCAGAACTTGGAGGGGGCAGGTGCCCCCGTCCTTAAATGGAGCCCTGCCAGGTGTACGGCGCACCAGAATTGGGGGACATCAGCTGAAACCCAGCAGGGCTCCATTTGGGCGTGGGAGGGCATACGCCCTCCCCCACTTACAAGTCAGCCCCGGGCGCCAGCACCCACAAGCCCACCAGCATATAGCCAGTCACTCTTCTACCTGCACTAGACACACACCACCCTGCCCCCTGCACTAACTGCCCAAAGCTGCAGGCTTTAACTGAAAACCACTTAGTGGGTACTCCTCTCTCCAGCACCCAGATAACCAATTCCCAATGGGATCCAAACCCCAAATAAATCCGTTTTACTCTATATAAAGCTTACATGGGGTAAACTCATAAATTGTCCACTGATAGAGAGATATGCACAGTTGTTTGCTCCTCCAGGCCTTAATTACTACATCAGTGTTATATTTGGGGTTTGGATCCCATTGGGATCTGGGTGTCTGGGTGCTAGAGACAGGAGCACTTTCTAAGCTGTTTTCAGTTAAGTCAGCAGCTTGTGGGGGATGTGGCTCAGTCCTGGGTCTGTGTTTGTAGCAGGCTAGGGGGTTTCTGTGATCCCACCCGTCACAACCCATTCCAGAGCTTCACCACCCTCCTAGTGAAATAGTTGTTCCTAATATCCAACCTAGACCTTCCCCACTGCAATTTGAGATCATTGCTCCTTGTTCTGTCATCTGCCACCACTGAGAACAGCCTAGGTCCATCTTCTTTGGAACTCCCCTTCAGGTAACTTAAGGATGCTATCAAATCCCCCCTCACTCTTCTCTTCTGCAGACTAAATAACCCCAGTTCCATCAGCCTCTCCTCATAAGTCATGTGCCCGAGCCCCCTGATCATTTTTGTTGCCCCCCACGGGACTCTTCAATTTGTCCATATCCTTTCTGTAGTGGGGAGCCAAAAACTGGACACAGGACTACATCTGTGGCCTCACTAGTGACGAATAGAGGGGCATAATCACTTGCCTCGATTTGCTGGCAACGCTCCTACTAATGCAGCCCAATATGCCATTAGCCTTCTTGGCAACAAGGGCACACTGTTGACTCATATCCAGCTTCTCGTCCACTGTAATCCTCAGTTTCTTTTCTGCAGAACTGCCACTTAACCAGTCGGTCCCCAGCCTGTAGTGGTACATGGAATTCTTCCATCCTAAGTTCAAGACTCTGCACTTGTCCTTGTTGAACCTCATCAGATTGCTTTTGGCCCAATCCTCCAATTTGTCTAGGTCACTCTGGACCCTATCCCTACCCCCCAGCTTTTCTACCTTTCCCCCCAGTTTACTGTCGTCCGTGAACTTGCTGAAAGTGCAATCCATCCCATCATCCATCTTTTAATGATATTGAAAATATTGAACAAAACCCACCCCAGGACCAACCCTTGGGGCACTCCACTTAAAACCAACTGCCAACTGGACATTGAGCCGTTGATCACTACCCATTGAGCCAGACAATCTAGCCAGCTTTCTATCCACCTTATAATCCATTCATCCAATCCATACTTCTTTAACTTGCTGGCAAGAATACTGTGAGAGACCGTATCAAAAGCTTTGCCAAAGTCAAGGTATATCATGTCCACCACTTTCCCCATATCAATAGAGACAGTTATCTCATCATAGAAGGCAATCAGGTTGGTCAGGCATGACTTGCACTTGATGAATCCATGTTGACTGTTCCTGATCACCTTCCTCTCCTCCAAGTGTTTCAAAATGGATTCCTTGAGGACCTGCTCCATGATTTTTCCAGAGACTGAGGTGAGGCTGACCGGTCTGTAGTTCCTCGGAATCGCCTTTTTCCCTTTTTTAAAGATTGGCACTATATTTCCCTTTTTCCAGTCATCTGGATCACCATGAGTTTTCAAAGATAATGGCCAATGTCTCTGCGCTCACATCGGCCAACTCCCTCAGCACTCTCGGAGGCATTGCATCCAGCCCCATGGACATGTGTATGTCCAGTTTTTCTAAATAGTCCTTAACTTGTTCTTTCACCAAAGAGGGCTTCTCACCTTCTCCCCGTACTGTGCTGCCCAGTGCAGCAGTCTGGGAGCTGACCTTGTCTGTGAAGACGGAGGCAAAAAAAGCATTGAGTACTTCAGCTTTTCCATGTCATCTGTCACTAGGTAGCCTCCCCCATTCAGTAAGGGCCCCACCCTTTACCTGACCTTCTTCTTGTTGCTAACATACCTTTAGAAACACTTCTTGTTACCCTTCACATCCCTTGCTAGCTGCAACTCCATTTATGCTTTGGCCTTCCTGATTACACACCTGCATGCTCAAGCAATATTTTTATATGTATCCCTAGTCATCTGTCCAAGTTTCCACTTCTTGTAAGCTTCCTTTATGTATTTAAGCTCACTGAAGGTGTCTCTGTTAAACCAAGCTGGTCGCCTGCCATATTTACTATTGTTTCTGCACATCGGGATGGTTGTTCCTGCACCCTCAATAAGGCTTCTTTAAAATACAGCCAGCTTTCCTGGACTCCTTTCCCCCTCATATTAGCCTCCCAGGGGATCTTGCCCATTAGTTCCCTGATCTCACTAAATCAATTCCCAGCCATTACGGGGGCCTCAGGTATTGGTGCCCCTCAGTCCCTCCATGTCTCTGCGTTGCACACAATCGTTTTTTTTTCCCCGAGGACTATAACACTTTTGTCTAATTCAGGTTGGTGGGCTCTGTGCAGGGGAGACTTTTGTGGTCAGTGATGTGTATGGGGGTTAGAGCGGATTATTTAGACCGTTCATGGGCCGGGAACGGCGAACCCTGGGCGCCATGGGCGGCCATGCCTGCAGACAGTCAATGAAAACAAACTGTCTTGAGGCCTGCCAGCCAATTACCCTGACGGACCACATGCAGCGCGCGGGACGCAGGTTGCCCACCGCTGATCTATATTATAACTATGAAGTTGCATTGTCTGACCTGTGGCTGCCCTGGTGTTCCCAGGTGTTATCTGGACTGGTGATCTGCTAGGTCACTCCAATCCTCAACTCTGGGAGCCAGCCTTACCCTGCTCTGCTGTGAGAACCCCCACTCCTGGGCTGTTCACTCACAGCCTCTAGCATGTAAGCTGCACCCAGCTACATGAGTGAGCACTTTTGGCCAGCCACTGCTTGGATTGTTAACCAAATGACACTAGCCAATATCTCCAGTCCCAGACACAACCCTAGGAACCTTCGTCTTGCAGTGTCCAGTAATGTCCGCTGGATGCTGCAAGCTTATACGAGTTTGCCAATTTAACGAAGAAATTGATATGTATCAGGCTTGTTATCCCAAGCAGAGTCTCTGACACGCTTCAAACCAAATGCACTGCTTCAGGTAGAATAAACAAACAAATGTATTAACTACAAAAGGTAGATTTTAAGTGATTATAAGTCAAAGCATAACAAGTCAGATTTGGTCAAAAGAAAAAAAAAGAAAAATGCATTCTAAGCTGATAACACTTTCAGTGCCCTACAGACTTAGATGCTTCTCACCACAGGTTGGCTGGTTGCCCTTCAGCCAGGCTCTCCCCATTGATCAATGCTTCAGACGCTTGGTGGTGATGTCTGTAGATGGAAGTTGAAGAGAGAGAGAGCAAGGCAAACATCTCTCTTTTTTATCATGTTCTTTCTTCCCTCTTGGCTTCCACCCCCTTCAGAGTCAGGTGAGCATTACCTCATCATAGTCCCAAACTGACCAAGGGAAGGCAGGTGACTCACTCGAGAGTCCAACAGATCCTTTGTTGCTGCCTAGGCCAGTGTCCTTTCTTCCTGTGTGGCTGGGCTGGGTTTGTCCCATACATGCCCTGATGAGGTGTGAACTGCACCTCTGCTTCTGGAGAGTTTCGCCTGGGCTTATTTTAAACCATGAGGACACATTTTCAGCCTCATAACTATGTACATGAAATTACAACCTATCCCAACAACTCTGGGATTTGTGTTCTCTTTGGCTAAAATCAGAGACTTGTTCACCAATGGAAATGGTGACATTAGAACAGTTTTGCCCAGTTCTCCCAGAACTGCCCCAGGAGTGGGTTTGCCGCCACCAAGAAGGCAGTATGCTTCGTAGAGAACTTCTTGAGTCTGAAATAGAGAATGAGCCTCTGGGGAAACCTGGGCAATCGAACATCCATGGCTCAGGTCGAATAGAGAAGGGGGCCCAGGCCTAAGGAAACCCCTTGTGAAGGGCTACATTGAGCCAGAGTGTGCACCTGTAGTATCCCCAGGGACTGAAACACAGGCCACGCCCTTGCAAGGGGCCAGCTGTAAAGAATGAGGGCCGACCACTGAAGGAGACCCAGCTGAGAAGATGGGTGCGGGTGGCGTTCCTAGATTATTTCATTTTGGGGTAAGAAGACCATAGATATTAATATTGCCCTTATATACAATGTCTGTGCCCATTTCTGTTCCTCAGAAATGTGTGGAGAACTGCTTGGGCTGAAGGCTTATGTGGTCCCAGATTCAGTGAGGGGAATGAGGTGCTGGGCTTGGCTGACACAGATTTGGGGCAGATGTTCATACAAGAGCAGTTAATAGCGCTACAGGTCTCTAGATCTGTGCATGTAAGAGGTATTCGTGGGGACATTCAGCCCTACCCTAGGGGCAGGAGATCGAAATGTTGGTGGTCATGGCCCAACACCTAGCCTACCTGATAGTATTGGTGCAGGACTGGGGACCTGTAACCTGTCTTGTGAGGGTGGCTGGGAAGGCAGGGTTGGCACTCAACCTGAAGCCCAAGGAAAGATTAAGCTAAAAGAAATTTTCCCCTTTTCCAACCCAACTGTTCAGTTCCAAACCAAAGTCCCGCTGGGAGCAGTGTCAAGCCCATAGGGTCGGGGTGCAGTGTAGTTGGGAGCTCCCTATGGCGAAGTCACAGGAACAGCCTCCTCCTAGGGACAACCCACTGGTTTTAGAGGAGGGGCCCAACTACATACAAAGTCAAAGGGAGGACCTAGTCTTCAGCGGGCTACATGGCTGGTTGGCTAAGGCAAATGGGATGCTGGTTGATCCTGACAATTATGCCAAGTACTCCCATTTTGAATCTCTTTGTGAGGGTGATGTGGGACAAAAAAAATTGGGGCCACCAAACACAACTCCTGATCTCAAAACTTTATCAGAACCAGGTGTTAAAACTGACCCAGGATGTACTGTGGTCTGATCACGTGGTAGCAGAGAAGACCCCAAAGAAGATACATGCCCACTTGTTTTTGTAAGAGGTTTATTGTGACATCCAAGATCATTTTGCCCCCAGCCAGCCCACAGGGCCTCCTCACTCCTCTTCCATTAGTGGGCAGACCTTTTCACAGAATTGGGGTAGACCTCATAGACTCATAGACTCATAGACTTTAAGGTCAGAAGGGACCATTATGATCATCTGGTCTGACCTCCCGCATGATGCAGGCCACAAAGCCGTCCCTACCCTTTCCCTTGATTCTGCTGTTGAAGTCCCCAAATCCTGTGGCTTAGAGACTTCAATAAGCAGAGAACCCTCCTGCCATCGATCCCTGCCCCATGCTGCGGAGGAAGGTGAAAAACCTCCAGGGCTTCTGCCAATCTACCCTGGAGGAAAATTCCTTCCCGAACCCAAATATGGCGATCAGTAAAACCCCAAGCATGTAGGCAAGATTCTCCGGCCTCACCCTCATTTGCCATTATACTAATTACCTGCCATGGAACGCTGTTCCTTTGACTAAAATCACGTTATGCCCTTAAACCATTCCTTCCATAAACTTATCTAACTTAATCTTAAAACTAGACAGGTCCTTCGCCCCCACCGTTTCCCTCGGAAGGCTGTTCCAATATTTCACCCCTCTGACGGTCAGAAACCTTCGTCTAATTTCAAGCCTAAACTTCCCCACGGCCAGTTTATACCCATTCGTTCTCGTGTCCACATTAGTACTGAGCTGGAATAATTCCTCTCCCTCCCTGGTATTTATCCCTCTGATATATTTAAAGAGAGCAATCATATCCCCCCTCAGCCTTCGTTTGGTCAGGCTAAACAACCCGAGTTCCTCTAGTCTCCTTTCATACGACAGGTTTTCCATTCCTCTGATCATCCTAGTGGCCCTTCTCTGTACCCGTTCCAGTTTAAGTTCATCTTTTTTAAACATGGGAGACCAGAACTGCACACAGTACTCCAAATGAGGTCTCACCAGCGCCTTGTACAACGGAAGCAGCACCTCCCTATCCCTACTAGATATACTTCGCCTAATGCATCCCAAGACCGCATTGGCTTTTTTCACCACCACGTCACATTGTCGACTCATAGTCATCCTGCGGTCTACAAGGACCCCGAGGTCTTTCTCCTCATCCGTTACTTCTAACCGATGCGTCCCCAGCTTGTAACTAAAATTGTTGTTAGTCATCCCTAAATGCATCACCTTACACTTTTCACTATTAAATTTCATCCTATTTCTGATACTCCAATTCACAAGGTCATTCAAGTCTCCCTGCAGAATATCCCTGTCCTCCTCTGAATTGGCAATACCTCCCAGCTTTGTGTCATCCGCAAACTTTATCAGCCTACTCCTACAATCGGTTCCGAGGTCAGTAATAAATAGATTAAATAAAATGGGTCCCAAAACCGAACCTTGAGGAACTCCACTGGTGACCTCCCTCCAACCTGACAGTTCTCCCTTCATTACGACCCTCTGCAATCTCCCCATTAACCAGTTCCTTATCCACCTCTGGATTTTTATATCGATCCCCATCTTTTCCAGTTTAACCAATAATTCCTCGTGCGGTACAGTATCAAACGCTTTACTGAAATCAAGGTATATTAGGTCCACCGCATTTCCCTTATCTAATACGTCCGTTACTTTCTCGAAGAAGGAGATCAGATTGGTTTGGCACGATCTGCCTTTGGTAAAACCATGTTGTAATTTGTCGCAATTGCCATTGACCTCAAGGCCCTCAACTACTTTCTCCTTCAGAATTTTCTCCAGGACCTTGCACACTACAGATGTTAAACTAACAGGCCTGTAGTTACCCGGGTCACTTTTTTTCCCTCTCTTGAAAATAGGAACCACATTAGCTATTCTCCAGTCTAACGGAACAACCCCCGAGTTTACAGATTCATTAAAAATTATCGCTAAGGGGCCTGCTATTTCTCGCGCCAATTCCTTCAATATTCTCGGATGAAGATCATCCGGTCCGCCCGACTTAGTCCCATTAAGGTGTTCAAGTTTGGTTTCTACCTCGGATATGGTAATCCCCCCTCCTGCATCCCCCTCCGTCTCGCTGCTAATATTCCTAATCCCTTCATTGGCCTCATTGAACACCGATGCAAAATATTCATTTAGATATTGCGCCATGCCTAGATTATCCTTAATCTCCTCTCCAGCTATAGTCTTCAGTGGTCCCACTTCTTCTTTCTTTGCTTTCTTCCTATTTATATGGCTGTAAAACCTCTTACTATTGCTTTTAATTCCCCTCGCAAGGTCCAACTCCCACATGGCTTTTGGCCTTTCTCACTCTATCCCTACATGCTCTGACCTCACTAAGGTAAGTTTCCTTACTGATCCCTCCCCTCTTCCACTCTTTGTACGCTTTCTGTTTTTTCCTAATCGCCCCTTTGAGACGGTCGCTCATCCAGCTCGGTCTAAATCTCTTGCTTACTAACCTTTTTCCCTTTTTTGGGATACAGGCCTCCGACAGCTCATGCAGCTTTAACTTAAAATAATCCCAGGCTTCTTCTGCCTTTAGATCCATTAATATGTTTGCCCAATCCACTTCCCTTACCAGTCCTCTTAATTTGTTAAAATTAGCCTTTTTAAAATTATAAACCCTAGTCTTTGACTTAATTCTGTTAATCCTTCCATTTAGTTTAAACCGAATTAGCTCATGATCACTGGAGCCCAAGTTGTCCCCTACAACCACTTCCTCGACGAGATCCTCACTACTCACCAAAACCAAATCCAAAATGGCCTCCCCCCTCGTCGGCTCAGCTACCACTTGATGAAGGAATTGATCAGCAAGCACATCTAGGAACATCTGAGCCCTATTATTGCTACTAGCATTTGTTCCCCAATCTATATCTGGGAAGTTAAAGTCCCCCATAATTACACAGTTCCTATTAGTATTTACTTCCTTAAACACATTAAATAGTTCTTTATCCATATCCTGGGTTGATCCCGGCGGTCTATAGCACTATCCCTGGAGAGGCTCTAGTAGTTCTTTTACCCAGTGTGAGTATTGCCCAGAATAATGTGTAACTAGAGAATCCCAAATTGCCAAAAATGCCCCTGTATTTCTTGCTCACAATCCAGGTGGTCCCACAATCCTCCACCAGCTTTTCACCTTTTGAATTGCTGTACAGGAGAAAACCTCAGAGGGTACTGGGTCTTTTACAGCAGTCTCGGCAGGAACAAGACACTTCTAGCCAGAACAGGGATGTAGCCATGGGTGGGCTTGAGTGGGCTGCAGCCCACCCACTTTGTATCCGAAGCCCACCCAAATCTGAGCAGGGGTGTAGTGCTGCCACAGCATCACTCGGGCACTTGAAATCCAGGATGGAGCTATGCTCTTGCCCTTCAGAAATCTACTTTCCGGCAGCTCTGCCTTGCCATTTTCTGAACCATCCCATGCGTGTGCGCAGCTCGGCAGGTGAAGTCCTGTGTCTGGGGGCACTAGGGCTAGGCAGAGAGTGTGATGTCGGGAGAGAAGCTGAGCTAGCACAGTCTGTCATTGCCCGTCGACCCGTAAGTTGGGGCCTACCCAAATTTCCACTCCTAGCTACGCCACTGAGCAAGAGTGTAATCCAGTGTGTCCTCAAGTTGAGAGAGAGAGACGGGATTTCGTAGGGGGCTTTGCTAGGGAGAAGCTGAGAGTGGAACAGCACTCCCAGGAACAAGAGTACAGTAGAAACATCTGCCTCTGGGTTGACCAGCCAGTGTATAGGGTTCTCCTGCTGCTACTTTCTGCTGAACGCAAACCACTGGCAATGAAGGAAGAACCTTTTGAGATCCTCAGACAAGTCAGGGAGTGGACTATGGGGTTAGATTGGTGGGCAAGTGACTGGTGTCACTGATATATCATTACAACCTATTGAAGCGCTGGAGCACCCAGGAGGTGTGTCTTGCCCATGTCCTGATGCCGGAGGCAAAATTTGGTGCCCAGGGGTCAGAGACTGAGTAGTGCACAGAGGTACCCATTATGGAAAACCTGCTCCTGGCCCACCAAGAGAAGGCCAGAAAATTGGTTAACTATTACATGGACTTCCTTACTACTTAATCAGGGTGCACCCACCTAGTCGAACACCACATACATCTGAAACCTGAGCACTGTGTCTTTTGTTCAGCGTCTTGGTTGTAGAGTGGTGACCAATAAAATTATTGCTATGGGACATATTGAAAGCAATAGGATGGGATTAGCTTTGGCTGAAGGTGGAAGCCATAAAATTGCTCTGGCAGCCATTTCCTCCCCTTCTTCCCCAGTTCTTTGCCAAGATGGATTCAAAGTGGAGGAAAAAAATGTAAACATACAACTAATGACTCTTTCTAACTACCCTTGCAATTCTTCCTTGTGGAAAAGTGCTAAAGGGGTACAGACCTAGCACGCTCTCCTTGGTAACACAGTCACTCCAATGTAATGATATAGACTTATCTCTTGACTGGCATGAAAGCATCACCC
This sequence comes from Chrysemys picta bellii, assembly GCF_011386835.1. Taxonomy (NCBI): domain Eukaryota; kingdom Metazoa; phylum Chordata; order Testudines; family Emydidae; genus Chrysemys; species Chrysemys picta. The sequence goes on from NW_027052708.1 coordinate 1,235,447, forward strand.
CAGAGGCAGGAATTATGAAGCCCAGGGCCAAATTAAGTGATATAGCCCCTTCTGGACCTCAGTGCTTAAACGTCTTGCTCTGTGCATTTGTGTCATAATGTCCTGGCTGCATGGGAAGAGAGAAGAAGGGAGAATCTGCTCTGTTGTTAGGAAGCCTCTGCATCCTAGTCCAGCATCCTGGTAATGTTTGCCCTAATTTTCCGCCATGCCTGATAGGTGGTCCATCAGGTTCCCAGACAACACAAAATTGCAACAGCTGCCCCTGTCACTTACTAGCCCTCTCTATTCATTGATACTGTGTTTAGGCACCTGAAGCCAAAACATCTCCTTGCCGTAGATAGATGGAATTCTTCCACTGGCCTGGAAACGTAGCCCCCTCTTCCACTCTGGGACCTCTAGCACATGAATCGTCCCGGACAATTGGAAAAAGGCAAATATAGTGCCCATATTTTAAAAAAGGAAAGAAAGAGAACCCAGGGAATTACAGACCGGTCACCCTCACTTCAATCCCCAGCGAAATCATGGAGCAGGTCCTCAAGGAATCCATTTTGAGGCACTTGGAGGAGAGGAAGGTGATCAGGAACAGTCAACATGGATTCACCAAGGGCAAGTCATGCCTGACCAACCTGATTACCTTCTATGATGAGATAAATGGCTCTGTGGATTAGGGGAAAGCAGTGGACATGATATATCTTGACTTTAGCAAAGCTTTTGATACGGTCTCCCACAGTATTCTTGCTAGCAAGTCAAAGAAGTATGGCTTGGATGAATGGACATGAAAGGACTGTAAGGTGGATAGAAAGCTGGCTAGATTGTCAGGCTCAATGGGTAATGATCAACGGCTCACTGTCTAGTTGGCAGCCGGTATCAAGCAGAGTGCCCCAGGGATTGGTCCTGGGGCCATTTTGTTCAACATCTGTATTAATGATCTGGATGACGGGATGAATTGCACCCTCAGTAAGTTCACAGATGACACTAAACTGGGGGGAGAGGTAGGTACGCTGGAGGGTAGGGATAGGGTCCAGAGTGACCTACACAAATTGGAGGATTGGGTCAAAAGAAATCTGATGAGGTTCAACAAGGACAAACAGAGTCCTGCACTTAGGAAGGAAGAATCCCATGTACCGCTACAGGCTGGGGACCGACTGGCTAAGCAGCAGTTCTGCAGAAAAGGACCTGGAGATTACAGTGGACAAGAAGCTGGATATGAGTCAGCAGTGTGCCCTTGTTGCCAAGAAGGCCAATGACATATTGGAATGTTTTAGTAGGAGCATGGCCAGCAGATTGAGGGAAGTGATTATTCCCCTCTATTCAGCCCTGGTGAGGCCACACCTGGAGTACTGTATCCAATTTTGGTCCCCCCACTACAGAATGGATGTGGACAAATTGGAGAGAGTCCAGCAGAGGTCAACAGAAATTATCAGTGGGCTGGGGCACATGACTTACGAGGAGAGCTGAGGGAACTGGGGTTATTTAGTCTGCAGAAGAGAAGAGTGAGGGGGGATTTGATAGCAGCCTCCAAGTACGTGAAGGGGGTTTCCAAAGAGGATGGTGCTAGGCTGTTGTCAGTGGTACCAGATGATAGAACAAGAAGCAATGGTCTCAAGTTGTAGTGGGGGAGGTCTAGGTTGGATATTAGGAAACCGTATTTCACTAGGATGGTGGTGAAGCACTGGAATGGGTTACCTAGGGAGGTGGTGGAATCTCCATCCTTAGAGGTTTTTAAGGCCCAGCTTGAGAAAGCCTTGGCTGGGATGATTTAGTTGGTGTTGGTCTTTCTTTGAGCAGGGGATTGGACTAGATGACCTCCTGAAGTCTCTTCCAACCCTAATCTTCTATGATTCTATGAACATCCTGCAAGGCTTCCCCAGGCTGAAATCATGTTAAAACCAATTCTGGTGCCAATCCCCTCGTAGGATTCCCACATTGCGAATGAAACAAAGTGTGAAGCTGAATGCTGGTTACATTGAACAAATGACACTTCATTAAACCCTGTGCACTGCTCTGTCCATGTGGCTGGGTTGCTTCCAGCCTTATTCCCCATGTTCCTTATTCCCCTGGTGTCATGTCAGTTACAGTCTCCACAGCGAACATGAGCCCTCCGACTCCAGTTCCACCAGTCATGACACATCTTCCCTATTTTACAAACATTTTCATATAGACATTAAAAACAAATAATTGATACTCAATCCCCACACCCGATGTCCCTTCAGCCAGAGATTGCTAGCAAATAGCTTAGTTGGAGTCTTCTCTTTAACACATACTCAGCTGTTTATAAAGTCATTGAGATAGTTTGCTAGACTCGGAGACAGAGAAGAAAAGAATGGCCATACAGGGTAAGACCAGTGGTCCATCTGTGGGTGGGGAACATGGTTAGCAGGAGCTTCTCAGCAGGCCAGTGAATAAAGATGGAAGCAGAGCATACCAAAGTGATACAAGGACCAATCTGTGGCATTGCCATGATGCAAAATGTAAAATTAGGGATTCTTTCCTCCCCCTTGACAGAAAAATCATATGCTCTTTCATCTCTTGGCCAGCACTTCCACCTCAGCTGGACCAACCCTCCTCCTCATACATTTTGGGACAGGACCCTCCATCAGCATGGGAAAAGGAAGAGGGTCAGAGATGAATTTTTATCAGTGTGCACTGCAAGACTGATGATCCCCAGAGTACTAGAAGGTGAAGGAGGAATGGGATGCACAGTGGGAGGAGAGAATGCTGGCCCCAATTCCTCAAGCACAACCAGAGGAATAGGGACCAGGACCAGTTACTGTTGGAGCAGCTGATAGAGCTGGTGGCCATTGGGCTCAATATCCACCTCCAGTACCAGCGCACAGCCCACTACAGCATCAGTTCTACAAGTACAAACTTCAGCTCTGGGGCTGCACTGTTCTTCAGGGTACCACATCCTGCAGCCAGAGCCGGCCCTGGGAAACTCTGCAGTTGGGTGGTCAGTGAACAGCTGTATGCACTGGAACAGACAGATGTACTCTGCGCATGCCATCCATGCAATGTGGGCAACACATTCTGTTGGGGGCAGGAGAGCAGGGGACACACTTCTGTACCCAGTTCCACCACCAGGGAGACTGACCTTGAGTCTCAGATAATTGCACTGATCTGCACTCTTTGTCTTTCACTGTCATGCGTGCACCAGCACTTTACTTCATTCTGCACATTGGTCAGTAGTTATTTGTGGACCGGCCATGCTCCATCTGCAATGGCTTTAGTCATGTTTCTTTTATTTTCAGTCTCTTAGTTTTGTTAATATGTTGGCTTGTTTGGACAATACGAAGGTGTGGGGGTGCTTGCTAAAGAAGGAAGAGGCAGGAAGTTGTGTCCTAAACTCTAAATTTCATAAAGTATCTAAATCTCATAATCACATAACAGCTCTACCAAACTGACAACACTTAGGCCTGGTCTACACTATGGGTTTAGGTCGACTTTAGCAGCGTTAAACCGAATTAAGCCTGGACACGTCCACACAACGAAGCCCTTTCTTTCGACTTAAAGGGTCCTTTAAACCGGTTTCTTTACACCACCTCTGACGAGGGGATTAGCGATAAAACCGGTCTTTGCGGGTCGGAATTGGGGTAGTGTGGACGGAATTCGACGTTATTGGCCTCCGGGAGCTATCCCACAGTGCTTCATTGTGACCGCTCTGGACAGCACTCTCAACTCAGATGCACTGACCAGGTAGACAGGAAAAGACCCGCGAAGGTTTGAATTTCATTTCCTGTTTGCCCAGCGTGGAGAGCACAGGTGACCCCGCAGAGCTCATCAGCACAGGCAACCGTGATGGAGTCCTCCCAGGATCGCAAAAGAGCTCCAGCATGGACCGAACGGGAGGTACGAGATCTGCTCGCCATATGGGGAGATGAAGCAGTGATAGCTGAACTCCGTAGCAGTAAAAGAAATGGAAAAGTATTAGAAAAGGCCATGAAGGACCGAGGCCATAACAGGGACACACAGCAGTGCCGCGTGAAAATTAAGGAGCTACGGCAAGCTTACCACAAAGCCAGAGAAGCAAACGGAAGGTCCAGGGCAGAGCCGCAAACTTGCCGCTACTACGCGGAGCTGCATGCGATCCTAGGGGGTGCAGCCACCACTACCCCAACCGTGTGCTATGACTCTCTCACTGGAGAAACACACAGGGAAGACGGTTCGGGGAACGAGGAAGATGACGATGGAGGTACTATAGGTAGCTCACAGCAGCAAGGAAGCGGAGAAACCGGTTTCCCCAACAGCCAGGATATGTTTGTGACCCTGGACCTGGAACCAGTAACCCCCGAACTCACCCAAGACCCTCAGGGCACACAGGAGACCTCTGGTGAGTGTAACTTTGTAAATATTTGTAAACATTACAAAAAAAAAGCAAGCGTTTTTAATGATTACTTTGCCCTGGCAATCGCGGCCAGTACATCTACTGGAAAAGTCTGTTAACGTGTATGGGGATGGAGCGGAAATCCTCCAGGGACATCTCCAGAAAGCTCTCCTGGTTGAAATGGGGTGATTTTATTAAGGGGACATTCAGAGGCGCCCGTTCCTGCTCTTCTGACCAGAAATGTTCCCCGCTGTTAACCACGTGGTGGGGGGAGGGGTGAAGTGATCATCCCAGAGAATCGTGTGTGTGTGTGTGTGGGGGGGGTGGTTTACTTGTGTTTGTGCCGCATGTTAACCAGGAAACCGCAGCCCCCTCCTTTTACATTGAAACCCCATTTTAAATGGACAACCCAATTCATCCTTGATATGGGAAATGTGCTGCTGTTTGCAACCTTTCCCGCATGTTAAGAAGGTTAAAAAAGCCAAAACACTGTGGCCTACGATGGCTGCCTGCAAGCCGAAATATGCGACCTTGTAATGAAAGAGTGTACCCATTGTTCTCTAAAATGTGTCTTTTTTAACCACCTCTCCCTTCTCCTCCACCAGCTGCAAATGTTTCTCCTTCGCAGAGGCTCGTGAACATTAGAAAGAGAAAACGTAGGACGAGGGACGATATGTTCACGGAGCTGCAGATGTCCTCCCAGGCTGATAGAGCACAGCAGAATGCGTGGAGGCAGTCAATGTCAGAGATGAGAAAAGCCCAATATGAACGAGAGGAGAGGTGGCGGGCTGAATCGCGGGATGAACAGAGCAAGTGGCGGGCTGAAGACGATAGGTGGCGTCAGCTTGCAGACAGACGGCAAGAGGCAATGCTCCGTCTGCTGGAGCATCAAACTGATATGCTCGAGCGTATGGTTGAGTTGCAGGAAAGGCAGCAGGAGCAGAGACCGCCGCTACAGCCCCTGTGTAACCAACAGCCCTCCTCCCCAAGTTCCATAGCCTCCTCACCAAGACGCCCAAGAACACGGTGGGGGGGCCTCCGTCCACCCAGTCACTCCACCCCAGATGATCGCCCAAGCATCAGAAGGCTGGCCTTCAATAAGAGTTAAAGTTTTAAAATGCAGTGTGTCCTTTTCCATCCCTCCTCCCCCACCCATCCCAGGCTACCTTGGCAATTATCCCCCTACTTCTGTGAGGAACTAATAAAGAATGCATGAATGTGAAAAAACAATGACTTTATTGCCTCTGCAAGCGGGAGGGGAGGGTGGGGTGGGGTGGTTGGTTTACAGGGAAGTAGAGTGAACTGGGTCGGGGGGGGGGGGGTTGGAGGGTTCATCAAGGAGAAACAAACAGAAGTTTCACACAGTAGCCTGGCCAGTCACAAAACTCGTTTTCAAAGCTTCTCTGATGCGCACCGCGCCCTGCTGTGCTCCTCTAACCGTCCTGGTGTCTGGCTGTGCGTAATCAGCGGCCAGGCGAGTTGCCTCAACCTCCCACCCCGCCATAAAGGTCTCCCCCTTACTCTCACAGATATTGTGGAGCGCACAGCAAGCAGCAATAACAATGCGGATATTCTTTTCGCTGAGGTCTGAGCAAGTCAGTAAGCTGCGCCAGCGCGCTTTTAAACGTCCAAATGCACATTCCACCACCATTCGGCACTTGCTCAGCCTGTAGTTGAACAGGTCCTGACTCCTGTCCAGGCTGCCTGTGTACGGCTTCATGAGCCATGGCATTAAGGGGTAGGCTGGGTCCCCAAGGATCACGATAGGCATTTCAACATCCCTGATGGTCACTTTCTGGTCCGGGAAGAAAGTCCCTTCCTCCAGCTTTCGAAACAGAGCAGAGTTCCTGAAGACGCGAGCATCATGTACCTTTCCCGGCCATCCCACGTTGATGTTGGTGAAACGTCCCTTGTGATCCACCAGGGCTTGCAGCAGCATTGAAAAGTACCCCTTGCGGTTTACGTAGTCGGTGGCTTGGTGCTCCGGTGACAAGATAGGGATATGGGTTCCGTCTATGGCCCCGCCACAGTTTGGGAATCCCATTTCAGCAAAACCATCCACTATTGACTGCACGTTGCCCAGAGTCACTACCCTTGCTATCACCAGGTCTTTCATTGCCCTGGCAAATTGGATCACAGCAGCCCCCACCGTAGATTTGCCCACTCCAAATTGATTCCCGACTGACCGGTAGCTGTCTGGCGTTGCAAGCTTCCACAGGGCTATCGCCACTCGCTTCTCAACTGTGAGGGCTGCTCTCATCTTGGTATCCTGGCGTTTCAGGGCAGGGGAAAGCAAGTCACAAAGTTCCATGAAAGTGCCCTTACGTATGCGAAAGTTTCGCAGCCACTGGGAATCGTCCCATACCTGCAGCACGATGCGGTCCCACCAGTCTGTGCTTGTTTCCCGGGCCCAGAATCGGCGTTCCACGGCATGAACCTGCCCCAGTGACACCATGATTTCCACATTGCTGGGGCCTGTGCCTTGTGAGAGGTCTATGTCCATGTCAATTTCCTCATCACTCTCGTCGCCGCGCTACAATCGCCTCCTCGCCTTGTCCGGGTTTCGCCTTGGCATGTCCTGGCTCTGCATATACTCCAGGACAATGCGTGTGGTGTTCATAGTGCTCATAATTGCCGCGGTGATCTGAGCGGGCTCCATGATCCCAGTGCTAGCTATGGCGCCTGGTCAGAAAAAAGGCGCGAAAGTAGTATCTGATGGACCAGGAGAAGGAGGGAGGGCGGGAGGGAGGGAGGGCCGAGTGACGACATGGCGTACAGGTACAGGAACAGGGAGAAACACAAACAACTGTCACACAGAATGGTCCCCCCAAAGATTAAACTGAAAACCCTGGGCTTAGCAGGCCATTGATTTCACGGAGGAAGGGGAAGCAAATGAATACAGAACAAATCTATTTTTTACATCTTAAGCTGGCAGCCGACGGTGCAGCATGAGTTATAGCCTCTCCAGTACGATGATGATGGATACCAATCATAAAATACCATCATCTGCCAAAAGGCAAGGGGCTGCTGCTGTGTAGCAATGCAGCCCCACGTCTGCCAGCCCCACGTCCGCCAGCACCCAGCATCGCCCTCGGCCTCTTCTGGGTGCTTAGCAGACAATACTGGGCAATTGGCAGAAAATAGTATATTACGACTGGTAGCCATCATCATCGAAACAGTAGCATGTCTGCCCAGGTGGCCATGATTGACAGCCACACCAGTACGACGACGATGGGTACCAGTCATAATATACCATCGCCTGGCAAGGGGCTGGTGCAATGCAGCCCTACGGCTGCCAGCCCCACGACTATCATGCTACACCGTCTACCGCCAAAAGGCAGTTAGCAGCTGCTGCTGTGTAGCAATGCAGTCCCACGTCTGCCGGCACCCAGAGGACATATGGTGACGGTGAGCTCAGCTGAGCGGGCTCCATGTTGTCTGCACAGGTAACCCAGGTAACCCAGGTAAAGAGGCGCGAATCTATTGTCTGCCGTTGCTGTGACGGGGGAGGGAGGGGCCTGACGACATGTACCCAGAACCGCCCGCGACACTGTTTTGCATCATCCGGGCATTGGGATCTCAACCCAGAATTCAAAGGGGCGGCGGAGGCTGCGGGAACTGTGGGATAGCTGTGGGATAGCTACCCATAGTGCAATGCTCCGGAAGTCGACGCTAGCCTTGTACTGTGGACGCGGTCCGCCGACTAGAGCACCTAGAGCATTTTATTGTGTGGACACAAACAATCGGCTGTATACAATCGATTTCAATAAAACCGGCTTCTATAAATTCGAACTAATTTCGTAGTGTAGACATACCCTCAGTGTGATAGGTGCAAGTACAACAGTATAAAGCTTTAATGCTTCACAGTCCCACAGAGCATGCCCCATCGCAGCACTACAGGCCCCTATCCCAGTATCACATCTCCTCATCCATGTCACCCTGTTTGGTGGGTACAACGCGTCCCTCCTTTCCTTTGCTTGCTTGGATCCAGCCCCAGTGATGATTGGGGCACTGTCTGGTTGCTTGTACCAGGCTTGCAAACCAGGAGCATCTTGACCCCACTCCATGAAAAAATACCCACCTTTAGGCTCACAGAGTACAATCAGGCCCCAATCATACTGATGGTATCAGCCACATTCGCCGCCAAATGGTTTCTAGACAAAACCATCTCACCTTCAGCCTGTCCAATGGGTACTCCGCCACCGTTCTGCAAGAGCTCAGTGTGTAACTGAACCTTCTTCCGCCAGCCCCTCTGAGGTCAGAGGACGGTTTCATAAGCCATGACAGGAAAGGGTAGGTGGGTCCCCCAAAACAACAATGGGCATTGACACCCGTTAGATACCCATCTCATTTTGAGGGAATATGGTCTCTCATTGACTGAACAAGTAACTCCGAGATCTCCTCATGCACAGTGCCAGTCCTTCCCTGCTGGTGCTCATGAACCTGCAACTCTGTGGTTGACCCAGGCCTGCAGAACGAGGTGAGTAGGACCCTTTGTGCCTTATATTCACTTGCCCATTCTGGCAGGCAAAATATGGGCATCTACTCCGGGTTTTTACCTGTCCCCTCGAAGAGGTTAACCCACAGCACTGCTGCTGCTGAGTTCTCTGGGGGAGGCAGAATTAATTTGTGGGCAGGGAATGAGCAGATGTGAGGTTGGGAGCTCCTGCAGAGGAGGGCAGAAACCACCTTGGTAAATTGGGGATTGGGGGCAACACTACTTGTCACACACAGGCTAGAGAGTGGGGGGAGGGGGCAAGAGAAGTTCAAAAATCAAAAGATTGGCCCAAGAATAGTGAGAGGTTTTTTTGTTTGTTTTAAAATGATTATACTGTGGGTTTTTGCTCTATCATGTGATTTTCATGGTCTGACTGAAGAATTTTGAACCTGTGGGGATGGCAACACCGAATGCCTAAAGACCTTTACAAACCTGGGCCCTTAGGTCTTGCAGTGCTGAGCGGAGCAACATTCAGCATTGCCAGCTCCCACGATTTCTGTGCAAGTCATGGGAGTTCGGCCAGGGCTGGAACCAGTCTGTGTTGACACAAAAAGCTCCAGCCACTTCACAAATTTCAGCTCTGCCTGGAAGAAAAACCCCCTCTGATTGGCTGCTTTCATCATTGTCCCACCTCCTGGAGAAGAGCAGCTAATTAGAGCTGCTGCAGGAAACTGGAAAGTGCTTTCCCCCTCCCCTCAGGAGCTGACACTGTTCTTGTAGCTGGGGAAGGAGCCTAACCCCTCCCCTCTGTTCATCTCCCTGCAACGCTTGGCCTGGGAATGGGAAGGGGATGAATCATCCTGAAGCTGCATCCCCAGCCTGGGAAGGCAAAGAGCAACCCCACTGCACTCCCCAGACCTGCAAGAGGAAGAGGGGGGCAGAATTAATTCCTAGGCAGGGAACAGACAAATGTGGAGGTGAGAACTGCTGATGCAGGGGGCAAAATCACCTTATTAAATTTGGGGTTGTTTGCAAAACTAATTGCCACACACTCACTGGGGAGGGTGGTTAAAATGAAAAGACAGAACAAGGCCACAATATAATCCTTTTTTTAAAAAAATGCATGATTTTTGTGCTTTAACTCATGAGTTTAGAACCTTTGGGGATATCAGTAGTGAGCACCTGAACACCTTTAAAAATCTGGGCCTAGTGTGCTCTGAAAGAAGGTCACAAGTGGGTTGTTCCCTGTGCTCAGTGTCCCATAATCAATTGTGTAAATTACAAGAACCTAGTGGAAAGGGAACAAGACAGTTCAGTGTGTCAGTCAGAGAGACACTCTGTTACAAGTCTGAAGGGCACCCTGGGCGGCACCTGTCTATGACTGGTGTAGTTGGGAGAATCGAGACCTGACTATGAAAGAGGGAAGAGAGAGAGGGAGCAGAAATACAGAGATGTACTCTTCAGCAGCGAGATGACCATTCTTCACAGTTGGTGGGCAGAGCAAGAGCAATGACAGCAGGAGAACATCCTGAGATCTGGCCTGTTGCACAGAACATTGTGAAAACCGGAGAATCTCGGCCCCTTAAAGATATTGTGTTATAGGGAGATTCAGCCCCAATGATTCCTGAAGGAAACAAAGGACTGTGAGGACCCAGTTTGGACAAAGGATAAGTGAGATCCCAGTGGTATAGTATGTATTGCTTGTGGGAAAAATGGGGCCCATATAAAGGTGTTGCCCTGAAAAACTCTCAAACTTTTGGAATGGGAACTGTTGCTATGGGGAAACCAGGTTCCAAAGTAATTGGTGAACCTGGACTAAGCAACAGGCCTTTGGACCCAAATTTAGAGATGGGAAGTTGATCTGTGGTTTCAAATTTTCCTTCTACTGAGGGAGTGACCCAGATTCTACTCTCAACTCTGGAGAGAAAGAACCTGGGCAATGTACATGATTTTAACAGGAACCACACTGGGCCCAGGTGCCTGACATGATTCTGCTACAGAAGAGTCCAATGAGATGTTCTGAGCTGGGCACAAGTCTTTATTACAAAATGTTTTGGTGAAAAATGCAGATTCAGAGACACCGAAACATTTCACAAATTCCTGTCAAGTTCACCCAATTGTTCCAAATACACACAGAACAATTCATTTAATTTCAACACTTTCTAAAGAAAACATTTTGTTTTTTCAGTTTGATATTACATTTCCGTTAGAAATTTCCTTTAATTTTATCTATACAAACAAACAAAAAGTAACTAATGTCCAAAAGGACACCAAATGGTTTCATTCAACATTAAATTTTTTTTTTACTTTTGCATTTGTCAAAAATTGCCAAAAAAAAAAAGGCATTTTTGGCTCAACTCAAAACAATGATGGGAGGTTTGTTTTTTTTCCTTTTTTCCCCAGAACCAAACCAAAGCTCTAGCTGTGGGAGCTGGGTCTGTGGTGAGACCAGCAATTACTCATGTAGACTGAGGGAGATGAGTTTCCTTCCCACCTTACACTGAGTGTCCCAATTCTAAGGACAGTTAATGTCACTCTGCCCGTCCTGCAGCCTTGGAGTGTAACCAGTGAGGGGTCAGGAAAGCGACTGTCTGGGGCCAGGCTAAACTATCATTTGAAAACTGATCTGCAGCAATGGAACAGGGGATGTTCTGTGCAGCCACTGGTCTGTTGGGTCAGCTCCCTCTCTGCCCCCAAAGCAGAGAGCTCAGCCCAAGAGATCCTCATGACTTTGAGTCCCGGCCCTTTTATCCTTTGTGCCATTTTGTCTCAATGTCTGATGGGAACATCCTGCCCAAGGGCTGTGCTGTGGTGGGGCTCTGGGAACATGCTCAGGGCATCCCCCAGCACCACTGCCAAGATGGTTACAGGGAATCACAGACTCTGCTCTGGGCCTTTCTTGGCCTAATCTGGAAACACCCTGGAGAGCTGATCGACTGATTCATGGGGGAGGTGGGTATTTACCTTTCAGAAGGAGGAGTCCCCTCTGTGGCTGAGGAGGCCAGAACCATTGTGGAACTTCCCTGGACCAGCAGCCAGACACGTGCCCTTCAATCACCCCAGCAGCTTTCAGGTGAGATTGTAGCATCCCCTCAGTCACATTTACCACAGTGACATGGAGATTTCTCTTGGGGAGTCTGTGTCAGCCTCTCACCGCTCAGAGTCGCTGTGAGTCACCATCTCCTGTAGAAGAAGGAATAGACTGAGACTGGAAATCCTGCTCCTGGCCCCGGGTGTGTTCCCAGTCCCACAGTTCTGCTGTTCTCACTGTGATGAATTTCTGGTTCTCGTCTCTCCAGTCTCCTATTCAGATGACTCAGTGACAAAGCTGCAGTATTACACCGGGGACAGCGAGGGGGAAAACGATCCTGAATCAGAACAAGGTAATGGGGGAGGGGCAGACTCGGGCAGAGAGACCCAAATCTGGACAGAGAACAGAATTTCTATGACACTTCCTGCAATCGCTGCCATTTCCCCTCACACAGTTCCCATTTTACACAGTCAGGTCTAATCCCATTGAACAGGATTTCTGTCAGAATCTCAAGATGGGAACATGTGACAATCTCCTGAGCACACACCCCTGGGAGTGGCTCCCAGTGACCTCCCCAGGTGAGGAGCTGGAGGAGATGGGTCAGTCTCTTTGGGTGGAAGGTGTCAATGCCCAGCAGGGCTCAACTCTCATCCTGCGAGAGAGATGAGAAGATTGTCCTGTGTTCTTAGTACAGATGGGCTCAGCCCAACTCACTGATCCGAACCCACCAGAACTTTGCGGGAGGGGAGATTTGCAGATCCTAACCCCAGCTCCAGATCTCAGTTTTGCAGCTGACAAGTGTTGCCATAACAAGCTGAAGCAAAATCCTGGATCTGAACTTCCTGGCCTGGCCCCATCTCTAGTTATAAACAGGGCGGCATTTCTACCCCAGCTGCTCTCAAGGGAGTCCATGATTTGGGCCCTGTGGGAGTTTAGCCTGTGGCTGGGGGAGGAGACACTGAGCAGATGAGCCAGTTCTGCTGAGAAGCTGGAGCGCTGCCAAGCTGAGCCCTGGGCTGCCTGAGAGGCTAGTGGAGAGCAGGAGCTCACCAAGGATCAGGCCAGTGACCTCCCAGCGGGAGCCTTAATTCCTGCAGCGGTGAGGTTCCCCCTCCCCAGTGTAACAGGAAAATTGAAACCTGTCTGCAGAGATCAGCTGGATTCACACAGGCCGGCTCTGGCCTGGCAGCGCCCGTGTTCAAACCTGGTATCTCAGCACAAGCCCAGATCCTGCTCCCACTGAAACACATACAAGAGCTGCTGTTGGATTCTGCAGGGACAGGATTGGCCTCTAATTATTTCTGGGACTCCTGTTTCACTGTCGTTCTCTGACTTGTGCCCTCTCACCATGGGCCCCTGCGACTTCCCCTCTAACGTGCCATGATACACAGCTCTAGTTATAAGGCCACCTGCGCTGAAGAGACACTGCTGGTGCCAGGGGCTGAGTGTGGCTTTTGCTGTTCCAGAGGGAGCTTCCCCGGGGGGGGGGGGTCTCAGCTGGATTACGATAACGTGGAGGAGTCTGCCTTCAACGACGTCCTCCAGACTCCAGACGGCCGAGGTGAGCAGTGAATCCACCTCCTGGAAGCAATATCACCCTGATGGAAAACTAACTATTTCCCTGTAAGGACAATCATGTTTTGTTAAGAAAACCACAAAGTTCCCCACCAGTATTATCTATTGCTGTAACACTGGGGGCGCTGACCAGGTGCATTACAAGAGCTGTGTGGAGGCCAAGGGGTAGGGAAGCGTGTGATGTCCTCAGTCATGACAGAGGCCCATTGCAGGGACTGAAGGAGCAGTTTTCTCAGGAGCTGTCCACGCGGTACCTGGTTCAGGTCACTGCCCTGTGACCCTCACTGCCATGATCACTAGAGTTACTCACTATTTGTAAATAGGGCACATTGAAGCAAAGATCTCTACAGTGCAGCAATGTTCCCTGCCAGCCTTTCCTGACATGCGGCTATTGCAGTTTATATACATCGGTGTCAGACACATTGTGTTGGGGGTGGGGTCAGGTGGTGTGATGTGCTGTGGGGGCGGACATTGAAATTTTACACCCAAAGTTCCATGTCCCACCCTTATTAGCTGGCTCAGCTCCCAGTGGTGTCAGTGGGTTGGAGACTGACGGCAGTTTATGGGATAAACTTTATCAGGAGAATGCATTGAAAAGACATTTTAAAAATAATATCAAGTTTAGGAAGCTGGGAAGAAACTCTGGACAATTCCAAGTCATTTACATTTGTAATTATTGTAACCAAATGCCTTGCAGAACAATACCCCTGGACTAGATCCTAGTCACCTCTTTCTAGAACTCCGCGTCCCCTTGTCATCTGGGAGCTCTAGGATCCACTCAACCAGCTATTGAAATGTATCAAATCAATGTGATATGTGAAATCCCCCAGTCTGATTTCAGAGTAACAGCCGTGTTAGTCTGTATCCGCAAAAAGAAGAACAGGAGTACTTAATTAATTGGCCTCTCAGAGTTGGTAAGACAACTCCCACCTGTTTATGCTCTCTGTATGTGTGTATATATATCTCCTCAATATATGTTCCATTCTATATGCATCCGAAGAAGTGGGCTGTAGTCCACGAAAGCTTATGCTCTAATAAATTTGTTAGTCTCTAAGGTGCCACAAGTACTCCTGTTCTTCTTTTTCCCCCAGTCTGAGGGTTCCAGAAGAGGCTCCTCTTCCCGCCCTGAGGGTGGAAGTTAAGGGCTGAGAGATCCCCAGGAACCAGTGAGGCAAGTGCATTTGCAGCTTGTAGTTTATTTCTATCTTTACTGTGAATATTCTCTTAAGTACTTCACTTCTTGACTTCAGAGGCCCCTCCCATGCCTGGAGATGTCCCAGGGGATGGTTATGATGATGCCAGAGAAGTGTCTGACCCTGAAGGTGACCCTGGTTTGGGGCAGAATGAAGAAGACACTGGGGCGAATGACAAGGACAGGGATTCACAGACAAATGAGTGGAGAACTGTTTGCACTTCACAGTGTCTGTGCAGAGTGGGAGGGCTGGAAATGCGGGGTACGCAGCAAGGGAACAGCCCTGGCCAAACCAATGCTTGTGAGACAAACTCTCCTTCTCTCATCTCTCCATTCCCTCAAAGTAGAGGCTTCAGTGCCTGCCATGGGGAGAGGAACAGCAGGGTCCCTGTTGGTTAGTACTTCATGGTCAAACCAGCAAGATACCTAGGATCCTTCTGCCTCTAGGTTCCAATCCTTGTGTGGCTGCCACCCCCTGCGTGTGCTCGATTCCCACCAGTTCACTGTGCGTGTATCTTTTGGGCAGAATCCTATACACCAAAGTCCTGTTACTGCTGCACAAGTGTTAGAGTCCATGACACGTCCCATAAAAGTCGGGCTTTGCCCATTGTCCTTGGCCAATATCTCCCCACCCCTCTCTGTTGTGCCATGAGCAGAGACACCATGAGCCACCCCAGAGGAGGTGCAGTGGTGATGAAATGTGCATTTATTAGTACTTGATAAGAGTAACGTGCTTATCTTAATTGCTAGGGCAGAGTGAAAGTTATGATGTTCTTAACTGTGCTCCTGTCCAGGTGCCCAGCTTTGAAGGCAGTGCCGCCACCAGCAGCAGCGCAGAAGTAAGGATGGCAGAGTATGGTGTTACCACTCTTACTTCTCTGCTGCCGCTGGCGGTAGTGCTGCCTTCACAGCTGGAGAGCTATATACTTAAATGGCTGTTTTTGACTCATAGCCCTACTGCTTTTCATCTTTAGTGAAAGTTACATGTTGAATTTTTAAATCGGTATATGTACTTGTGTGGTGGTAGAGGGGTCATCAACTACTATGAACACAAAGAAGGGGAACATAATCAAATAAGTTTGAGAACCACTGCTGTAAAGTGCACTCCATCTTGCTCTGCAGCCGCACATAACCACAGACTGGATCCACTGACTGTATGTGTCTCCCTTGATATTTTCAGGTGGGAGTCTGCACTCGCTAAGGAGTGAAGTTGTCTCTGGGATGGAGAAGGAAACCTTGTTCCTGCCTCTTGGAGACAGGTTATGATGATGTGGGACACGGTGACTCTGGGGGTTCAATATCATAACAATTTATTGGACAAAATAATCTTGTGATGATGTAAATGCTTCGCCTCTTTCTCTCAGAAATGCTTCCTCTGGTATAATGGCCTGGAGATAGTTGCTGCCAGGTAGATAGATGAAGCAGATATTTTTATAGGATTTGTGTGAAGTTGCAGTAATTACAAATTTGAGTGGGAAAAGGTTCATAAACTTTCTTTGAATAATTTTCTATTGATCAGCCAGGATGGAAGTTTCCTGCTTTTTTATGCCTATAAATTTCTTCAGCTTGAATCTGTGCCTTTTTCATATTAAATCCTTTCTGAAAGTCTGCCCCAGAGTGCAACTTTTTCTTCCCAGATGAATTGTGCGGTTTCCAAGGCTCATGACAGGGAGAGGCTGATATTAAACAAACTAAGAGACAAGGATGGGCCACCTCTGGGTGTGGCTGGCTGTTTGATGGGTGTGTGTGTTACACTGAATGTTCTATCACGCATGAGATAAAAATGAGAAACCAGCAAGAGAACATGCTGAGATGAGAAAGATAGTTGTTCCTAAACCTAATTCCATTTTGAAAATTTCACTGAATCCAAGGAGATAAATGGGAAATTCTCCCTGGGTAATTCACTAGTGAAATTAAACAAATGGTGAAAAGAATTCCCCATTAGCAATAAATACAGAGGATGAATATTTCTGCTAGGACAATAAATGAATTTTATAGAAAATAATGACAAAAGGAAGGTTTAATAAGAATCTGATTTTCCAATGACCCAATAAGGCTACAAGTAACAAGTCAATGAGTTCTTACTAGAAACCCTGTAAAACTGATCAGTGCAATATTTATTTCCATGACAATCTACAAATATAGTTTAATATCAATGCTGAGCTGAGTACTGACCAGTGAAGAAGCCCAAAGTGGTCTCTGGATAAACCCTCAGTGAAATCAATACCAGGACACATGCAGAGTACATCGCTATTTCATAGAAGTCCTTCCTTTACCACAAATCCTGCATTCAGTCTGGTCACTATCTCTAGAAGGATAGAATAGAAATAGAAATGTTGAGAGAAGGCATTTCCAGTCATCTGCATTCATCTGCATATGAAGAGACAGAAATACAGCAATTTACTTTCAAAAGGAGAAAAACAAACAACCACACTACCAAGACGTGTAATAGAGTGTACTGAGCAGGGAAATCTCAGGGGCAGTGCTAACCTATTCCAGGGGTTGTGTGAAAGGAAATGACCACAGAGAGAGGAGTTGGCCCCAGGGTGGATATTTGTGCTTTGACAGGGAACCCAGGCTCTGACTTTGCCTAGGGCCTGGGACTGGAGACTTAAAGAGGCAGTAGGTCAAGGATCCCCTCTTCTGTCAGGCTGAAGAAATCCAGGTAAATGTTCCTGGGTTTGGTCAGTCCATCTGGTGGGTTACAGGCAAAGAGAGGAGGAGAACTTCCCCCAAAATGGCACATGCAGATCTTGGAGAAAAGGAAAGAGAAAAGGGACAGCAACAGGTGAAGGTGACTGAGTAGGGGATTCCCTTCTGTATGTTATGGAGATATTGTTATCTGGATCGCTTGGTACACTGGGTCCATTCAAAAACACTGAGCTTTAATCAAATGCAAGGTCATATCCCTGTGACTCAGAGAAGGACTTAGGTATCACACCCCCAGCTGGAGTCCTCACCCCTTCCTGCACCCCAACTCCCTGAGCCAGCCTGGTGAAACTGAGCCAGTGAGTGAGGGTGGGGAGAGCGAGCGACAGGGGGGGGGGGGATGAGCTGAGTGGGGGCCGGGCCTTGGAGAAGGGGCAGGGGCGGGGCAAGTGTGTTCAGTTTTGTGCGAGTAGAATGTTGGTAACCCTCAGTGACTAGCAACAGGGAGGTGATTTTACCCTTGTACAGCTTTAGTTGACCGATACCAGAATATTGCATCCAGTTCTGGTGTCCACATTTTAAAAAGGATGGTGAAAATTGAAGGATGGTAAAAACAGAAGGCCTACAAACATTATTCAGGAGCTGAAAAAATGTCTTAGAGAGACAGAAGAGCTCAACCTGTTCAGTTTATCAAAAAGAAGACCAAATGGTGACTTCATTACAGTGCATAAATACCTTCATAAAGAGAAAATACTGGGTGCTCAAGGGCTCTTTAATCTAGCAGTGAAAGGCATAACAAGAACCAATGGCTGGACATTATGCCAGAGACATTGAAATTACAAGTAAGGGACAAATTTGTAATATGTTGATTAAACATTGGAACAAAGTATCAAGGGAAATTATGGATTTTCCACTCCACATGGAGGTGGCAGGGGAGATGGGGGGGGGCGGAAATGGGTGAGCAAGTGCTCTCAGATGATATAGAAAATTATTTCTCTCAGGTGTCTGGTGGTGGGTCTTGCTCACATGCTCAGGGTGTAACTGATTTCCATTTTTGGAATCAGGAAGGAATTTTCCCCAGGTCAGATTGGCAGGGATGCTGGAGGTTTTTGCCATCCTCTGCAGCATAGGGCACAAATCACTTGCTAGGGTCATCTGGGTATCTCACAAAATCAATTTGCTGCCATTGCATGAGCTTCAGGTATGGGTGCTTGTAGCAAGGCAACAACTCACTGGTGGCGCCTCCTGCTGGTTATCCTGGGAATTAGCTCTTCTTCCAGCTCCGGGGCACCCTCTGCCAGCCAGTGTCTTGCCTTTCACTGGCCCCATGTCCCTCCCAAACCCGGTGGCCCTTTGCCTAGGGGTTCTGCCCCAGCAGTGCCCCTACAGCTGTCTGGGTCTCCCCTCCCCAGGGAACCCCCAGCCCTTTACTCCCACCTCACCTCAGTCTATGGCCACTGCCAGTCATCAACTAGCCCCCAATCCCTGGGACAGACTGCAGTGTAAACGCCACTCATCATAGGCAAGAGAGGTTTGGACCTGCTGTCCTTGCCTAGCTCCCAGACTGCACCTCTGCAGCCCCAGTGCCTTCTCTAGGCCCTTCTCAAGGCCGGCAGCCTGGGGAGTTGCCCAGCTGGAGCTCCCCAGCCTTGCTTCACTCAGGAACCCTATTGCTCTCAGGCAGCCAGGCCCTTCTCTCTCACAAGCTAAAGAAAGACTGCCCAGCAGCCCTTTTATAAGGCCAGCTGTGGCCTGATTATAGGGCCACCTGTGGCTACTTCCCCCAATCAGCCTATTCTTACTGGTTCCCTGCCACAGCCCGCTCCCCGGGCGGTTTTAAGCCCTTCAGGGCAGGAGTGGGGTTACTGCCCCACTACAGTGCCCCTCAGTCCCTCCTAGTCCCTGCCTGTGGCATACAACAGTTTATTCTCCTGAGGCCTGTAACGATTTGGTCTAGTCTAGGCTGGCGGGCTCAATTCAGGGGGGACTTTGGTGGCCTGTCATGTGTATGGGGGTTAGAATAAATTATTTAGTCTTCCCAACTGACCTTAATATCTGTGGATCTATGTTATAGCTACAATGTTGCAGTGTCTGGCCTGTGGCCAGTCCTTCCAATCCAGTCACCTCCTAGTACTCAGGGAATGGCAGCTGCAGCGAAAGGCAATAGGGTGCTGGTAGGAGTAACTCTTGGGGCAGTTACTAGCCACAGAAAACTAAACCTCTCCCAACACCCCTGACTGCTGCACATCAGGGTCTCTGGCCACACAGGAGATGGGCCAGCTGTGATGGTGCACCCCATAAGGCTTTATGGAAATACACTTATGAATGTATATATGACATAACTGGAATATGTTTTATGCTACATATGCCATGTAACATATCTCTGTAAAGGTTATGATCTACTGCATCTATTCATCCTATCTGTATGCATGTGTCATTGTTGTATAAGAAGTTATGAATATTGGCTGGGTATTTGCTTGATTTCTAGGTAGCCTTAGTAAAGCATTTGGTCAGCTTCTTGAGAAAGGAATGTGCAAATTAAGTGCCCAATTAAGAAACACTTAAAGGACAATGAATTTTGGAAGGCTTGAACCAATGGGGGTGGAGAGAAGGATAGCTCAGTGGTTTGAGCATTGGCCTGCTAAACCCCAAGTTGTGAGTTCAATCCTTGAGGGGGCCATTTAGGGACCAGGGACCAAAAAAAAAAAAAAATAGTTGGGGATTAGTGCTGCTTTGAACAGGGGGTTGGCTTAGATGACCTCCTGAGATTCTATGACACATAAGAAGTCTACCTGAGGATGTTCAGGGTAGTATGTAAACAATGGTTGCTTCCTACAAAGACTGAGTCATGCATAAACCCCTGGGAGACCACTCCATTTTGTCTTCAGCTGGCTAAAGAGAGAGCCTCTCCACCTCCAAGGATACCTGAAAGAAACTGGAATAAAGGACAGTAACTACAGGGGGAGTGAGTGATTGCTGGACCCAGACTAGAAGGGGACTAGTCTCTAAAATGAAGCTAACTGGAACACTTCTGAGGGTGAGACTTCATCTATATTCCATTGTATTACTGTATTAACCTTAGATTTGCATGTTTTATTACCAGGGGTGGTGGTGGTGGGGCAAATAGCTGTGCATGCCTCTCTATCAGCATTATAGAGGGTGAACAATTTATGAGTTTACCCTGTATAAACTTTATACAGGGTAAAACAGATTTATTTGGGGTTTGGACCCCATTGGGAGTTGGGCATCTCAGTGTTAAAGACAGGAACACTTCTTAAGTTGCTTTCAGTTAAGTCTGCAGCTTTGGGGCACATGGTTCAAACCCTGGGTCTGTGTTGGAGCAGACTGGCATGTCTGGCTCAGCAAGACAGGGTGCTGGAGTCCCCAGGCTGGCAGGGAAAGCAGGGACAGAAGTAGTCTTGGCACATCAATTGGCAGCCCCAAGGGAGTTTCTGTGATCCAACCCGTCACACCAGCACCCACTGTAGAAGGAATGAGTGGGGGACAGAAACACCCAGGAGGAGAAGTTTCATGTTTCAGCCATGGTGGTTTGTGGGTACCAGCTCAAACACATGCACTGTACCCACAAGCAGAATCAGTTCATACTGTAAAAACACCAAACCAAGAGGGACGTGTTAATCTCAGCACAAGTTCCACTTTAACCCATTAGAAACAATTACCACTGTCCTGTAATTATTGGGGCAGCTCAGTGTAGGAGTACACCAAACCTCTGGGGTGCCAGTGCCCTGCCAGGTGTACTGTGTACCAGGTGTACCGTCACTCAGAGGCAAGCACTGTAGGTACTTCAGCAGCCAGGCCTTGCAGTTGCTGGGTCCCACTAACTACTCAGACACCTGGCTAAGGGAAAGGGTATTTGACTAGAGCTGGCTGGAAAGGGGAAGGCTGCAGATGCTCTAAGTACCAAGGCTTCAATAGTTACAGCTCACAGTGAGCAATAGCGATCAGTGTTTGGGTCTCTGGGACTGGCCAGTCGAGAGTCAGGGCTCTTCAGGCCGAGTACCTGGAGTGTCTTCTCCAGTCCAATCTCTATCCAAGCAGATAAGAGCCTGCAGGTTTCCAGGTAAGGTTCATTTAATGTCTCTTTTTGGGGCCGCTTTGCACTGGCTCCCTGCCCAGCCGCTGCTGCTCACCCATAAACCTCACACAGAACCGTACCCAGCTGTAACCTCTAGCAGTCTCAGTCTGTTCCACATATGGCTCTGCATCTGTTCCTGGGGCTGCCCTCTGCATCCAGCTCTCTGCAGCTTCTCCCTTGCCTTGCGGCCTCTGCTTCTTACAACAGCCCAGCCACCTCCTGGGACAGAATTCTTCCTCTGACCCGGCCCAAGGAAAGGGGAATGCAATAGGGAAGGTGCTGATGAGGGTTGTAGCAGTTTCATCACAGTCCCAAACATAGGATATAACATTCTGCAAACCAAGACGGCTCCTCTCTGCCATATCAGATTATGATTCCCAAGAATTCTTGAGGTCACATTAATTGCCCCCTTTTGCGTAAAGAAACTAAGTCTGCATCCGCCTTTTCAGCTCCTTCTGTACCTTCTTTTAATTAAAAACTTTGTTATGTAGTTTTGGGGACACACTGATTTCCTGTATTTATTCCCATTTCACCCCAAAAGATCCATGAAATTTGATCAAGAGATAGAAATTTGAGAAAATCAAAGCATTTTTGAAGATTTTCATTTTTTAAACCCATCTGTGGGGTCAGTGCACCCTGATCCATGAACGTTAGGGCCAGACTGAAGATTGGGCAACTGAAGAGAACATCCATTGATAGAGAAGTCTTCCTCCCTTATATGAGGCGTGCAATACACAATACAAATGACCAGACAGGGAGATAGGTGTCTGGTACCTCCTGATTGAAAGGAACATTTCTGAGGTTGGTCACCTCCTGGTGCCCTGCCTTAACTTCAGGACCTTAAGAATGTAATTTTAATATAGGTACATTACTCCTTAAATATCATCTGTACAGACATTCTGCAATGATTATGATGAGCAGTGGGCTACTGGCTCTTGGTAGAGACCTCACATGGCACCCTTTAGTGAACTATGCTGCATATATCTGACCCAGGGAATCTCTGTGAAATACTGTGCAGCACAGGGTTACTGGGTCACACCAGCTCCCTGCTCCAGGCATTGTCAGCTACCACATGGAGGGTCACAGAGACACTTTTCACCCTGCTGCCCCTCCATTATCTGTCATTATCAGGGATCCTAGAAATCCATTTGCCATGGAAAAACATGGAAAAATGTAGAATTTGCATTTTTACATGGAATCTTTAGTTTTTATGTTTTGTGAAAAAATAAAAGCATTCACAGTGGAACCCTGATTATCTGCTGTAATTGGGATCAGTGCCAGATTGGATCATCAAAACTTCAGATAATCAGGAGAATGGGCGGGGCTTGGACTGTCATCTTAAACATTGCAAATATATCAATAAAACTTTATATTCAACTGATACATACATATATATATATATATATATATATATATATATATATATATATATATATATATATATATATATATATATATATATATATATATAGTGGCTAGGGAAACTAAAGTTCAGCTTTCCATTTTAATCACAGAAAAATACAGATTTTTATGGTTTTTTAATCAGAGAATTTTTGGTTTCTTATCACGGATAAATAGGATCCCTGGTCATTATGGATGGGCGTCCAGGCCAAACTTGAGAGGTGCTGCAACACTGTGAGTTAGGTTGCAATGCCACTTACTCAGATTTGGCCCAGGCACCCCTTTGACATTGTGGAGGAGTGGACTGGCCACAGCTGAGTGTTGCTGCAACCCCATCTGCTAGGTCACACTGCACAAGGCTGGGCCAGCCCCACATGACCTGAACCATCCCTGCAGGGTGAGTGCAGGATTTGGCTCTCCAACCCCAGGAGGGACCCACCCCCCACTGCACCAGGCCAGGATTCATGTTGTGGTGCTGGGATGGAAGGTGCATATAGAATCATAGAATGTCAGGGTTGGAAGGGACCTCAGGAGGTCATCTAGTCCAACCCCCTGCTCAAAGCAGGACCAATCCCCAGACAGATTTTTGCCCCAGATCCCTAAATGGCCACCTCAAGGATTGAGCTCGCAATCCTGGGTTTAGCAGGACAATGCTCAAACCACTGAGCTAGCCCTCCCAAGCTATCCCTGGTGCGATACTGGTGGGTCACAAAAAAAGCAAAATGCAGTTAGTGGGTTGCCTTAGCAACAAGTTGGGGAACCGCTGCTTTAATCTAGCTAGTTCGGGTACCAGAGCAGTGAAGCTGCAGTAGCACAAGCGTCAGTGCAGGCTAGTCCCACCAGTAATTACCCAGGGTTCTGGGTGGGTGGGTACAGACGCGATGAAGCGCATGATGCCGTGACTTCATTGTTCTGATACCTGAGCTAGCTACATTAAAGCTAGTGCTGGTATGTCAGCTGAAGCTCTGATTACACCTCATGATTAGAAAAGATCGATTTTAAGTGCTAGGCAAAAAAAGTCAGAGTTAGTTACCAAAAGAAATAAAATATTAGCACTCAGTCTAAACTCTCAACCCTATTAGACTGGGCAACATCTAGATAAAGCAGTTTTTCTCACCCCACTGGATATTGCAGTTCATAGTACACAGATTTCACCCTTGAAATCTGAGCCAGTCCCTTCAGTTGGAGTCTTCAGAGTGTCCTTGTTGCTTGCAGCATAGGTGAGTGAAGTAGAAAGGCCCCACATGAGGCCCCTGTGTTCAGTTTTATACCCTCAGTCCATGTGCTTAGCAAACACAAGTCCAGGCATGTCTGGGAGCATTGCTGAGTCTCCAGGCAAGGCTGAGCAATTCCCCCAGTAGGGCCTCATGAAGGTGAATCATTGCATTGTAGCTCCTTTGCTGGACAATGGTTGATGGATTGGTTGATAGCCCACCTGGGTGTTGGCTACTTTCCTTGCTGTTGCCTCTGGGGAGCTAATATCTGGCTGATTCCCCAACTTACAGCATATTTTAGTGACCACCATAAAACACACTTCTCATAACTTCATATGCATTAATAATATACATATATGGGTAGAGAAATGACTTTCATCAGATCATAACCTTTCCCCTGATACCTTACAAGGCATGCTTTATAAGTAAAATCATAATGATATACAGATGAGGAATATGGGGGGATTACAGGGTGCTCCACCAAGGTACAGAATGTCACACCCCCTTTCCCACTTCTGCTCTTCACTCTCATTTTGTTGTCCAAGGTCAGCAAAGTTCCATAGTTCAGTGGTGCCTTCAGGTAGGTTCACCTCCTGCACCTGGGGGTGGGGGGAGTGATACCTCCCTTGATGCTGCTTAACACCACTGTTGCCTCTACTGCTGCTTTGCTGTGTCCTTGGTCCAGTCTGGTCCAGTCCTACAGTATCATGACCATCAAGCCCAGCTATTAGTAGTCACAACTCTAGGGTTTCTTTGTAAGACGGCAACTTTGATGCTGATGCTGCATCTCTCACAACACGGCCTTTTGTTGCAATGCTGTGCTCCGAGGTTCCACCATCCAGCCCAGTTCTTAGTGATTTCTTTGGCTGTAGTGATTTCATTGGGTGGTGAGGAACCTCACTGCTGCTGCCTCATCTGTACTGTCTTTCATCGCAACACTGTCCCCACACGAGGTCAAGACTTAGCCCCCTAGACCAGCCTGTCAGTGATTTTGGCTTTAGTGGTCACTGAGAAGAAACAGACTCTCAAATGAATCTAAAAAGCTCTGCCTCTAGAGGGGGAGGGTCAAATGGCATCTAGGACCCTTAAACAGAATTCTCATCCTCTGATAGGAACATCTGCCCCCATACCCTCTGACTTTCCCTTGGATTTGGCTCGTTCTCCATGCTTAGCACAAGAGGATCCAGTTATGGTGATCCCTCAATTACTGAATATGAAGTATTGTTCTGCTGCCTATTACTCATGTAATAAGGATAACAAAAAATGTATTACCCCTGCATCCAAGACATAAGTAGGTGTGTCTATGCAAATGACTGCTCATAAATTATTTTTCTCTGGTTCCTCAATAGATGGCAGCAGAGCACTCAGACCACTGGCTTGCATAGTGGTAAACAGTGTTTTGATGCAAATGAATTCATAGAATTTTTTCAATGTTCTGAAAATTTTCAGAAAAATAAAAAACCTTTCAGAACTATTTTTTGTATAGAAAAACATTTTGTTTCTAAATAGCAGAAAAGCCACAATTTGTTACTGTTTCCCGACTGATGCCAGTTGGAAAACAGTCACAAAGTGTGTCTCAGTCATTGTGTAACTGTTTTCCAACTGGCAACAAAGGAGAAATGGTAGCAAAGTTGGTAAAAATATAAGTTTTCCCCACTTCCTTACTCTTGTCCAACTACTGTAACTTGGAAAACAGTGAAAGAGTGTGTGTGTGCGTGTGTGTGTGTGCATGCACATGTATGTAGGAGGAAAATGTAAGTTAAACAGAGAAAACATGTGAAAGGTATGTGTATTTCCCCCTTTCCCACACTTTCTGACTGTTTCCCAACTAGCAAAATTTGGAAAACAGCAACAACAACAACAACAAATGGGGGGAAAGCTACTACTTGTTACCATTTGCCAATTGTTGTCAGTTGGAAAACAGTAAAGTGATGGGAAAAGTGGGTTTTTGCCATTTTATCTTCCTTTTTAACCTTTCCCTCCTTTTTGCCAGTGGAAAAAATGAGAGGGGGAGCACTGAAAATCCCAAAATCAAACTGGAGAGCCAACTTTTATTTGCTTTCCAAAAGTTGATACAAAACACAAAATGTCTCTTTTAATTCATTTTGACTAATTGATACATTTTGTTTCATTTGAAATTGTTAAAATTTTTCATTTTGACATTTTCAAATGAAAATTTTCTCACTATTTTGTTTTTGCATCCTGATTTGTTAAAATATGGGAATTTTCTGCAGGACGGCAATTCTGTTTTCATAGCAGCTCCACTTGCCGTTCACACCACCAAAGAGCAATGGCCCAGATCTCAGCTATTTCTTGTCCACTCAACCTCTTCCAGTCCCCTACCCCAGTGTTTCTCAATGACCAGCACTGGTCCCTGAGTTCTCCCTGACACTGTTTAGGAAGGCAGCAAGTATCAGAGCAAACAAACAAGTATCAAAAACATTGGGAAACACTGCACTACCCTGCCTGATGCAACACAGTGCAGAAAGAGCTCCGGTAACAGCTCTCTCTTGCTCAGACACCCGCCTGCTTTTCTCTGACTTACCTTGCACAGTGGAGCAGGGACCCACATCACAGCTCTGCCATGCTCAGGAATCCTGTGATCAGCCACTGGCAACCCACTCCCCTGTAAAACATCTGCCTTGGTCTCTGCCGAAGTTGCAGTGTGTGCAGTGAATGAGGCATGTGGTGGGGCGATTACCCCACACCCGGAGAGGCTGGGCTGCGGCAGGCCTAGGCGCCTGCGTAGACGCGCGGCCAATCAGGAGAGGGCTTACTGGGAGCCAATCAGAAGGCAGATTGGAGCCAGCCAATCAGAGCCCGGCTTAGCCATATAAAAGGCTGCCCAGAGCAGGAGCAGTCAGTCTGTCCCAGGCCTTCAGAGGGGAAGGTCTGTCTCCAGAGCTGGGAGGCCAGCACCACGGACAGCGCAGTGCAGGCCAGCCTGAGAGAGTGGGAGAAGGCCCCACTCCATAGCCTGCTAGGCGGCAGGCCTGGGAGGAGGAGGCCTAGCGTAGAGAAGGGATGTTGGGGAAGTGGTCCAGAGGGACAGTCAGAGGAGGAAGGAGAAGAAGGACAGTGAGACTGTCACCCGAGGGCCTCTGGACCGGGACTCAGAGTAGTGGGTGGGCCTGAGTCCCCCCCCCCCCTTTTTCCCCCTTTGTGTGCTGTGCTGCCCCACGCACAGCCACGGGTCGCAGGGAGCGGCCGGTCAGAACCACACCAGGTCCTGAACTGTGAGGATCGGACTTGAGGGTGTGGGGCTGTTGTTTAACCCCCCTCCCCGGAAGAGGGTGTGAATGGACCAGGGAACACTGTCGGAGGGCAATGCTCCGGAAGAAGACGCCGTACGTGGAGAGCAGCGCAAACCTGCACACCCAACAACGGCGAGACGACAGGCGGGACGCCACCCAAAGAGGGCGCTCTACTGGCTATAACTAATTCCCCAAGACGACCAGGAGGAGGCGCCCCAGCGGTGAGCTACTACCCTGTCACACGTGGTGGAGAATGCGGGCATAGCGGTCCGCCCCTGATACGAGGGGCCAGCGTCAAGACTGCGGACTATTGCCCAGAGCAGTGGCTTGAGCAGACAGACGGTCGACCCAGATTGACGGTACAGACCCGGACCCACCAAAGGGGTCCAGAGTGTGGGGATTAACCTGCTGAACCCCAACATGGAGGCTGAGATGCTATTAAAATGGCTGCTAGAGAAGCAGCAGGAGCAGTCGGCCCAGCAGCACCAGCAGCAGGTGCAGATGCTGCAGCAAATGACCACTCAGCAGCAGCTGATGATGACCCAGCACCAAGAGAATCAGCAGCAGCTCCTCCGGGAGTTGGCCACCCAGCAGCGGGTGCAGCAGGAACATTTGGTGCAACAGATGGCCGCGCTATTGCGCCCGGCGGGAGGCACCCCTGCCACCCCCTTGGGGACCGGACTGGGGGATACGCCAGGGGCACTACCGGTATGCCTCACCAAGATGGGGCCGGAGGACGACCCAGAACCATTTCTGGTGACATTTGAATGAGTGGCGACTGCTGCCCGGTGGCGCTCAGAGCATTGGGCCACGTTACTAGCCCCTTATTTGACGGGGCAGGCTCAGGCCGCATATCGGAGCCTCGACCCCCGGGAAGCGCTCGAGTACACCCGAGTGAAGGCGGCCATCCTAGACCACACCGGCATTAGCCCAGAGACCTACCGACAACGTCTCTGTAAGGAACAATATCCTCCGGGGGCCCGACCCCACGCCGTGGCCCAACGCATCCGGGACCACTGCTGGAGGTGGTTGAACCCATAGGGCCTGACGGGACCCCAGGTGGCGGAGCTGGTGGCCTTAGAGCAGTTCACCCAGATCCTACCCCCGGGAGGGAGGGCCTGGGTGCGACGGCATCGACCGGCCACCCTCTCCGCAGCAGTGGCTTTAATGGAGGACTACTTATCGGCCGAGGGGGCAGAGGCGCCACCCCGAGCAGCCGAGAGCCTTGGTCGCAAGGGCAGCGCAGAGAAGGGGAACTCTTGTGGGGCGGGAGCCTGTGGACCACTGGCAGGCAACAGCCATCGGCACCAGATACCCCCCAACCCTGAACCCCGACCCAAGTTATTACCGATGGCGACTCGGAGGGAGCGACAGCCCCCGGAGCGAACAGGCCCCCCCGGAGGAGGCCCAAGCCCGGCCGAAACCCGAGAGAGGTGCTGGGGCTGCGGTCAAGAGGGACATTTCTGGCAAGATTGCCCTTTTATGGACTGCAGCTACGGGCAGGTCTGGATGGCCGGACAACGGGCACGGAAGAAAGGGGTAAGAAAATTGATAGTCCCGGTCCAGGTTGAAGGGAACCCCACCAACGCCCTCGTAGATTCGGGGTGTAGTCACACCCTCATACGAGAGGGGCTGGTCCTGAACCTCAATCTTTCGGGGCCCCCGATCTACCTGCAGTGCATGCATGGAGACATTCGCCAGTATCCCACAGCCTGGGTCAAGATGGGAGTAGGCTGCTGGGAGGAGGCTCTCCGAGTAGGAGTGGCCCCTAGGCTGGCCTACCCGGTGGTGTTGGGACGAGATTGGCCCGGCTTCGGAGAGGTCCTCCTAAGATATCAGTCACCCAAGCCACGACCAGACAGGACTATAACACCGGGAACGGGGCTGCTTGGGAGCAGGCTAAGGGATGACCCCGGCGAGGGGACCTCCTCGACGGCAGAGACCCCTGCGAATTGTCCGGGAGACAGACCCCATTCGGTGGAGGGCGCCCGGGTGGAGTTAGAGCGCGACGGGGACTTCTTACGGGAGCAACGGGAAGACCCAACTCTAAGCCGAGCCTGGGAACAAGCCACCAACCCCGCTATTGAGGAGGACGGGACGCTACGAACCCCGCAGGGCCCCCACTTTGAGGTATGGCAGGACCGCCTATACCGAATAGCGCAGGAACCCCAGACCCGAGAGACGTTCCGCCAACTGTTAGTCCCCCGGCGACTGCGAGCCGGCCTCCTCCACTTAGCCCACGCAAACCCTTGGGCCGGACACCTGGGACGCGAGAAAACCCTACAGAGGGTGGCCCGCCGGTTTTTCTGGCCAGGCATCCACCGGGAAGTGGCAGACTTTTGCGCCTCGTGCCCAGAATGCCAGCGAGCCGGACCGAAAGGGGTTGCTCCTGCACCCCTGGTACCCATGCCAGTCGTGGGGGTACCCTTTGAACGGATTGGGATGGACCTCATCGGCCCCCTTGAGCGAAGCAAGACAGGGAACCTCTTTATATTAGTAGTCGTGGACTACGCAACACGCTATCCCGAAGCCGTTCCCCTAAAGACAGCGATGGCAACGACCATTGCAGGTGAACTGGTAAAGATTTTCGCCCGGGTTGGGATACCCGGGGAAATATTGACGGACCAGGGCACCAATGTGTCCTCCAAGTTAATAGCCGAGCTATGTCGCCTCCTCCATATCCGCACCCTCCGGACATCGGTGTACCACCTGCAGACCGATGGCTTGGTAGAGCGGTTCAATGGTACGCTAAAAGCCATGTTGCGGAAGTTTGTGGAGGAGGACCCCTCACATTGGGACACCTTGTTGCCGGCCCTGCTGTAAGAGAGGTACCACAGGCCT
The DNA here is from genome assembly GCF_011386835.1 of Chrysemys picta bellii. Lineage (NCBI taxonomy): Eukaryota > Metazoa > Chordata > Testudines > Emydidae > Chrysemys > Chrysemys picta. The sequence goes on from NW_027052708.1 coordinate 1,265,459, forward strand.
CGACGGGGTTCTCGCCTTTCGAACTCCTATACGGCAGACAGCCCAGAGGAATAATGGACCTCCTGAAAGAGGAGTGGGAAACACAGGAAACACGGGTCCTTGGGACCACACAATATGTGCTACAACTCCGGGAACAACTCCAAACGTTAGGGGCCTTCGCCCGTGAAAACCTGGAACGGGCCCAGGCAGGTCAGGAGCGCCTCTATAATCGAGGGGCTAGAGGGAGGAAGTTCGCCCCAGGCGACCGGGTGCTGCTTTTACTGCCCTCTTCCGAGTCAAAGCTCCTGGCCAAATGGCAGGGTCCCTATGAAGTGATCCGACGAGTGGGACCAGTCAATTACGAGGTCAGACTACCTGGTCGATGGAAAGAGACACGCATTTATCACATTAACCTTCTAAAGGCCTGGAAAACCCGGGAAGCCATGTTCATTGGCCCGTCCACCCCAGATTCGGAACTTGGACCCCTAGCAGGGGACCTTCCCGACCCCGGACCGGCCACGCTGGGGTCAGGCCTCAGCCCCAGACAAAGGGGGCAACTACAACGGGTGGTAGAGAAGTTTCCGGACGTTTTATCGGCCCGCCCGGGCCGGACGACTTTAATGAGTCATCATATCGCCACCGACCCCGGGAAGAGGGTGACGGATAACCACCGGCCGTTGCCCAAGAAGATGTGGGTTACAGTGCGATGGGAGGTAGAGACGATGTTAGAGATGGGAGTGGTAGAGGAGTCGACGAGCGAGCGGCGAAGCCCTATCGTCCTAGTTCCGAAACCAGATGGGACGACTCAGTTTTGCATCGATTTCAGGAAGGTCAACGCTATCTCCCGTTTTGATGCCTATCCAATGCCGAGAGTGGATGAACTGTTAGAGCGCCTCGGAGGAGCCAAGTACCTGTCAACCTTAGATTTGACTAAAGGATATTGGCAGATCCCACTGACGCCAAACTCCCGAGCGAAGACGGCCTTCCCTACGCCTTTCGGCCTCTTCCAGTTCGTAACCATGCCGTTCGGGTTACACGGAGCAGCAGCCACGTTTCAGCGCCTGATGAACAAGGTCCTCCAACCCCACGACCAATACGTGGCGGCGTACATAGATGACATCGTGGTTTACAGCCTTGACTGTGAGAGCCATTTACACCACCTGGCAGCAGTGCTACAAGCCCTCAGAGCGGCCGGCCTAACAGCTAACCCGGCGAAATGTCACTTAGGCCAAGAAGAAGTGACCTACCTGGGATACACGGTAGGAGGGGGGAAACTAACACCCCTGATTAGCAAGGTACAAGCCCTCAGAGATGTACCCACCCCCACAACGAAGAAACAAGTGCGTCAGTTTTTGGGATTAGCTGGGTACTATCGTCGTTTTGTACCAGACTTTGCATCTATAGCCGCCTCCCTGTCAGACCTAATGAAGAACTCCCAACCTCGACAGGTACAGTGGACTACGCAATGCGAGCGAGCCTTTAACACACTCAAGGAATGGCTCACTCAAGAACCAGTACTACGACACCCCGACTTCACGAAGGAGTTTATACTACAAACAGACGCTTCGGAAGTCAGCCTAGGCGCAGTACTCTCCCAGGAAGTAGACGGGGAGGAACACCCAGTACTGTATTTAAGTCGGAAGCTGTTCCCCCGAGAAAGACACTTCTCAACGATAGAGAAAGAGGCCCTGGCGGTGCGGTGGGCTATCGACGCCCTCCGTTACTATCTGCTAGGGAATAGTTTTAAATTAATCACAGATCACGCCCCTTTGCGATGGATCCACAGCATGAAAGACACGAACGCTAGAATTATGCGGTGGTACCTCGCCCTCCAGCCTTACGACTTCCAGGTGCTCCACCGACCGGGTAAGGCTCATACTAACGCCGATTTCTTCTCCAGGCTAGGGGAGGAGGGCTAAGAATCGGATCAAAGTGGGGGATCCTTAGCGCAGGGGGTGGTCTGCGAGGGGGCAGTCAAGCTCCCCTCCAACTGCCGAGGCCCTAAACAGTTAGCCCTGACAGCAGAGGATCCGTCACGCTTGTACGGGGTGTGTCCCAAATGCACAGAGAGTGTGAGAGGAGGGAGCATACCCCAGCCTAGACAGACGGCCGTGGGAGGAGAACCCTTGCGGGAAGCCCCGGTGGAGGACCAGCCCACACTCCTGGAACCGCCGAGGACTGCGACTTCTCCAGGTCGAGAGGGAGCCTCACTGTGGGAGGGACCAGCCGCGGCGGTGGACCACGAGACCCGTGGAGAATCAGGAGATCTGTGGGACACTCCGGCAGTGGAACGGATAGGAGGCAGCTTAAGGGAAGAGACGGACTGGTACGTCGGACCCGGTAAGCCTCAGCGTGTTTCGGTGGGACCCCCCGCTGAGACGGTGGATAAGCCGGGTTGCCCGTTGGCAAAGACTAATTTCCGGGACTTTGGGGCCAGTAGGCCATAGGGCCCAGTGACAAGGGCTAAGTTCCTAGACTTTGAGCCGGTAAGCCGAGCCACTGCAGGACAAAGGTTGCTTTCCGAGCTCTAGGCCATTAGGCCGGTTAGGATACCCCCGGGAGGGTTCTTAAGGGGGAGGGTGTGTGGTGGGGCGATTACCCCACACCCGGAGAGGCTGGGCTGCGGCAGGCCTAGGCGCCTGCGTAGACGCGCGGCCAATCAGGAGAGGGCTTACTGGGAGCCAATCAGAAGGCAGATTGGAGCCAGCCAATCAGAGCCCGGCTTAGCCATATAAAAGGCTGCCCAGAGCAGGAGCAGTCAGTCTGTCCCAGGCCTTCAGAGGGGAAGGTCTGTCTCCAGAGCTGGGAGGCCAGCACCATGGACAGCGCAGTGCAGGCCAGCCTGAGAGAGTGGGAGAAGGCCCCACTCCATAGCCTGCTAGGCGGCAGGCCTGGGAGGAGGAGGCCTAGCGTAGAGAAGGGATGTTGGGGAAGTGGTCCAGAGGGACAGTCAGAGGAGGAAGGAGAAGAAGGACAGTGAGACTGTCACCCGAGGGCCTCTGGACCGGGACTCAGAGTAGTGGGTGGGCCTGAGTCCCCCCCCCCCTTTTTCCCCCTTTGTTTGCTGTGCTGCCCCACGCACAGCCACGGGTCGCAGGGAGCGGCCGGTCAGAACCACACCAGGTCCTGAACTGTGAGGATCGGACTTGAGGGTGTGGGGCTGTTGTTTAACCCCCCTCCCCGGAAGAGGGTGTGAATGGACCAGGGAACACTGTCGGAGGGCAGTGCTCCGGAAGAGGACGCCGTACGTGGAGAGCAGCGCAAACCTGCACACCCAACGACGGCGAGACGACAGGCGGGACGCCATCCAAAGAGGGCGCTCTACTGGCTATAACTAATTCCCCAAGACGACCAGGAGGAGGCACCCCAGCGGTGAGCTACTACCCTGTCACAAGGCACAAGACAGCCAGAAGCCAAAGGAGGGCCTTAGGGCTAAGGCAGCTGAGTGCAACTCTGGGAATGTGGGTTCTATTTCTTCCTCTGTCACAAATATCCTATGTCATGCTGGGCAAGTTGCTTACTCAGAATGTTCAGAGAGGGCCACTAATGGCACATTCCTCATGTTTTGGGTGCCCAACTTGAGATCCCTGGGGCCTGATTTTCAAAACTGTTGAGAGCTCCCAACTGCAGCTGGCTGGCAAATCTATTTGGGAGGGGGTCTCTGTGGATGAGCACTCTATGAGGCCCCCTCCCCACAAGCCTTTACAAGCTCTTTGGGGACTCTCCAATTCCTATGAACCTTAGAAATGCTTGTTGATGTTCCCCCACCCCCAACATTCAAACCTTAGTAGGGTCTTCATCAGCTACGAACAAACCTGTATGTGTTTCTCGGTGCCCGATAGGCTTAAATCAATTCAAGGGGACAGACAAGGTGACATTGGGGGTGGGGGGGTAAAGCACCCTTAAAAGTCTTAAGGTTCACAGAAGGTGTAGAATATCCAACAAGCATACTAATGCTTGTGTGGGGGTTAGGATGACCAATTAGCATGGGTGAAAAATTGGGACAGGGATGGGGGCTAATAGTCGCCTGTACAAGAGAGAGCCCCAAATATCAGGACTGTTCCTATAAAATTGGGACATCTGGTCACCCTAATGGTGGTAGGGTTGGCCATGCTGACATGAGCTTGGGCAAGCTGCACAGATGAGCCACACCATGGCAGGATGATGTGACCCCAATACCACCCTTCCCATCCCTCCAGCAAGCCTCTGAGCCATGTTGTTCCCTTTCTGTGGACATCAGGAAGGGCCCTGCTCTTTTCTGCCCACAACTTTGCGCAGATCTGCTAGGGCTGGATTCTTGGTGGCCGTGCACCTGGTGCAGTCATTTACACTAGTACAAAGTCAATGCAGAGTGGATGTCAAATGCTCTCAGATCAGAATGGAAGTGCTTTACTCCCATGCTGCAGGGGTGTGAAAGACTGCACAGGTGCAGAACAATAGTGAATTGAGTTCCTAATGTGTGCACTAGCAGGGCTCTCTTCTTGTGACATTAGGAGGACCTTAGAAGGTGGGCGTGGTGAGACTGAGCTGGGGAGAGCAGGGGGCTTGGAAGAGAACGGCAGAGCAGGGGGATAGTCCCCTCTCCTTCTCCCCAGTCTCTGCTGCAGGAAAACTGGGAAGTGAACAAACCCTGCCATTGGTTGACTCCTGCGTCCTAGCCTGCTATAGAGGGAAGTTTAGCTCACCTGCCCCAGTGAGTCATCCTAAAGCTCCTGTTTAACATGCTGGTAATTTTTACAGTTAGACACTTGACGGTTAACCTTTGGCCCCGGGCACTACGTCATCACTAGGGGTGTCCAGGAAAGGCTGTTTCATCACCCTCCTTCCCATTATTAGATCTACAATGGTGAAACAAAGCAAGGAAACATTCAATGATTTTCTGTTGAACCCCTCTGTACTTTAAGGTGTCCTAAATAAGGACCCTTTACAACTGATTTTTTTTTTTTTTTTTGCCTCTGTCTTCACGAACAAGGTCAGCTCCCAGACTACTGCACTGGGTAGCACAGTATGGGGAGGAGGTGACCAGCCCTCTGTGGAGAATGAAGTGGTTCAGGACTATTTAGAAAAACTGGATGAGAACAAGTCCATGGGGCCACATGCACTGCATCCGAGGGTGCAAAAGGAGTTGGCGGATGTGATTGCAGAGCCATTAGCCATTATCTTTGAAAACTCATGGCCATCAGGGGAGGTCCAGATGACTGGAAAAAGGCTAATGTAGTGCCTATCTTTAAAAAAGGGAAGGAGGAGGATCTGGGGAACTACAGGCCAGTCAGCCTCACCTCAGTCCCTGGAAAAATCATGGAGCAGGTCCTCAAGGAATCAATTCTGAAGCACTTAGAGGAGAGGAAAGTGGTCAGGAACAGTCAGCATGTATTCACCAAGAGCAAGTCATGCCTGACTAACCTAATTGCCTTCTATGAGGAGATAACTGCGTCTGTGGATGAGGGCAAAGCAGTGGACATGTTATTCCTTGACTTTAGCAAAGCTTTTGATACGGTCTCCCACAGTATTCTTGCTAGCAAGTTAAAGAAGTATGGGCTGGATGAATGGACTATAAGGTGGATAGAAAGCTGGCTAGATCATCATGCTCAACGGGTAGTGATCTACGGCTCCATGTCTAGTTGGCAGCCGGTTTCAAGCGGAGTGTCCCAAGGGTCGGTCCTGGGGCCGGTTTTGTTCAATATCTTCATTAATGATTTGGAGGATGGCGTGGACTGCACTCTCAGCAAGTTTGCAGATGACACTAAACTGGGAGGAGTGGTAGATACGCTGGAGGGTAGGGATAGGATACAGAGGGACCTAGACAAATTAGAGGATTGGGCCAAAAGAAACCTGATGAGGTTCAACAAGGACAAGTGCAGAGTCCTGCACTTAGGACGGAAGAATCCCATGCACTGTTACAGACTAGGGACCGAATGGCTAGGAAGCAGTTCTGCAGAAAAGGACCTAGGGGTTACAGTGGATGAGAAGCTGGATATGAGGCAACAGTGTGCTCTTGTTGCCAAGAAGGCTAACGGCATTTTGGGCTGTATAAGTAGGGGCATTGCCAGCAGATCGAGGGACATGATCATTCCCCTCTATTCGACATTGGTAAGGCCTAATCTGGAGTACTGTTTCCAGTTTTGGGCCCCACACTACAAGAAGGATGTGGAAAAATTGGAAAGAGTCCAGCAGAGGGCAACAAAAATGATTATGGGGCTGGAGCACATGAGTTATGAGGAGAGGCTGAGGGAACTGGGATTGTTTAGTCTGCAGAAGAGCAGAATGAGGGGGGGGGGGGGATTTGATAGCTGCTTTCAACTACCTGAAAGGGTGTTCCAAAGAGGATGTATCTAGACTGTTTTCAGTGGTACCTGATGACAGAACAAGGAGTAATGGTCTCAAGTTGCAGTTGGGGAGGTTTAGGTTCGATATTAGGAAAAAGTTTTTCACTAGGAGAGTGGTGAAGCACTGGAATGGGTTACCTAGGGAGGTTGTTGAATCTTTTAAGGTCAGGCTTGACAAAGCCCTGGCTGGGGTGATTTAGTTGGGAATTGGTCCTGCTTTGAGCAGGGGATTGGACTAGATGACCTCCTGAGGTCCCTTCCAACCCTGATATTCTATGATTCTACGATTCTATGATTTACGTTTAATGGGACAGCGAACATGGACATTGACCTCAGATCATAACTACCAATGTTGAGGCCAATATTGTTTTATTAGGAGATGTTAGGAGGGTGGCCAAGATCAGTTCTCTGAAGGAAGCTCAGTGCCAACCGTAGGCTGTGCCATGGCTGCCACCGCACCAGAATTTAGATCTATTGGCTCATTTCTTTACATTAAAAACAAAACAAACAAACAAAACAACCCCTTTGTTCAGAGTAGAACCACAGTAAACAGAGCATCTCTCTCTCCTGTTCTTCCTAGAGATCTTGGCACAGAGAATCTTCTGGTCACTGTTCCCCAGAGCACCTTGAATTGTCTCCATAACCACCACAAGCCCTTCACATTCCTTGGCCAAACTCCCTTAAATCGGTCACCAAAACCCCACCACTTGCCTACTCAGGTGCCATTCTCTGTCTAAGTCCCCCTGAGACCATGAACCTGATTCTCAGTTACTCTGTTCCTGCACTTGGGGCACTGATGGGGGAGGGACGTGGTGGGGAAGGCAGCATTAAGTCTCTGCATTCTGTATTCTGGGGCTCTGCAGTTGTTGCCCAGCCTCTGGTGTAAATTGAAGCCGCTTCAGGACTGTTCCAAATTGCACTTTGCTTCCCATTGTCTCCTATGGACCCTAATCAGCAGAGAGTCACTGTAGTGCTGTACATTTTGGTCACACTATTGACACAACCCTACAACACCCACCACCAGCCCCTTTGGGACAGTCACAAGGTCTTATACAACTGCAGCACCCTGAGTGTCCATCCTTTTATTCAGTGACTTACTATAGAGTTTGCATTATTCCCACTGTACCCAGTCTATTCAAAGAATGTCCTATCTCTCCTGAGCCCAGGTCATTCAGAATCACTATCACTCAGACTGCTGAATGGAGAGAGCCAGTGCAATGGGAGAGTTGAGATTTCCCTCCGTGGTGCGTGGAGCAGAGTGCTGGATGACCAGTGGGATATGAACAATGCCAGCGTGGTGTGCAGGCAGCTCCAGTGCGGAGTCACTTTGAAAGCTTATAACCCCCCTAAGTCAGAGCGAGAAATGGGCCCTGGGAGGCTGAGAAGGATCCAGTGTGCAGGAAACGAGACTCGTCTGACTCACTGTGACAACTCCACGTCTGAGACAGCCCAGGCGGTGCCGTTTGCTCAGGTGACTTAGTGTGAAATCTTACAAATGTCCTGTCCTTGTTCAGTAGGAACATGACCCCCCCCCCCCCCCCATGGCCTGAATTCATCCCATATTGTGCTGAGATCTCAGACAGATGAGGATTTGAGATTCACATTTTGGCCCAGCTCCAGTAAAAGTACGTGCATTCTGTGCAGAAACAACGGCATAACTACATTAGAGATCAAACGCTGATGCATAGTAGCTATGCTGCTGCCCCCTTGAGCTTCCCGCCTGTGCACTGAATGAGACAGGGGGCCTGTGGAAAAATAGTATGTGATCATGTGCTCTGAGACTGTATCGTAATGCATCTACACAAAGGGCTCATACTAAGGTGACATCAGCAAATGTAAATCTACTCCTAGCTTTTGACTGCTTCACTTGGCTTCACTTGGCAACCAGAAGAGAATTCACTTAACATAGTTTTTTGTGTGCAATTTCCGAGTTAAAAAAAAGGTAAAATAAAATACTGTTATATGCATCTCTAATAATCATCTCCCCCTATGAATTATCAGCAGGTTTGATCCCTAAAACTTCAGCCCTGGAGCCCAGATTGTGGCTACTTTACCTGCAGGACTAATACCTTCAGCTGGCAGCAGGAATAGGCTGTTATCCAAGAGTGGGGATTGGTTGTTGGGTGCAGTTGCTGGGTCTGGTAGTGGTTGTGGGGAAATCTGGCTCTTTCCCTTGCCCCCCTGATTTGGGGGAATTCCTTCTCTATGTGTTGCCACGGGTGAGGGATTTTCTGCTGACACCATGTGCTGTGCCCCTGGGATGGGTTTGGGGAACCCAGCCGGTCTGTCTTTCTCTGCCTGCCCATGTGCTGGGGGAGCTCCAGTCCCATGTTGTGTCCCCAGGGTTGGGGGTAAATGCAGAGATTTCAAGTTGGCACGAGTTGTTCTAAATATTAATGTGACATCACAGACGTGGATAACCTATTAATATACCCACTAATGAGTCACCAACAGCCAGTTATAGTCTAACTCAGTGGGTACATGTACCCTGGGGGTACTCAGAGGTCTTCCAGGGATACATCAACTCATCTAGATATTTGCCTAATTTTACAACAGGCTACATAAAAAGCACTAGCGAAGTCAGTACACACTAAAATTTCATACAGACAGTGACTAATTTATACTGCTATATGTACTATACACTGAAATGTAAGTGCAATATTTATATTGCAGTTGATTTATTTTATAATTATATGGTAAAAGTGAGACAGTAAGTAGTTTTTTCAATAATAGTGTGCTGTGACACTTCTGTATTTTTATGTCTGATTGTGTAAGCAAGTAGTTTTTAAGTGAGATGAAACTTGGGGGTACACAAGACAAACCGGACTCCTGAGACTGGTACAGTAGTATGGAAAGGTTGGGAACCACTTAACTGCCTTCTAGTGCTCAGCTGCTGCACATAGCGCTCCACTCAGCTCCGCTTCCCCATCAACACAGGCTCCGACTCCACCCCCTGCCACTCAGCTTCAGTTACTGCCTCCCAATTGGCTGATTGTTTGGCAGCTGAGAGCCAATCAGTTTCTGGGTACGCCCCAGAGGTGAAAGTAAGCCGGTATGCCCTGGTATGGTGTACCGGCAAGAGCTGGTGCGCCATACCAGACCGGCTTCCCCAGGCAGCAATTTGAAGGGCCTGGGGCTCCCAGCAGCGGCTGGAGCACCAGGCCCTTTAAATTGCCATCAGACCCCTGCTGCTGGAGCCTGTGGGTAACGGAGGTGGCCGGGACCCACAGAGCTCCAATGGTGATTTAAAGGGCCCTGGGCTCCATTGCAGTAGTGGTGGCTGGGAGCCCTTTAAATCACCGCCAGAGCCCCCTGCCACTACCCCAGGGCTCTGGCAGCAGGGCTCAAGCAATGATTTAAAGGGCCTGGGGTGGTAGCAGTAGCCAGAGCCCCGGGCCCTTTAAATCGCAGCTCGAGCCTCACTGCCGGAGCCCTGGGGTAGTGGCAGTGGGGCTTGGGCAGCAATTTAAAGAGTCCGTGGCTCCGGCTGCCACTACCACCCCAGGCCTTTTAAATCTCCGCTGGCTCGAGCAGCGGGGCTCAGGTGGCGATTTAAAGGGCCTGGGGCAGTAGCAGCAGCTGGAGCACCAGGCCCTTTAAATCACTGCCCGAGCCCGGCTGCCAGAGCCCCAGAGTAGCGGCAGCAGCTGGGACCCCTGGGGCTCTGTCGGCAATGTAAAGGGCCCAGGGCTCCACTGCGGTAGTGGCAGCTGGGAGCCCCGAGCCATTTAAATCACCACCGGAGCCCCTGGCCACTACTGCTACCCTGGGGATGCGGCAGCAGGGCTCAGGTGGAAATCTCTATTTAAAGGGCCCAGGGCTCTAAAGGCCCCGCCTCTTCCGGCCGAGACCACGCCCCTTCCAGACGAGACCCCGCCCCATGCTCAGGACTCCAGCATACTGGTAAGTCCTTTCAGTTACTTTCACCCCAGTACCACCCCCAGCAGGGGGCAGAGTCAGGGCTTACCTCTGCCAATTGGGAGGCAGTAACAAGAACCAGGTGGTGTAATGGGGCAGACTCATCCCTGCTGATTCACTGGGGGTGGCCTGGTTGAATCTGAGGGGTGTTGGACCCAGCGCAGGGACTCTTGCTCCCAGTCCTGGGCACCGTGTGAGATTTCCTGAGGTCAGTGTGAGTATGTGAGATATGGTTCAGATGCATGAGTGTAACAACCCAGGCATGAGCCTGAATGTGTTTGGAAACTTGCCATTGTGTAACAACCTGCAGGACCAGAACCTGGGGCCTTGGGGGTTCTGGGTCACTGACATTTCCATATCACCCCTACTAGCTTAGGCTGGGTTTCCACTAGTGGCCTCTGAGGAGCTAGGCTGTGCAGAAAGAACCGCCCAGTAGGGCCAGAGTGGCAGCCCCTCACAGCTCAGTGATTGGCTGATGCTTGTATTTAAACCAGGAAATCATCATGGGGAGCTCTCTGAGCAACAATGCAGACTGCCTGCTTGCTTCCGCTCTAGATGGTGCCTGCTGTAATCCCTAGGTTCTGGCTTCTGACCTTGGTTTGTCTGTGGCTTTGTTATTTGCTTGCCATCTATAACCTGCACCTGACCTCTACTTCCTGTTATCCTGACTTGGCATGACCCTGACTTTGCTGTCTTCCTGCTGCCTGCAACTTGGTGCCTGATGCTGACCTCCTGGCATTCTGACCCAGCTCACTCCCGACCCCGCTACTCATCTGCTGATAGCAACTGAGCAGCTGACTGGTACACTTAGGCCACCCACAGCCCGGCCCTGACAGTTTGCTCAGACCAACTTCATTCCCTCTGCATCCAACCTCTCCACAGATAATGGAAGAGGTGGACCACCCGCTGACCAGTGGCTCCCTGATTGCTCAGGATCTGTAGGACCAAGTCACCCACCTGCCGGCAAAGAACCTCTCAGGACAGACCCAAGCTACACAGTGTGCAGTCAAAGTACAGACCCTCATGAGCAGTTATCCCAGTCACAGGCCCAGGTGACACTGCTCACTGCTACAGCACAGACCCTACAGGAGCAGCTAGCACACTCACAGGGAGAAGCAGTGACCCTACATGGCCGAACAGATCACCCATCCCCTGAACCAGCTCCATGATGCCACTGACCAAACAGTTTGATGGGGATTGTTGGAAATTCTAGGGGTTCCTGAACCAATGCAGGCTGCTCTTCCTGCTCTGCCCCCAAGCGTACCCCACAGATCAGACAAAGGTGGAGCTAGTTGTCAGCCTGCTCTCTGGCAAAGCACTCATTGGGATTCCCCCATGTTGAAGCAGAACAGCCTAGTGCTTTCCAACTGGGATGACTTCCTGCAAGCCTTTGCCACCATCTTTGATGACCCACATCACATTTGCTCTGCAGAGGCTGCCCTCCAAAAGCTTCACCGGGGAAGGGTCGGCCACCTCCTACACTGCTTATTTCTGATGGCTTGTGGATGATGTCAAATAAAATGAGGTCACCCAACAATATCAGTTCCAGTGGGGATCAGTGAGGTGCTAAAAAATTAGCTAGCCCACATTGATAACCCCACATGCCTAGACACCTTTATTGATCTCACCCTGCAAATCGATTCTCAGCTGCGCAAGTGGGAAGAGGAAAGGAGGAGTTGCTCGATGTCCCCATGCCCACTCTGTATGCCAAAGCCTGTAGAGCTGAGACCCGAGGGAATGCACGTGTACCTGGGCCATTGAATCATGGCCCGGGAGAAGAGAGAATGTCAACAGCAGATGAACCTCTGTTTTCACTGCAGGGCACCAGGATATGCCTTTGCCTCCTGCCCAGCTCAAAAGAACTTGGGAAACAGACCAGCCCAGGCCTGGTAGGGGGCTACAGCCTGGTACAACCAGAGCTCCAGGCTCTGGAACCATCACCCCACCCTTGAGTAGAACCTGGCCTGGGAACCATCAGGTGTCCCCGCGTTTCCAGTTGCTGCTCTGGTTGCAGATCTTGGGGCAGGAGCAGCAGGTCTCCCCTCAGCCAAAACTAACAATGATTAATTCTAAGGCTGCTACCAAATGTTTAGATGCTAAGGCAGTCCAAACTCTCCAGATCCCTCTGTGGCCAAAACCCACACGGGCCCTGATGAAGATGGTTGATGGATCGTCCCTATTATTGGGACTGGTGACTCAAGAGACCATCTCCTTAGATGTCATAGTGGAAGGGCACCGAGAAATAATATAATTTGACATCCATTTTCCATGATTCCTAATAATTCTTGGGATTTCTTGGTTGGAGCGACATGATCCATGTATCTCCTATTGCTGGATGAGCATTAGTGTCTCCTTCAAATACTGTCAAAATACTTGCATACAACAAATTGACCAACCACCAAGTGACCCACACCCAGGGCCCCTGGATTGGATAAGACTCTTGGAACTGAAACCTTGGACGGTAGGAGATAACCAGACAAGAGCAGCTCTAGGCCAGAACTTCAGCCTCTCCAACAAGAATTGAGACTACCTGGATGTGTTTGAAAAGAAAAATGTGGATTCATTACCCACACACAGGGACTAAGAAGTTCCAATAGATCTATAATCCTGGGCAAACATGTTGTATAGATGGATATACACCGTGGCTGAATCAGAGCTGGTGGCACTGTGGGGCCTGGTCTACACGATGAGTTTAATTCGAATTTAGCAGCGTTAAATCGAATTAACCCTGCACCCGTCCACACAACGAAGCCATTTATTTTGAAATAAAGGGCTCTTAAAATCGATTTCTGTACTCCTCCCCGATGAGGGGAGTAGCGCCGAAATCGATATTGCCATTTCGAATTAGGGTTAGTGTGGCCACAATTCAACAGTATTGGCCTCCGGGAGCTATCGCACAGTGCACCATTGTGACCACTCTGGACAGCAATCTGAACTCGGATGCACTGGCCAGGTAGACAGGAAAAGCCCCGTGAACTTTTGAATTTCATTTCCTGTTTGTCCAGCATGGAGAGCACAGGTGACCACAGAGAGCTCATCAGCACAGGTAACCATGCACTCCGAGAATTGAAAAAGAGCACCAGCATGGACCGTACGGGAGGTACTGGATCTGATCGCTATATGGGGAGAGGATTCAGTGCTAGCAGAACTACGTTCCAAAAGATGAAATGCCAAAACGTTTGAAAAAATCTCCAAGGGCATGATGGAGAGAGGCCACAATAGGGACTCATATCAGTGCCACGTGAAAGTCAAGGAGCTCAGACAAGCCTATCAAAAAACAAAGGAGGCAAATGGTCGCTCTGGGTCAGAGCCGCAGACATGCCGCTTCTACGCTGAGCTGCATGCAATTCTGGGGGGGGGTTGCCACCACTACCCCACCTCTGACCGTGGATTCCGAGGCTGGGGGTAATCTCATCAGCCACACCTGAGGATTCTGCGGACAGGGAAGAGGAGGAGGACGAGCTTGCAGAGAGCACACAGCACTCCGTTCTCCCCAACAGCCAGGATCTTTTTCTCAGCCTGAGTGAAGTACCCTCCCAAGGCAGTATCCAAGACCATGACCCCATGGAAGGGACCTCAGGTGAGTTTACCTTTTAAAATATAAAACATGGTTTAAAAACAAGTATTTTTTAATGATTTATTTGCCCTGAGGACTTGGGATGCATTCGTGGCCAGTACAAATACTGGAAGAGTCTGTTAACATGTCTGGGGATGGAGCGGAAATCCTCCAGAGACATCTCCATGAAGCTCTCCTGGAGGTACTCCAAAAGCCTTTCCAGAAGGTTTCTGGGCAGTGCAGCCTTATTCTGTCCTCCATGGTAGGACACTTGACCACTCCATGCTAGTAGCAAGTAATCAGGTATCTTTGCATGACTAAGCCTGGCAGCATATGGTCCTGGTGTTTGCTGGCATTCAAGCAACATCCTTTCTTTATCTCGCTGTGTAATCCTCAGGAGAGTGATATTGCTCATGGTAACCTGATTGAAATATGGGAATTTAATTAAGGGGACAGGGGTGGCCATTCCTACTGAGCTGTTTGCCTGTGGCTGAAAAGAAATCCTTCCCTGTAGTTAGCCAAGCGGGGGGGCAGGGGGAGTAATTGGCACTGAGCTTTTCGCGTTTGGCTAGCAGGGATCTTCCCTGATACCAGCCACACGGTGCGGGGAGGGATAAAGCGATCATCCCAGAGAATTGGATTGGGGTGGGGGTTAGTTTGGTTTCTGCTGCTGCAGTTTAACAGGAAAACCGCAGCACTCAACGGTCTTTGCTTGGTATGTGGGAAAGGAGGGCGCAGAAGCCGAAAGACAATGGCTTACCATGGCCGCAAGCAAGCCGAATTCTGTTGCACGGACCTGCGTCTGTGATCTCTAACACCAAAGCCACAGGCACTCAATATTAAGATGCAAAATGCGACCTTGCACTGAATTAACATGTGCTATGTAATGTGAATAGTGTTGGTCACCGTGAAAGAGTATAAGCATTGTTCTGTAAAATTTACCTTTTTAAATACTTCTCTCCCTTTTTTCCCTCCCTCCAGCAGCTGCAAATTTTTTAAGCCTCCCTTCTCCGTCCCGAAGGCTATCTCAGATAAGGCGGAGAAAAAAAAGGATGCAAGACGACATGTTCTCAGAAATCATGGAATCGACCCGCAATGAAAGAGCTCATCTGAATGAGTGGAAGGACATGGTATCAAAGTACAGGAAAGATGCCAGTGAACGTGAGGACAGAAGGGACCAACGTGAGGAGAGGAGAGATGCTCGAGATGAGAGGTGGCGGCAGGAAGATCAGAGGAGGCAGGATGCAACGCTGGGGCTGCTGCGTGAGCAAACAGACATGCTCCGGCGTCTGGTGGAGCTTCAGGAATGGCAGCAGGACCACAGAGTGCCGCTACAGCCCCTGTATAACCACCCTCCCCCCTCACCATGTTCCATACCCTCCTCACCCAGACGTGTTAGAACACGGGGGGGGGGGGGGAGGTTCCGTGCACCCTCCCATTCCACCCCAGTGGACAGCCCAACCAAAAGGCTGTCATTGTTTTAACCTTTTTTTAGTGGCCTTTTCCTTCCCTCTGATTCTCCTCCCAAACCCCACCTGGGCTACCTTGTCAGTTCTCTCTCTCTTTTTATAATCAATTAATAAAGAATAAATGATTTTTAAATGATAGTGACTTTATTTCCTTTGAAAGCAAGCTGTGATCAAAGGCAGAGGGTGGGTTGCTTACAGAGAATGAGTCAATAAAGGAGGCGGGTTTTCATCAAGGAGAAACAAACAGAACTTTCACACGGTAGCCTGGCCAGTCATGAAACTGGTTTTCAAAGCTTCTCTGATGCGCAGCACTTCCTGGTGTGCTCTTCTAATTGCCCTGGTGTCTGGCTGCGCGTAATCAGCAGCCAGGCAATTTGCCTCAGCCTTCCAACCTGCCATAAAGGTCTCCCCCTTACTTTCACAGAGATTGTGGAGCACACAGCAAGCAGCAATAACAATGGGAATAGTGGTTTGTCTGAGGTCTGAGCGAGTCAGTAACGGGCGCCAGTGACCTTTTAAACGTCCAAATGCACATTCTACCACCATTCTGCACTTGCTCAGCCTGTAGTTGAACAGCTCCTGACTCCTGTCCAGGCTGCCTGTGTATGGCTTCATGAGCCATGGCATTAAGGGGTAGGCTGGGTCCCCAAGGGTAACTATAGGCATTTCAACATCCCCAACAGTTATTTTCTGGTCCGGAAGTAAGTCCCTTGCTGCAGCCGTTTAAACAGAGTAGTGTTCCTGAAGACGTGAGCATCATGAACCCTTCCCGGCCAGCCCACGTTGATGTTGGTGAAATGTCCCTTGTGATCCACCAGTACTTGCAGCACCATTGAAAAGTACCCCTTGCGGTTTATGTTCTGGGTACCCTGGTGCTCCAGTGCCAAGATAGGGATATGGGTTCCATCTATTGTCCCACCACAGTTAGGGAATCCCATTGCAGCAAAGCCATCCACTATGACCTGCACATTTCCCAGAGTCACTACCTTTGGTAGCAGCAGCTCAGTGATTGCTTTGGCTACTTGCATCACAGCAGCCCCCACAGTAGATTTGCCCACTCCAAACTGATTCCCAACTGACCGGTAGATGTCTGGCGTTGCAAGCTTCCACAGGGCTATCACCACGCGCTTCTCAACTGTGAGGGCTGCGCTCATCTTGGTATTCTGGCACATCAGGGCAGGGGAAAGCAATTCACAAAATTCCATGAAAGTGCCCTTACACATGCGAAAGTTTCACAGCCACTGGGAATCGTCCCACACCTGCAACACTATGCGGTCCCACCAGTCTGTGCTTGTTTCCCGGGCCCAGAATCGGCATTCCACGGCTAGAACCTGCCCCATTAACAACATGATCTCCAAACCGCCGGGGCCCGCAGTTTGAGAGAATTCTATGTCCATGTCCTCATCACTCTCGTTACTGCGCTGCCGTCACCACTTCCTCCTTGCCTCGTTTTTTCTGGTCCTGGTTCAGCATAAACTGCACGAGAATGCGCGAGGTGTTTACAATGTTCATGACTGCTGTCTTGAGCTGAGCGGGCTCCATGCTTGCCGTGGTATGGGGTCTGCAGTGTTCACCCAGGAAAAAAGGCGCGAAACGGTTGTCTGCCGTTGCTTTCATGGAAGGAAGGGTGAGGCTATACCCAGAACCACCTGCAACAATGTTTTTTGCCCCATCAGGCACTGGGATCTCAACCCAGAATTCCAATGGGCGGGAGAGACTGCAGGAACTATGGGATAGCTATGGGATAACTACCCACAGTGCAACGATCCAGAAATCGACGCTAGCTCCGGTACATGGACGCACACCGCCGAATTTATGTGCTTAGTGTGGCCGCATACATTCGACTTTATACAATCTGTTTCCAAAATTCGAATTCTGTAAATTCAGATTAATCCCTTAGTGTAGACATACCCTGTGTGTATATCCAGGAAAACCTTGCCAAGGACTTTATTCCACAATCCACCTCTCCAGCAAGTTTACCAGTCCTCTTTGTGAGGAAAAAGGATGGGTGACTACACCTCTGCGTAGACTATCACGCATTGAATCAAGTTTCTATTTGTAACCAGTACTCCTTGCCTCTGATTCGGGCATTGTTGGACCACCTGAAGACTGCCAGAATCTTCATTAAACTTGATCTTCAGGAGGCATACAGTTAAAGGCTCACAGGATCTGGGGATGAATGGAAGATCGCTTTTCATACCCAATATGGGTACTTCAGATAATGAGTGATGCGGTTAGGCTTCACCAGTGCCCCTGTGAACATTTCAACACTTCGTAAATCCTGTGTTCAGGGACATCATGGATCAATACGTGATTATCTACCATGATGATATACTGGTGTTTTCTAAGAACTACCACCATGTCTGATCTGGCCTGGGGAGACTATGGAAGCCTGGTTTGCATGCCAAAGTGCACCTTTGACCAGGCTTCAAAGATTCAAATTCTTATTTGAATTTTTGGGTTACATCATCTCCCTAAAGGGAATTCAGATGGTCCTGCAGAAGGTGAAGCCATCCACAACTGGACAGCATCCTGGATCCTCCACGATATTCAGCCCTTCCTGGGCTTGCGAACTTTTATAGGTGATTATCACCAACTTCTCCAAACAAATAACTCCCCTGTCTTCCCTCCTTTGCAAAGCCATGCAATTCACATAGTCACCTGCACCCCAATTTATATTCACCAGCTAAACACCACCTTCACCATGGCCCTGATTCTGGCACACCCCGACCCAACTCGCCCATTAATGATGGAAGCAGATGCGTCCAATGTGACCTCAGGGCAGTACTCTCACAGCAACTTGGACCCCAGTCAGTTTTGCATTCTATTCTTGAAAACGTACCCACTTCAAGATGAACTATGAAATACTGGACAAAGAGCTGCTCTCCATAAAAACTGCATTTGAAGAATTGTATCACCACCTCGAGGCAGCTCAGAATCTGGTACAAATTTTCACTAACCATAAGAACCCCGAATACCTCTACAAGGCCCAAGTATTGAACCAGAAGCAGTTAAGGTGTGCCTTGTTCTTTTCTCAATTTGGGTTTACATTTACCTAACACCTGGGAAAGTGAAATGGGAAAGCCAATACTCTATTGCATAAGGGACAACACTACAGGGAAACGAGGAACTGACTTCCAAACCCCTCTACTCCCTCATGACTAGTAATTTTGCCAATGCCACAATTCAGCAAGATATGCTTTTCCACATCTGGTGTTTCTTTATAGAAGAAATGCGTGCCCAAGGAACACAGTCTATGCCATTGGAGGTGTAAAGCGTGCGGGACTCACTCCTGTGGCGCCTCCTGCTGGTCTCTCGAGAATTAGCTCTTCTCCAGCTGTTGGAGTGCCCTCTGCAGGCTGGTGTCCCGCTGCCGCTTGGCCCCCGTGTCCCTCCCTGGACTCTGGTGCCCCCTTATCTGGGGTGCTGTTCCCTTACAGTACACCCCTCAGTCTTGGGGTCTCCCCACCCAGGGCAACCCCCACCCCCTATCCCCACCTTCCCTCAGTGTAAGGCTACTGCCAGTCACCAACTAGCCCCCGTTCCCTGTGGCAGACTGCAGTGTATGCCACTCATCACTGTCAAGGGGGGTTTGATCTGCTGCCTTCTTCTACCCCCATTACCTCTATGGGCCTGGAACCAGGCCCTGCAGCCTGGGGAGTCACCAGCCTGGAGCTTCCCTGCTCCTCTGGCTTTTCTCCAGCCCTGCCTCACTCCCAGGTACCTCTCAACCTTCCAGCAACCAGGCCTGTCTCCCTCCACAGCTAGAGGAGAGACTGCTGAGCTTCTGGCTGCCTTGGCCTTCTTAGAAGGCCTGGTTAGCCTGTTTGGGGCGTGGCCCCAGCTGCAGCCACTTCCCCCAAACAGTCAGGGTTTTGCTCCCTTCCCCAGCCCCAGCCCTAGCCCTGCAGGGCTTTTCCAACCCCTTCAGGACTGGAGCAAGGGCTCACCCCGCTACAGGAGGCTAAGATGTACCATCCTGTGTGGAATGGCATAACATAATTCAACAAGCACATATATGTGCCCCCGGTGAGACCCCAACATATGTGTGCCATGGCACTCTGTTGGCAGGTCACTTTGGCCACCCAAAGACCTCCCACATGGTTGCCCGTGTTTTCTGGTGGTCCCACATATGGGCCAAGGTCTAAGCTTACATGGACTCCTGCAAGTGCTATACATCTACCGAGATATCCCAGGCTAGACCCGTCAGCACCTTGGTACCCCTTGAAACTCCATCTAGGCCTTGTTCTACCATCAGCCTAGATGTCACTGTGGAACTCCCAGTGTCTGATGGCCACAAAATAGTTTTCACAGTTGGGTCTGATGAAGTGGGCCTGACTAAAATGGCCACTTCATCCATCCTCTGCAATCACCTGCCTTTTGCCGAGACTACTGCACACCTCCTGCCGCACAACATGGGTTTGGCTTCATAGACTCCCAGAGCACTTAGTTTCTGACCGAGGCCCACAGTTCATGTGATGCTTCTGGTACAAAGGGTTCAGGCTACTGAGTGTCCGTTTATCCAGCTCCCCCACATACCACCCCCAAACAGACAGACAAACTGAATCGGTGAACCAAATACTGGAGTAGTGGGTGTTTCATAAATTATCCTCAAGATAACTGGTCCACACTCCTGCCATATGCAGAGTTAACATTTAACAATGCTGACCATTCCTCTTCAGGTTGGAGCCCCTTCTTCACTAACAATGAGTTCCACCCCTGTTTTCACCTGGTGTCACCAGCAGTCTCCCCTAACCCAGCTGCCACTGGCTGGGTCCAACAGACCCATCTTATTCAGGAGCAACCTTGAGGAGGCAAAGAAGGCTTACAAGAGGCATGCAGGCCATCAATGACAAGAAGCTGCAATGTTCACAGTAGGCCAGAAGATGTGGCTTGCCACCTAACATCTCCAGACCACTCACGCCTCCAAGAAATTGGACTACAAGCTCCTGGACCTCTTCCCGATATGCCAGCAGATAAACCTAGTTACCTTAAAACCAGAGCTTCCCCAGTCTCTCAAAATACACCCATTTTTCATGTTTCCTTCCAGAAGCCTTACACTCACAACACCTTGACTGACCAAAGCACACCATCACCAGATGAGATCCAGGGTCACAAGGAATACAAAGTACATGCCATCCTCAATTCTAGACAGACACATGGACACCTGTACTATCCGATGTACTGGGAAGGCTACAGCCCCAAAGAGTGCACTGGGGAGCCTGCCTCCCATGTCTAATCCCCTGACCTGGTGGAGGAATTCTACAGGGCTCATTTGGACAAGCCTTGACTAGCATCATCACAAAGGAGGGGGATGATGTAAGAACCTGTAGGACCAGAACCTGGGACCAAAGGGGTCCTGGGGCACTCAGGCATCCATATTGCCCCAGAAGTGTATAGTGGGTGTCTGCTAGACGAGCTTGTGGAGCTAGGCTCGGCAGAACATACCACCCACCAGTGTCTGAGTGGCAGCCCCTCATTGCCAGCTGATTGGCTGATGCTTGTATTGAAACCAGGAAGGCAGCATGGGGAGCTGTCTGAGCTGCTTGCTTCCACTACAGATTTCCTGAGGTCTGTATGAGTACATGAGACATGGTTCAGATGCATGAGTGTAACATCCCAGGCATGATTTAGTTGGGGATCGGATGATTTAGTTGGGGATTGGTCCTGCTTTGAGCAGGGGGTTGGAGTAGATGACCTCTTGAGGCGTCTTCCAACCCTGATTCTATGATTCCCACCAAACTGATGGGGGGTAGCCAATCTGGTAGCCTACTACAGGCCAGCTGCATTTGTTAGGCTGCCTGGGGACTGGCCATGCTGTAGCCCCTGCTTTCTGACACCAGGCTGTGAAATTTGTGTCAGTAACAAAGAATTCCACAAAAGTGTTTCTGTGTCTGCATGTGCGCATAGGTGAGAATTTGTTTCAGATTCACAATTCCATTTCAGCCCCAGTTCTAATACCACCATTTCTTGTCTCTGAATCCCCACAATTATGTGGGTGAGTTTCAGCTGACAAATCTGTTTACCTTCAAACAGGGACAGGAGTGGCTGTACACAGGGAGGATGGAACAGACCCAGATACCCACAAACGCACACACCAGCAGGGAGCTGCATAAAGATTCAACATCCAGAGTATCCACTGAGTAATAAATCCATTAACCATTAAACAAACTAGATTTTAGATTTAAATTTATAAAATAGCTGAAATTTGGGGATTTAATATACAGATAAACCCTACTCTCTCCTAAATCACACACGCTTCTCGGTCCATTCACTCCATAGGAAAAAATGCAAAACCACCTCAGACCCTGTTTGCCAAATGCCCGAATTCTCCAAGCTGCACAGGTATCTCTGCTTCTCTGTCTCTCTCTCAGTCCCTAAGGACTTTCACAGCTCTCCCAGTAACATGTGAGTTTTCTGCATTTCCAGACCAGGAGAAGTTACGCGTCGTGGGAGGAGAGGACAGATGCTCAGGGAGAGTGGAGGTTTGGTACCATGGCTCCTGGGGAACAGTTTGTGATGACTCCTGGGACATGGTGAATGCTAACGTTGTGTGTAAACAACTGGGCTGTGGATCTGCTGTATCTGCCCTGGGCGAGGCTGCATTCAGCGCGGGGACTGGACCCACCTCGGTGGAGAAGGTGAACTGCAGAGGGTCAGAGTTATCTCTCTGGGACTGTCATGCCAAGCCCTGGGGTGAGAGTAACTGTGGTCATAAGGAAGATGCTGCTGTGAATTGCTTTGGTGACTCACAGGAGATGTTTCTGCTACATGCTGTAACATTCAGGGAGGAGGATGGTGTGGTGTTTAGATGCTGCTTTTGATTATTAGAACTGGGAGCACTGGCTGCTGGGAGTCTGAAAGGACAGGAAACAGGAAGTAGGGGGGAGGAGTTGAGGAGGCTGAGTGAGAGTTACAGAGGGTGCAGCAGCAGCTTGTTAAAGAGGTTTCCACTGTAAAAATAAAGTCCTGTTGAAGTTTGTTAGTACTTTACCTGGTTGATACAACATTTTGGTGACAAGGATGAATCTTCTGCCTCTGAACCCACCTGCACCCATTCTGCAAAGCCCAGGTGAGCCTCCAATTGCTTTTATTGTCTGGATCCATATGTTTGAGACTTATCTGCTTGCAATCAGTGCTACAGAGATTTCTGAAGTAAGAAAGCTTGCTCTGCTAATCCACTGCCTTGGAGCAGAAGGGCAGCATATATTTTACACTTGTCTCCTTGCAGATGATAAATATGAGACTGCACTCACTGCATTAAAGAACATTTTTGTGCCAAAAGTGAATGTAGTAGCTAATCACTACAGATTTTGCCAGCGTGAGAAGAAACCAGGGGAGACTATAATGCAGTATATAGCTTCCCTGAGGAGTCTGATTGTAACTTGTGACTTTGGGAATATGGCAGATGAGATGATTAGAGACCAGCTCATTGTGAAAACAACCATGTTTCATGTAAGAGAACGCTTACTTCTAGAACCACAACTTACACTAGAAAAAACAATAACCATTGCTACTCAGATTAAGTCAACTACAGCTGAAGCCAAAATAATGAGCAGGGATACAGGAGGCACAGTCCAGGCTGTGACTCCTTTGCAGAAAAGTTCACTATCGCTGCAGAAAAACAATTGCAAGAGGAACACTAATGAAAAGCCACTGAATCAGCAAATGCAAAATATAGTAAAAGCATGCTTTCGCTGTGGATCCCCACAACACCTTACAAGCTACACAGGATGTCCAGCAAAAGTAGCTCAGTGCAATCATTGCAAAAAGATTGGGCATTTTGCTAAAGTATGTCGCAGTAGACAGTTCAATCAACAGGTGCATGCAGTTACAATACCAGAGGTTACTGTGCTGAGCATGGACAAAACCACTAGTGCACATATTCCAGAACAGATAAAGTGCACTGTAAACATTTCCACCATACCCTTAGGCAAATCACACTCTATTCAGCTAGTGTCGGACACTGGCTCAGGAGTATCTATACTACCTGATTCCAACCATTTGCATTACTTTAAAGATGTGCCTCTTACTGAACCCAAACTTCAGTCAGTGTGCTATTTGAAAAACCATATTCCAGTAAATAGCTTCCTGCCAGCAATAGTTACTTTTGGTGATTGCTGTGTAACTGCAGAGTTCTACATTGTCCACAAAGGCACTCCTATCCTTGGCAGAGATTTATTAGCTGCTTTAAATCTCAGGGTAGTTAATGGATGAATTGATCTTCCTCAGCAAAGCACTCTTGTGGTACACACACCAATTTCAGCTGACACCCAACACCAGGTTTAGGAGAAACTTGTCTGTGCTTATGGGTTTCTGCATAAAGTTAAAATGCGGAATAATGTGATGCCTGTACGACAGAAATTACGGCGCTTACCAGGGAAGCTGTTTCAGAAGAACTTAGAAAACTTGTTCAAAAGGACATTATTAAAGAGATTAACTCCATGGAATGGGTTTCACCTATAGTAGTGACACAGAAGAAGGGTGGAGGAATTCACCTTTGTGTGGACTTAAGGGAGCCAAATAAAGCTATTGTGATTGGCAGCCATCCTCTTCCTCACATAGAAGAAGTATTTGCAGAACTCCATGGAGCAAAGATGTTTTCTACTCTTGATTTGCAGAGCGCATACCACCAGGTTATGTTGCATGAAGATAGCAGAGACCTCACAGCATTTATTACACATGAGTAACTATTTCGTTTTAAACGTGTTCCATACGGTCTTGCATCAGCCCCAAGTGCCTTCCAAAAAAATTATGTCATTGATTCTGAAGAATCAACATGGAGTTCAGTGCTATTTGGAAATACTACTGAGGAGCATGACAATAATCACAGTCTGTACTAAACTGCATCAGCAAAGCAGGCCTCCAGCTCAATAGGTCCAAATGCAAATTTAGACAAACTGAACTCTCCTTTCTGGGGCATACAATTTCACAGTCTGGACTAAAACCTGATCCAGATCATATCCTGGCAATTTCAAATGCTCCTCCTCCAACAGATTTGCAAACCTTACGTTCCTTCTTGGGTCTTACCTCCTGGTATGCAAAATTTATTCCCAGTTATGTTTCTGTCATTAAACCGTTATGAGAATTACTACAGAGAAGTTCAACCTTAGTGTGGACAATGGATGAACAAGCTAGTTTCGAAACGGTGAAAGTACATAGTCCAGTACTTGCACTATTCAACCTGCATTGCCCACAATTGTAACTACTGATGCTTCTGATTATGGACTTGGGGCTGTCCTCACACAACTTCACGAGGACAACACAGAGAGGACTGTTGCATTTGCTTCAAGGACACTAAGTAATGCTGAGAGAAAATATTCTACAGTCAAAAAAGAAGCACTTGTTTGTGTCTGGGCTACTGAAAAATGGAGAACTTACCTGTGGGGCCACACGTTCAAGTTGCACACAGACCACAGTCCTTTGAGGACCTTGCTCACCATGAAAGGACTGGGAAGAGCAGGATATCATATTGCTAGATGGTCTGCAAGACTTCTCTCTTTCAATTATGAACTGGAATATAAGCCTCGAAACAAGTGTGGTAGCTGATTGCCTTTCTTGCCTGCCTTTGCCTTCACCAGATGGTCCACTGGAGGATGAGGATGTAGTAGTTGAGATTATTACAAGCACTCTTACTGCAGTTACAAGAGAACAATTTCAAGCTGCTTGTTCAGCGTGTCCAATTCAACAAAAACTATGGGAATTTCTGACAAAGAGATGGCCCAGTAACCCTAAAAACCTTGACCCAGTTTTGTTGCCTTATTTTAGAGTTCAGGATTAACTTTCTTTGCTCGATGGCTGTGTGCTACGAGGTACACATCGGCTACTTGTGCCAGAAGAATTACAGTAAAAACATATACACCTGGCACACAATACTCATCAAGGAATTGGCAGAACCAAACAACGACTATGGGATTGGTATTGGTGGCCAGGGATGGACTCTCAAACTGAAGCATTCATAAAATCCTGTGTAACTTGCCAAATGCATGATAAGACAGCAGTGACATGTACCCCTCCATTACAGCCTGTTCCTCTTCCTGAATCTGCATGGGAAAAAGTGGAGTTCAATCCTTGAGGGGGCCACTTAGGGATCTGGGGCAAAATCAGTACTTGGTCCTGCTAGTGAAGGCAGGGGACTGGACTCAATGACCTTTTGGGGTCCCTTCCAGTTCTATGAGAGAGGTATTTCTCCATATATTATTAGTAGTATTATTATAGAAGAGCCTGAGGTAGATGTGGTGCTAGCCAGTCATCATTCTGTCCTTACTGCCCCCTGCCTTGTTTCTGTTCCTTTATTGTCTGACTCACATGAGTCAAGTAAACTTGTTTCCAAGGAGCCCTCCTACTACTGACAGTACTGATGGGCATGGTGTATGCAGGCCATCCTTAGGGTTGCCAAACCTCTCGGTTTCGCTGGGAGTCTCCTGGAATCGGGCTCTATCTCCTGGAGGCTACTGCAGCCAATCCGGGAGATTTTAGGCACTAAAAGCCCAGTGGCACAGCGCTGGGCTAAAGCATGCTCCCTGCCTGCCCTGGCCACGTGCCACTCCAGAAAGTGGGCAGCACGTCCCTGCAGCCACTTGGGGGGGCACGGGGTCTCCGCGCGCAGCCCTCACCCTGAGCGCCGACAACGCAACTCCCATTGGCCAGGAACTGCAGCCAATGGGAGCTGCGGAGGCGGTGCCTGTGGGCATGGGCAGTGCACAGAGTCCCCCTGCTCCCACCTAGGAGCTGCTACCAGAGGGATGTGCCGGTCGCTTTCCGGAACCACCCGAAGTAAGTACTGCCCACAGGGCCAGTTCTAACTTTTTTGCTGCCCCAGGCAAAAAAGAAGAGCACCGCCCTGCTGTACCCCTCCCCGCGAGCGCCGCCGAAATCCCCACCCCCCCAGCACCACACCACCCGAAGCCCTGCCCCCTCCAAGCGCCGCGCCGCCCGAAGCCCCCGCCCTCCCTCCGAGCGCCGCACCGTGCCAGCCCCCGCCCTCCCAAGACCCCGCCCCCCGGAGCACCACGCTGCCCGAAGCACCACCCCTGAGCACCGCCTGAAGTCCCTGCCCCCCCTCCGAGCACCGCACTGCCCAAAGCCCCACCCCACCGAGCACCACGCCGCCCGAAGCCCCCGCCCCTCCTCCGAGCGCCGCGCCGCCGAATCTAAATAAATAAAAAATCGAGCGCCGTCCTGCCCCAAGGTGCCGCCCCAAGCACGTGCTTGGTCGGCTGGTGCCTGGAGCCAGCCCTGACTGCCCAGCCGGAGCCTGCACCCTGTACCCCCTCCTGCATCCAAACTTCCTGCCCCAGCCCAGAGTCTGCACCCTGCACACCAACCCCATGCCCCAGTCCAGAGCTTGCCCCCGCATCCAAATTCCCTCCCAGAGCCCGCACCCCACACCCCCTAACACACCACAACTTCCTGCCCCAGCCCGGTTAAAGTGAGTGAGGGTAGGGGAAAGCAAGCGATGGAGGGAGCAGGGATGGAGGGAGCGGTGGCGTGGCCCCAGAGAAGGGGTGGGGCAGGGGTGGGGCAAGGGTGTTTGGGTTTGTGCGATTAGACAGTTGGCAACCCTCGATATCCTGCAACTACAAGAGAGGATTATGGCCTACTCAGGAAGCCCTAAGTTGTGCCTCTATCACTAGTGAACATAGTCGGTGCAGGAGCACTAAGAATTATCAATATTACAGATGGCATTGAGATAATTACTCTTCTACAACAGCTGATCTGAGTGGCACAATCTAGTTCTAGTGACTTGTTTGTGTCTACAGTTGGACATGCCCTACACTGGGAATCTGGTCTTGTAATGATCACCTTTGTCATGGGGAATATTTTCCCTAGTTAAAAATATTACCAGCCTCTAATGTCTCCCAATTCATGTTTAATACGATATAGAATCTATTGGGGTGAGAAACAGCACAGATACAGTTTGTACAGAACTTTTCTCTCCCACACCAGGGATTGGGGGTTACCCGATGATCTGAGGCTGTGGTAAACCTGACGTCAGGAGGGGGCTCATCACTCATATATGGTGATGTTTGTTGGTTTCAAGTTTTATTGGCTGTTTTAGCTGCATAAAGTCACAGATAAAACCACTGATAATAACTAAAAAGGCAGGTGGGTTTGCTATTGGTTCCTTTGCGCAGCTGATGCCAGCCTCTGAATCTATATATTTCCCTTCCACTGCTTTGTTGTCACTTGTCAGACACAGAGGAGGCCTGGCA
This sequence comes from Chrysemys picta bellii, assembly GCF_011386835.1. NCBI lineage: Eukaryota > Metazoa > Chordata > Testudines > Emydidae > Chrysemys > Chrysemys picta. Next base: position 1,292,922 of record NW_027052708.1, read on the forward strand.
GGTGCTTAGGGGCAGCCAGTGCAGTGAATGGGGGGACAGCAAGTCAGGCTGGCAATGAAGGGACATCTCTCCACTCCGGTGCTGTGGCTTCTTCTCCTCACAATTCAGGATGTAGCAGGTAAGTCTCCTTAGTGCTTCACCAGGGGAGCTGAGTTAACTGGAACTAGGTTGGTAACTTTTACAGTCAGTTTTTTACCATCTGCATTTGGCTTGGAGGTTGTGACTTTTCCTTTCGGGATTGGACCTTGCCACTGTTACCGAGGCTTTTACTACCTTGAGATTGGACTAATGCAATGACCTCTGTGTGGGGCTGCACCTTAAAACCTTTCAGAGAACGAAGCTGGTGCAAATAGCAGCGACTCACTGAGCAGCGCATCTCGCTGGGAGCATGTTACAGACTTGCTGAAGGATCTGCACTGGCTGCCCAGCTCTGGGTGGAGGTTACGGTGTTACAGTGTTGATTATGGTTTGGGTTGGGCCTTCCTGAGGGATCACCTCTCTCCCTGTGCCATAGGGCCACAGCTGTGGTCAGCAGGGTGCCCAAGCTGTTTCCCCCTTTTATAAAGGAGAGGTGTGGCTGGCAGGGTGCTCTCTGTGAGGGCTCCAGGACTCTGAAATGTGCTCATCCCTTTGAACAAGAATAGCCTGAATTTGGTGACCTTCTGGCACACTGCAAAACACAGCTTTTTGATGGGGCATTTGGGGAGGGCCCAGGCCGTGCATCACATAATGAGAAATGGGTGGGAAGGAGTTTCTGTAGGTGTCTGGCTGGCTGAGTTCCTGTTGAAATGGTCACTTAATGCTGTTGGGATTTGAGTGTGTTATCAATGCTGTCCAGGTGCCTAAGGCCTTGGCTAGGCCTCAATTTAGTATTTTAAATCCCAATAAATAAATGTCTGGTTGGTCAAATTCCAACCACTGCAAGGGTCAAGTCCTGGTTCATCACTCCCCTATTCACTCACTGAAGCCAGTAGAAGTTTTGCAAGTGTGAGGTGAGCAGGATTTGACCCAAATATGCCCAGAGCTGATTCCTCCCAGTGAGGGGATGTGGGTTAGGATGCAGTGTGCTGGAATGAGGGTACTGGAAACTCTGCCAGTAGGAAGATTTATTGTGCGGGATTCCTGCCTCCCTCCCTCAGGGTTTCTGCTGGAGCAGAGATGCCTTGAATCCTAGTTGGAGCCTAGAGAAGCCCGACCAGCACAAGCTATATTGCAGATGTGCTGTATAAGCGCATCTCACAGCCACACTGGTTTCATTCCCTCAAAGCCGCCCCTGCCCAGTGTCAGGGCTGCTCTCGTTCCTCCAGCACAGAGGGGGCTGCAAGCTCTTTCCCATGCTGTGTCCCAGCTGCAGGCAGACTTTACACCAGTGTCGGGGGAAGCGGTGGGGGGGGTTGATCATGGGTTACAGCAGCAAGTGCTGGTGCAACGCAGGGAATGAATCTGGCCCCAAGACTCCAAAACAGCTTAAATTTCATCTTCAAATCAAATGTGGGAACCAGATACGATTTAAATAATACAATGATTGGAACCTGTTGGGTTGGTGTTAACATGATAATGATCCATATGACTGGCAGGGCAGTGAACTCCATAGCAGTAGCTGGTTCATGGGAACCCGATGTGCTGCTGCGCCAGCCTGAGAAACTGACACTGACCTTGATAATCAGAAATGTCAGTCTAAATTATTGGCTTTGAGAAAAACCTGTCCTAATGTATATCTCAGACAGCTCAGTTATTGTAGTGCGTAGGGGCTGGTATCCAGAAAATGCTGAGCAAACCAACTGTCTAGCAAATTTCTTGGAGTTTATATTTCAAATTCCCAAAAAGTTCATATATAATGTGCTGGGGTTAGATCCCATAACACAGCTGTACATGACCGAAAAGCAGAGAATTCTGTGGTGACTCCTGGTGATCAGACTGACATTGCAGGGGATGGACAATTGTTACCATGTGAGGGATAAATGACAGCTCAATTATTTGTGGGATAGGGTCATATAGCGATGCCAAGCACATGTTCAGTTGACTCTTATTTTGTTGGATTTATGAGCAAATGTATATCATTCCCTGAATATTTTTATTTTCTATGGGAAATTTGACTTTGCTTCACATGATGCAGACAGAGTGGCTCAGGGGAGTATACCATGTAGGGGAGATCATAATGTAGCTACTTTTCCCTTTCTCTCAATGCCCCTGTCCCCCTCCATGAGCCCTGAGTAGAGGCCAGGTCAGTCTTTGCCAGAAGATTGTATTTCACAGGTATTGACCTTTTTAAATTGTGCAGACAAACAAATGTGTAAAATTATGTGGGCAAAGAAATGAAAAAATATCAGGGATAGATCAAAAATCATGATACTATTAAAACCATCCAGTCATGTTATTCAGTCTGTCTTTAACTTTTTAACTCCCATCTACTCCCTCTGCCAGAGTGGGGGTGAAAACTGCAGGCTTTTAATGCATCCAAACTGCACTTACCCTCCCCTCACCCCTGAGACGGGGACCTGCCATCCATTGCCCAGCACTGCCTTCGCTCTCCCCTGTTGGTTCAGTTCCTCTGACAGCAGGGCCGGCTCTAGGTTTTTTGCCACCCCAAGCAAAAATATTTTTGGCTGCCCCCCACCCCAGCCCTGGGCTCTCACTCCCCCCCCCCCACCAGTGCCCTCCCCCACCCGCACCCCCTGCTGACCCAGCCCTGGGCTCTCTCTTCCCCCCCCATCCACACCCCCTACTGCCCCAGCCCTGGGCTCCCCCCTTGCCTCCAGCCGGTCCGGCAGGGTCGGGGTACCTATTGGGTTCTGGGAAGTGGGCGGGTGGAAGCCCGCCCACTGCTAAAGGATCCCCCCCAGCCTAAGGGGAGGATCTATAGGACCTAAAACCCAACTGATTTTGGGGGACAACTAATGAAATAACAGGGACAGGAGTGTGGTCACAGGGTCAAAAGAAGGGAGTTGATGGGGACATCGAGCAGAGAACTCCGGACAGCACCGACTGCTCCTCGAAGGTGTCAAGGGAGCCAGTGGACCCCGCCCAGAGGAACTCTGCCTAGATACGTGACCGGACAGAGGATCGGAAACAGGCCCCACAGTCACAGGAGTCTCCAGCGGCCAACCTTCTCTCCCTGGTTTGATAGATGGCCGTTTTAGCCAGGGCCAGGAGGAGGTTGACCAGGACGTCCTGTGACTTTGTAGGGCCACGCATAGGGAGTGCATAGAGAAGGAGGTGAGGGGAAAAGTGCAGCCAGAAACGTAACAATAGGGGGTCGGGGTAAGCAGCGGGGCTCCCGGGCCACGCCTCAGCCCAGGGTCCCTCCAGCTGGGGCTCCCGCCTCCAGGACCGATTGGGACCCAGGAGGGCAGAGCTGGGGGACCGCCCAGTAGGGGGCTGAGGATCAGGGGGCAGGGTAGCCACAGAGGGTGCGGAGCCCTGGAGAGCAGACGCGGGCCCCGCCCAGCAGCGCCTCGCCCTCGCCCCGCTGCTGCTTCTGGCCGCCCTCCTGCAGTCCCTGGGTGGCTCAGGCCGCTTCACCCAGCCCCGGCTGCGACGCTGGGGGGCGGCCACCCTGCGGCACCTGCAGGCGGCTCCGTGTGCCCCGCGGGGCGGCCCCCAGCCCGAGTGTCCCCCGCTCGGAGCCTGCCCGGCCCTGCCACAAGGTGCGGACACTGCTCCCCCGCAGCACGAACCACAGCGGCCCCAGGGCACCCCCACGCACGACACACTGCTGCTGCCAGGGCCTGCTCTAGGCTTTTGCCGCCGGAAGAAAAAAAAAAGATGGCTGGAATGCCGCCCCTGAAAATGTGCTGCCCCAAGCATGTGCTTGGTTTGCTGGTGCCTAGATCGGCCCTGTCTGACAGAAGAAGGACTGGCTGGGATATAGTTTGAGACCCAGTGAGTTAATTCATGCAGCGTGGTTCACACTCGCACACACAACTTCTGTTACTGTTCAGGGGTGAGGTACAGATATTAGAGACCTTCACACTGACATCAACCATTCACATCAGCTATAACGTCACCGTAACTTCACCAGAATGATTTAGCCTTTTGCAAACAGCAACACTTCCCTGGCTCACCCCACTCCACCCCACCCTGCAACTTCTCTGCCTGAGACTGTGAAGCACACGCCACAATCTAGAGGCTCCTCTCCTCCTCACGCTCCCTCCTACTTCCCATATTGCAGACCCCATTCTCCTGGCTCTAGGCGCGGATCCCCTGCTGATGGGTGCGGATTCTGCTGTGATAACGCTGGGGAGGGGGCTCCCTGCTCGCTCTGACCCTGCACTGTGTCTCTCTTTGAAGGTGCTGATGAGCTGAGGCTGGTGAATGGAGGCAGCCCCTGTGCCGGGAGAGTGGAGGTTAAACACCAGGATCAGTGGGGGACGGTGTGTGATTTTATCTGGGACATGGAAGATGCTGAGGTGGTTTGTAAGCAGCTGGGATGTGGATCTGCTGTCAGTGCCCTTGGCCGGGCTCATTTTGGAGCAGGATCTGGACCGACTTGGCTGTATCAAATTGATTGTGGTGGTGACGAGTCAGCTCTCTGGGACTGCAGTCATAGAGGATGGGGTGCACGCCAGTGCTCTCATTCTTATGACACTGGAGTGATCTGCTCAGGTAAGAACTCGACCATCCTGCCCCGTAGGAAACTCCCCGTGAGGGAGAAGGGACTGAACCCAAAGTGTGTGACATTCCTGGTGCCTCAGAACTGGACTGTGCCCTGCACTGGGGTCAGGGTGGAACTGACCAGTCTCTCTCTGAGCTCCCCTGGTCAGACTGGGGATGAACAGGCTGCAACATCCTTGGGCAGTTGACAGGGGGCAGGTGGTGCAGCTGTTGTGGGTTCAGTGTGGGATTGGGCGGCCCCATTAGCAGGTCTGTGCTGATACGTGCCTGTGTGCAGTAGCCCAGTGTCTCCCTGGGGCAGCAGCAGCAGCCTGTGGCTGCTGGAGCTGGAGTTGGAGCCGGGGGGGCGAGTACTGTGGAGCTTTCTCCAGAGTTCCCTGAGACAGCAGGGAGGAACCCTGAGCCTGACCGTGGCAAGGGGGAGAGGCCCAAACAGCTGGGGATAGGTGCAGGGGGCAAAAATTGGCTACACTGCTCCACACAGCTCCCTCCTTCCTCGAATCCCCCTGCAGGGTCAGGCAGAAAACACCCACATGGTTCATAGCAGTTTGCTCCTCAGCCTGCCTGGCTGCCTTCCTATGCAGGTTGGGTTAGATTTACCACCCACTCCCCAGGGTAATGTCATGGAGATACACCTGTATCCCTCTGCACTCTGCATTTGGGAAATATGTGTATGCATAACCTGGCTTCATCAAAGCTTGTGCAAGAAAAATGCCTGGGCACAGGGGTTTGCACAGAGTGATTAATGCACTGATAGAGACAGCCCCTGACACAGGTAAGACTTAGCATAGGAACATGGATAGCTACAGCTGGCTGAACAGCGATAACGCCTCTTTGTTCTGATTAGCTCAGTTTGCACCTCTCTGCTAGTCCCTGATCAGCACCATTAGTGAGTTCACACCTGAGTGCTGGGCTCAGTGGTTTATGTCTCCCCCTCCCACCCGGCCACTCACTTAGTATCCTCATTGATAGGATCTCCAGAAACAGTGGGGAGTGTTCATCCCTGCTCTGTGCCCTCTCGGCCCCGGCTGTGTCAGCGCAAAGGGGCCACATTCACCAGAAGTCCCGCCCCTTCCCTCAGAAATATGCCTGGTACAGTGGGAGCCTCTTCCACAAGCCCTAAAGTGAAGTAGCCCACAGCACATGGAGGTGAACTGGCTCCCCTCAGTCCTCTGCCAGGTTCAGCACTGCTGCAAGGATCTACTGGGGCCAAGGTTCCCTCTCTGGGCTTGATTCTGAGATTCCCATGTAAGGTGAGCCCTTAATCGCAATGTCTTGGCTGATTCTTTTGTAACTGACTGAGCTGCACTGTCCTTATTTTCCAAACTTTTTGTACCTGAAATACACAAATGCAGCGAGGAGCTCCTTTGCATAATGGGAGGAGCCAAAAGCAGTAACCTTGCAGCCACACCCCAATTTGCTGCTGGGCCTGTTCTTGTCTCGGCCGCAGAAACTCTGGGATTGTAAACCCTGAACTTCTGGGCCTGTCGCTGCTGCTTGGGAGATTTGGGGAGTATCCAGAGGGTACAAAGGAACTTGAGTGGCTGTCTGGGAACTAGGCACAAGCAGTTCCCAAGGCAAATGCTGAATAAAAGCAAAGTGGAAACCTACTTGTCTGAGAAACCCTCATTCCATCCATCCCACTCCAGTGAACCTCCTTTCAGGGATGTAACTCATTGTGGTGCCAAAGCAACCAATGAGCCACATAAATTGAGTGTCCCCTCACATTAACTATTGAAAATTATTTACCTCAGAAATAAAGAATCGTTGCCCTGATGTTACTGAGACATTTACGCTAAAGGAAAAGATTCCTCGGCACTTTAAGTTTCATGTGTGAATGATCAGTGTGTGTCCTTCATTTTGGGTCTTTATCACACATTGGCACCACAGATGGGCCTTGGCAGGTGTCACAGATCTACAGGATCTGTGCTATGCCCCAGATTTTAAACAATCCCGGGGAAGAACCCCTTCAGTTTGCCAGACCCCACAAGGGTCCCACTCTTCCTTAAGGGTAGGTCATGTAGCCTCAATGCCTCCAAGACAGAGCCTCTGGGCTCCAGCACTCCTGTTTCACCCCATATGCTCTGCCCAGTGGGTCCCACTGAGATAGACCCCGGCTTAGAGACTTTTACACTCATCAGGGACCAGTGCAAGTCGACAAGTATCTGCAGTGACACCCGGCAGCCTTTTCAAATCACAGCAGGATTTATGGGTCAACTGGAACACACCATGGGGAAGTTCTTAGGTTAGCACAGAGAAGAAGCAAAATTAAGATATGGTCCATGCTGGCCAACTCAGGGTTCCCATGAGCCATGCTGCTGTGGACCCATCTTGGTTTCCACTTTTTCTCTGTCTCTTTGTCTCAGTCCCAGGTGAGCTCTCGTGTCTCTCCAAAGGCCAGCTCTTATCCTAGATTCCTGTCACTGCTCGGTCCATTGTCCTCCTCCTGCTGACCTCTGCTGAGTTCACATGTTCTTCCTGCTCAAGTGTCCCCTTGTTAGTTGTCAGTTGTTCAATCCCTGAGGTTCCCATTGTCTTTCTGGATCCTCCATTGATATTGGTGGGCTCCAGCCAGTCCTGTGATGACTCATTCATCCCACCCTAGACAGTTAAGTGACACATGTCTTCAGCTCTGCCCCAGTAGAGCTTTGTAACCTTATTGCACTGACTGGGTAGCAATCCTTAGTCAGGTAAGTCACTGCCCTGCTTACCATTCATAAAACTATTACACAGAATTCCCACTTCATCACCGCAGTTGCGAGTTCTGCTGCCCAGACACTGCTGCTGTAAAGTTGCCCAGAGTCTGTGTTAGGGCAATGCTCACATGTACTAGCCTGCACAATGATCCTTCCCACTCCGGACAAGCACTGGTTGGATGTTGAAAGGCCTCACTTTACCAGTCAGTGATCAGCTCAGCTGCTTGTCCACTTTCCCTCTCTCCCACCTCTCCTGTCTGCCCCACGGCTTTCACATCCTGCACCCGCACAAAACCTCCCTTGCCAATTATCCATATCGCACCAAGGCAAATACATCACAATTCCCATAGTTAGGAATCTACCAAATTCACGGCCATGAAAAACATGTCATGGACCATGAAATCTGGTCTCTTCCCCCCTCCCCCCCATGAAATCTGGTCTTTTGTGCGCTTTTACCCTATACTATACAGATTTCACAGGGGAGACCAGCATTTCTCAAATTGAGGGTCCTGACCCAAAAGGGAGCAGCAGTGCAGAAGTAAGGGTGGCAATACCATACCATGTCACCCTCAGTTCTGCACTGCTGCCTTCAGAGCTGGGCGGCCGGAGAATGGCAGTTGCTGACTGAGGGCCTAGCTCTGCAGACAGCAGCACAGAAGTAAGGGTGTTAATACCACACCATCCCGTCCTTACTTCTGCGCTGCTGCTGGCGGTGGCTCTGCCTTCAGAGCTGGGATCCTGGTTATCAGCCGCCGCTCTCCAGCTGCCCAGCTCTGAAAGCGGAGCTGCCACCACCAACAGCAGTGCAGAAATAAGGGTAGCAGTACCGCAACGCCCACCCCCACAGTAACCTTGCAACCCCCCAACAATTCCTTTCTGGGTCAGGACCCCTACAATTACAACACTGTGAAATTTCAGATTTAAATAGCTGAAAACATGAAATTTATGATTTCTAAAATCCTATGACAGTGAAATTGATCAAAATGGATCATGATTTTGGTGGGGCCCTACCCACAGTCTACACGCCAGGCAGCAATCCTATCTACACAAGCAGTACCAGGAGGGGAGCATAAAAACAGACTTGTCTCCCCAGGGAAGAACAGCTGCGAGGTCAGCACAGATCATGGCCTTGTAAAATATGGTTATCGAGTAGGACGCTGTACACCAGCTTTGCACGTACTCCAGCCACTTGCATCAAATTTACCCAGACTCGCACTGGAGACTGAGCACAGTATAGATTTTGCAAACCACTCCTTCTTTGTTCAGCCTCATTCTCTTTTGGAGTGTGATTCTTGTCTCATGAACTCAACCGGTCTAGCTGCAGTTACACCCATTTCACACAGACAACAATCACTTCAGAGGTGGTGAGTTGGTGTAATTCACTAGTAGTGATGTATAAGGACCACTTTACACCAACTTTACACCAGTGCAGCTGCCTACACACAGTGCTATGGAGACCTGAGCCCTCTGTGTGCACATAGCCCTGCAGTCACTGCTAGAGTTAAACATTTCTCACACTGGTGACTTATTTATTGTCACTGATGCTCTATGAGTCCCGCCCGAGTCAGGAGACCGTTGTTCATTCATTGCAATGAAGGCCAGATTCTTCTTACTGCCTGTGGACAGACAGCTCTGCATGTCAGAGACTGTGGAGTTAAGTTAAAATTCACTGACAGAGACTTCATTCACACAGAGTTCAGGTTGCCTGAGGTATCTCGTGCCCTTCCAAGACATTGAGTTGGGCAAAATTCAAACCCCTGAAAACCAGGCAATACAGAGTTAAGGTGAATGCCAAGGCAGCCTTAACTCTGCCCCCTGGAGCTGGACTAGCCACTGCCACTGGGAATTATTTGCCTGTGCTCCAGCTGCAGTCACTGTGTTAGGTGTAGCTGTATTGAATGGTGGAGGCCATAGGCGCCGACTCCATGGGTGCTCTGGGGCTGGAGCACCCACAGGAAAAAATTGGTGGGTGCTCTGCACCCACCGACTGCCAAGCTCCCTGCACCACCTCACCTCTGCCTCCTTCCCCTCCCCTGAGCGCGCCGCGTCCCCACTTCTCTGCCTACCTCCCAGCGCTTGCCACTGCAAAACACCTGTTTCGTGGCATAACAAGCTCCAGGAGGGATTGGGGAAGAGCAGGAACATGGCACACTCAGGGGAGGAGGCAGGGAAGAGGCAGGGCCAGTGCAGGGATTTGGGGAAGGGGTTGGAATAGGGGCAGGGAGGAGGCAGAGTTGGGGCGGGGACTCTGAGGAGGCAGGGAAGGGGTTGGAATGGGGGTGGGGTAGAGGCAGGATGGGGGAGGGTCTGGGGTGGAATCAGGGCGGGTCCGGGGGCAGAGGGGGATCGAATGAATTTACATTGGGATTGCCAAAGAGGATGATGGGAGTTCGGTGCCCAATTTGCTTGGACTTTCAGTGAGACTGTGGATCCTATGTGCCCAAGGGCCAGATTTTAAAAGATATGTAGGTGTCTGTAAATGCAGATAGGTGCTCAGTGGGATTTTCAAATGTGCCTGGTGCTGAACTCCCAGGAGATTTGGAAAGTCCCAGTAGATGCCTGTCTGCACTCCTACGTGCCTGAATGTCCTTTAAAATCTGGCCCTGAGTCACTTTTGAAAATGACACGTAGGCTCTTAAGTCACTGAGGCACATATGAAATGTTTACCCTTAGACTAAAATCCAGACCCAGGCACCCAGCCAGAGTAGCTTGGGAGATGTACAGGGGACAGGATGTTTATGGAGCCCCTTTCCCACCCCCATAGAGTGACCAGGCAATGGGTTGATGGTCCCGACTCTCTGATACCCTGTAGATCTGGTGTAGCATAGAGTAGAATATTTTTCTTTAGAATTTTAAATGTTTTAGCAACTCCCCCTGGCAATGGGAGCTAAAGGTAAGTGTTTAATCTTAACCCTCTCTGGATTGTGAGTGTTTCTATGCAAAATCTCAACAGCCTCTTTACATGGGGGAGGCAAAGGGGGGTGATGATATGCAATTTCCTAGCATTGTTAAAAAATAAAGATGATGGCAGGACTTTATAAAAATGAGCTTAGTTGCCAGGACTTTGAAATTCTGAAGAAAACAGACTGACCCTCTAACAGGCTCTCCCCCCCCACCCCCCAAACTCTGTGATAGAGATGTGGGGCCCACATGAAAGGCCCCCTAAGCTTATAGTCTACCAGCTTAGGTTAAAAACTTCCTCAAGGCACAAGTCCTTTCCTTGTCCTTGGACGATATTGCTGCCACCACCAAGTGATTTACACAAAAATTCAGGGAAGGGTCACTTGGAATCCCTATCCCCCCAAAATATCCCCCCAATCCCCTTCTCCCCCTTTCCTGGGGAGACTTGAGAATAATATACCAACCAATTGGTTAGCAATGTGAGCACCGACCAGACCCTTTGTCTTCAGGACACTGAAAATCAATCAGGTTCTTAAAGAAGTGCTTTATTTATAAAGGAAAAAGATAAAAGAATCACATCTGCAAAATGAAGATGGAAGGTAACTTTACACGGTAAATAAAAGATTTAAAACACAGAGGATTCCCCTCTGGCTCAGCTTCACAGTTTCAAAAATAGGAATAAAACTACCTCTGTAGCATAGGAAAATTAACAAGCCCAAACAAAAGATAACCTAACACATAATATTAATAATAATAATTTGGATAATATGGGAATTTAATTTATTAAATTGATTTGATTTTAATAATAATATTAATAATTATTATCATCAATATGAATTAGTATGGGTTTTAGGCTCGCCAATCTGTTTGATCAGAAGATAAAAGTTCTTGTCCCGAATCAGACTCCACAGAATTTACAAAGGACCCTCAGGGATATGACAGGAAGCTCACGCTGAGACAGATATAGCCTTAAAGACTTTTTATTAAAATCAATAAGAGTAAGCAAATGGTAAAATACCCAGAGTTACAAAGTTACAATTGCATTACTGCTATTCAAAAGATACATATGATAATATAGTATTATATGCAACAAAGCTTTGATTAATATACTCACACCCTTCCTTGATAACCTGGTGGTAAGAGACACAGGACCAGCCTTGCAGTTCAGGTTTCTTAATTCTTGAGTGAGGGATGCAGTGCTTAGAAAATGCTAAGAGCTATCAGAGCTGACTTGGGTTTACGTGACTAACTTAAACTTAAATCAAAACCTAATAAACAAACTAAGAATAAAACTTAGGGAAACCAGGCTTAGCCTAGTTCCTTTGAAACTTAAAGTTTAAGAAGAACAAGTATAGCCTACGTATAGTAGCAGTCATCTTAGATAGATAGAATAGATAGAGTGAAGGAAGTAAGTGAGAACAGAGTAAAATGAGAATAGAGAAGGAGTAAAGTGAGAACTGGAGTACTCTACTGAGGTGGGTCACCTCTTTTATAGGGCAAATGCCAGAAATCCTTCCTCTTATGCCCAAATTTCATTCCTCACCCACAGAAATGTTACGGTACACTTACCCCATAGACTAATATGTATGTGCATATTGATGACAAGTATGTACGCACATCAGTCTCTTGTGGTGTACTTGTTAAGTGTGTGGGTACAACATTGAAAAAACCCCTACGCCATTCTCCATTGTCTATTGGTCTAAATAAAAGGTCATGGACATAGGCGTGGGTACTCAACTTTGCTTTCTGAGTAAAAGGTCTTAATATAGATATGCTAACTTTGCCTTAGCTTAACATACAGGGTATGGCCTGTTGGTCTCTTGCATTACAGCCAAACTTACTGTAATATAAATCTATAAACCTATTACAATAAACCAAATACTTAAACTATAAGAAAGGATGTATAGATAGATAGATAGATAGATATGCAAGCAAGCAGGTTAGTCCTATAGGCTATACTTGCCCACGTACAATTTCTGTGGTTTTAGATCTATTATTCCAGGTATATTTTCAGGAGATGTTGTACCTGCTTGGTCTCTCCCTCTGTTCGGAGAGGGAACAACAAAGAGAGAGCACAAACAAAACCTCCCCCCCCAGATTTGAAAGTATCTTCTTTCCTCATTGGTCCTTCTGGTCAGGTGCCAACTAGGTTAATTGACTACTTAACCCCTTACAGGTAAGGTGATTCAGTACAGCTGCCAAGGAGGGATTTTATGCTACTCTTCCCTCTCTATTTATGACACCCTTGCAGATGTAAATGCTCTAGCAACACCAGAAACAGCCTAGACTCCACTAATTGTGCATTCACCGTGCCATTGATTTTGAGTTCCCTCCACCAATAGCTTTACAGTTCCCATGCAACAGTCTGTGTACAGTATCCTCTGTGTTTTTGGCCCTCACCTCAGGACCTGAGGAGAAGAAAGATTTCCCTCCCCTAAGGTCTTCCTGAGACTGGGCTCAGCTAACCCTGTTCCTCTCTCTCTTTCCCCACCAGGGGCATCCTTCCTGTGCTTCTTTAGCAGATTCGTGCTGATGGGCTACTTGGCTCTTTATCCACCCAGCCTGCGAGCCTTCTTAGCTAATTACCTCAGTCAGCTTTCTTTGGAGGACTAACTGACATCTAAGAGATCAGTTTCACACTGTCTGGAGTGACTCATGACTGTGAGTGCCTCCTCAGGGCAGACTGTCAGAAAACAGGGCAGACACTGCAAACTGGTGCAGTGTTCTATAATTAGATTTCACCAGGCCAGTAACAAATGTGAACTTCTGGATTCATAGATATCAACTCCGTGGAAAAAATTAGCAGGTGCTTAACTCCCCCCTCTCCCTCTCCCCAACACCTCCCACCCGCCATGATCAGGCGTTCCGTAGTATGCTGGAGGCGCTGGGAGGGAGGGGGAGGAGTGGGGATGGGGCATGCTAGAGGGAGGGGGTAGAAAGAGGAGGGGTGGGGGAGCCATTAAAGGTGGAGTGGTGGCAGGGCTGGGGACGGAGTGGGAGTTGAGCAACCCCCAAGACAATTGGAAGCCAGCACCTGTGCCTGAATTACTATAACAGTCTTGCCATGGAGTCACAGACAGTGCCCTTAGACTCTCCAATCTATTTTGCCCCCCAGAAAAGCTGGACTGTGCAATAAAATGGTTACTTAACACCAAAACTCACACCATATTCAGTTTGCTCCCAGTCCCAAGAAACCAGTCACTTACCCAAGAACAGTTGGTGCTCTAGATCTTACACCAAAGACAACTCTGGTAGCCAATTCTATAGTAAACTAAAGATTTATTAGCTAAAAAAAGGAAATAACAATTATTGAGAGGTTGGAGCAGGTAAAATATATGTGCAGGTGAGTCACAGTCTATAATCCCAAATGGTAGCAGAGATGTAGTCATCTGCCAGTTTCCCAAAATTCTCTCAGGGCTACCCAGAATAACTCTGGGGATCCCCATCTTTTCGTTCACTTATTCCACCCAGTTAGAATTCAGACAGTCCAGAGATGAAGGATCTTTCCCTGAATCCAGACTTACAGTTTCTTCTCACAGAAAAGAAACCGACGGGGTCACTACCCACGTGGACTCTTCCTTTGATGACAGAGTGAGGAATGCATTTCGAATGTTTGCCTCCAATCCTCACACACAATGACCACTTGCTTTGAAATTGGCACTTCTCTTTGAAAGTTCTTCATTTGCATTCCACAAGGCTTCTTTCTCATTTGATGGGTTATTTAGTTACAGGGCTATATACAGTGTAAATGTTTGTTGTTGCATTATAATGGGATACAGATAAGTGAGAATAATGCAAATAACATCTTGTTAGTTTTCTTGAAGATTAAACACTCTTATACATTTACACATTTAATAATCACTTTGACCAATACTAATACACACGTGAATTGGCCAGGCTCTGCATTTGTAAGCATTCAATGAGACCTGGGGCTTTGGCATGAGCTGGCACCTGGTCTGCCAGCATCACAATCCGAGTGCAGGCTCATCTGTTCACTCCCGGCACTCTGTCCCAGGGAGACAGTCTTCCCCTATTGGGCCCAGGCAGTGCAGAAAGGAAACCACCTGAATTGAATGTAGAAGGCACAAGTATCAGACAAGGATGAGAGGAGGAGAATAGATTGGGACAAGGAGCCTGTGGAGTGGCCAGGGGACAGACAGACATTCTGAGACTGGATACTGATGGGAAGCGAGAAACTGGGACTGGGAGAGAAAGCGGGATAGGAACTGGCTGGGCAAGGAGACTAGGCCTGGGAGGAGGAAGGGGGAAGAGACTATTACTGTCTAGGGAGGGTAAATAGAACAAGAGTCGGGGGACAGATACTGTGACTTGCTGAGCAAGGAGTCTGGGAGCTGGGGGAGACTGGGACAAGCAGTCTGGGACTGGGAACCAGTGGGGAGGATCTGGGGGTGGGTGAGGAGAGACAGACCAGATAAGGAGCAAGAGTGTAGTTACAGTCTAAAACTAACTGGGGAAAGAGACTGGAATAAGCAGCCAGGGTGGGGTGGGGGAGACTGAGAGCAGATCTACATGAACATTTAGTCTGTGGCAAGCTGGGGTGTAAATCTCCCCTGCACTGTCCTGCCAGGCACCAAGTGTCCATGTGGACCGTGCTGCCGCACACTAATAGTTCCCTAGTTTGCTTTGATCTACTCCCATTTCACAGCACTAGGGAAAGGTTAGTGCACAGCAGCAGGGTCCACACAAACACTCTGTGCAGCAGGCAAGTGCGGGGTAAATGTACAACCCAGTTTGCCCCAACCAGGTATTCATGTAGAGAAGCCTTGATATTGGATGAGGCATCAAGGGAGGGAAACGGGCTCCGGGCAGACAGGACAACCCAAGGCAATGGTAAGAATGAGAAAGAGATCAGATGAGGATCCCAGAGGGGAGGGAAAGCACAGAGAAGAGCGGGGAAACTGGGACTTGGCTGGGGAAGCCAGAGGTGAAGTCTAGCACTGGCTTGGCAAGGAGACTGGGGCTGGGAATGAGGAGTTTGAGAAGTGGAGACTGGAACTGGGTAGACAAGAAGAATGGGACTGGGACACAGAGCAAGGGATGGGGAAGAGACTTGATTTTAACAAATAGGGAGGAACTCATTGAGAATTTGAAAGTAGAAGGCAGCTTGGGTGAAAGTGATCATGAAATCATAGAGTTTGCAATTCTAAGGAAGTGTAGAAGGGAGAACAGCAAAATAGAGACAATGGATTTCAGGAAGGCAGATTTTGGTAAGCTCAGAGAGCTGATAGGTAAGATCCCATGGGAATCAAGACTGAGGGGAAAAACAACTGAGGAGAATTGGCAGTTTTTCAAAGGGACACTATTAAGGGCCCAAAAGCAAGCTATTCCGCTGGTTAGGAAAGATAGAAAATGTGGCAAAAGACCACCTTGGCTTAACCACGAGCTCTTGCATGATCTAAAAAATAAAAGGGAGTCTCATAAAAAATGGAAACTAGGACAGATTACAAAGGATGAATATAGGCAAACAACACAGGAATGCAGGGGCAAGATTAGAAAGGCAAAGGCACAAAATGAGCTCAAACCAGCTACAGGAATAAAGGGAAACAAGAAGACTTGTTATCAATACATTAGAAGCAAGAGGAAGACCAAAGACAGGGTAGGCCCACTGCTTAGTGAAGAGGGAGAAACAGTAAGAGGAAACTTGGAAATGGCAGAGATGCTTAATGACTTCTTTGTTTCGGTCTTCACTGAGAAGTCTGAAGGAATGCCTAACATAGTGAATGCTAATGGGAAGGGGGTAGGTATAGTAGATAAAATAGAAAAAAGAACAAGTTAAAAATCACTTAGAAAAGTTAGTTGCCTGCAAGTCACCAGGGCCTGATAAAATGCATCCTAGAATACTCAAGGAGCTATCTGAGCCTCTAGCTATTATCTTTGAAAATCATGGGAGACGGGAGAAATTCCAGAAGACTGGAAAAGGGCAAATACAGTTCCATCTATAAAAAGGGAAATAAAAATAACCCAGGAAACTACAGACCAGTTAGTTTAACTTCTGTGCCAGGGAAGATAATGGAGCAAGTAATTAAGGAAATCGTCTGCAAACACTTGGAAGGTGGTAAGGTGATAGGGAATAGCCAGCATGGATTTGTAAAGAACAAATTGTGTCAAACCAATCTGATAGCTTTCTTTGATAGGATAACGAGTCTTGTGGATAAGGGGGAAGCTGTGGATGTGGTATACCTAGACTTTAGTAAGGCATTTGATACGGTCTCGCATGATATTCTTATCGATAAACTAGGCAAATACAATTTAGATGGGGCTACTATAAAGTGGGTGCATAACTGGCTGGATAACCGTACTCAGAGAGTTGTTATTAATGGTTTCCAATCCTGCTGGAAAGGCATAACGAGTGGGGTTCCACAGGGGTCTGTTTTGGGACCGGCTCTGTTCAATATCTTCATTAACGACTTAGATATTGGCATAGAAAGTACGCTTATTAAGTTTGCGGATGATACCAAACTGGGAGGGATTGCAACTGCTTTGGAGGTCAGGGTCATAATTCAAAATGATCTGGACAAATTGGAGAAATGGTCTGAGTTAAACAGGATGAATATTAACAGAGACAAATGCAAAGTGCTCCACTTGGGAAGAAAAAATCAGTTTCACACATACAGAATGGGAAGAGACTGTCTAGGACGGAGTATGGCAGAAAGGGATCTAGGGGTTATAGTGGACCACAAGCTAAATATGAGTCAACAGTGTGATGCTGTTGCAAAAAAAGCAAACATGATTCTGGGATGTATTAACAGGTGTGTTGTGAGCAAGACACGAGAAGTCATTCTTCCGCTCTACTCTGCTCTGGTTAGGCCTCAGCTGGAGTATTCTGCCCAGTTCTGTGCACCGCATTTCAAGAAAGATGTGGAGAAATTGGAAAGGGTCCAGAGAAGAGCAACAAGAATGATTAAAGGTCTTGAGAACATGACCTATGAAGGAAGGCTGAAAGAATTGGGTTTGTTTAGTTTGGAAAAGAGAAGACTGAGAGGGACATGATAGCAGTTTTCACGTATTTAAAAGGGTGTCATAAGGAGGAGGGAGAAAACTTGTTCACCTTAGCCTCTAAGGATAGAACAAGAAGCAATGGGCTTAAACTGCAGCAAGGGAAGTCTAGGTTGGACATTAGGAAAAAGTTCCTAACTGTCAGGGTGGTTAAACACTGGAATAAATTGGCTAGGGAGGTTGTGGAATCTCCATCTCTGGAGATATTTAAGAGTAGGTTAGATAAATGTCTATCAGGGATGGTCTAGAGAGTATTTGGTCCTGCCATGCGGGCAGGGGACTGGACTCGATGACCTCTCGAGGTCTCTTCCAGTCCTAGAATCTATGAATCTATGAAAGAGACAGGACAGTGACAGCTTGAAGGGGATGGGGCAGAAGGGGTTAGGGGTTGGGGGAATAGGGGAAGAAGAGTCTGTCAACAGTAGAGCACAAACCTCTCCGGAACCTGGAATGGAATCCCTGAGTTTTGCCATTCCCCTGCTGTCAGCAAATATTTGTTAAACCCTCTTTAGTGAGGCTGAGTGGCCTCCCTCTGAGCAGGAGAGCAAGGCACCATTACACACCCCATTGGAGGGGCGGGGCCTAGATCACCCCACCTCCCTCGCCAGAAGGACTGGGGTGGGGCCAGAAGTATAAAAGGCCGGCCCTACAGCTCAGTGGGGAGAAAGCCTGCTCCGGAGGAAGACGCTTGGCCTGTTCTCCAGAGGCCCCGAGAGGAACCTGCGCCTGGCTGTTCCCGTTTCCCAGACGTGGATGACAACTGGCCCGGAGTACCTGCTGTGGTTTACCCTGAAGAGCCGGAAGAGGCCTGGAGGCCAAACCCCGGGGAGGCAGGAAGTAGCCCAGGGACAGCCACGGAACGTGTTGCAGCTGGATCCCCGCTGACACAGGGGCAGCCAATCCCCTGGGCTGGGACGTGGTGGAGTGGGGTGGGCCCGCATCCCCCCTGCCATCTCACCCCGGGTGGCTGACCCCCTACACGGTGCAAGGAGGATCTAGTCCAGGACAGGAGCTCCCTCACCACTCACCTTTAAAGACTGCTTGTTTGCTGGCAGCCTGAGCTCCGCCCAGGCCAAAGTCAACCCTGATAGACTTAAGCTACTTAAGCCCAGGCTAAACCCTATTGGGAGGCTCCTGCTGGTCTGACAGACTCCGGCCCCGACCCGACAGAACGAGCCTGAGGGGCCTCCCTCCGACCAGGAGAGCGAGGCACCATTACACCCTCCAACAAAATCTTCTGATCGCCCTCTAGTGGTGGTCCACAAAGAAGATGACAACCTACTACTTCTGTCAGTTACTCTATTAGCGCAAGTGGCAGAGGTTTCAAACCCTGCTGACGACCTGTGTGGATATCACTATGACTGTGTGGAACTTCTGTTTTTTCAGTGTTTTTTTTAAAAACCTAAGACAAAACATTTATTCTAAGGAACGTTAAGTTTGCAAAGTTGAGCAGTAAAAAATAAGAAAATGGCAGAATTAAAGTTGTCTTTGCAAATTTATTTTAGCCCACTTGTATGTATGCATTAAGATATAGTCTTTCATTACATGATGACATGCTATTTTCTCCACAGGACCCCTGCCTCATTCAGTGCACAGGAGAGACACTGCTCTGAATCATGTGTAAAATGAAGATAACAACACTTCCCTGCCTCCCAGGGGTATTGTGAAGAGGAACTCTTTAATGTTTGTGAAGCACTCAGCTACTATAGAAATCAGCGCCATAGAAAAGCCCATGAGGAAATTAACAATTCTATTTTTGGAGTTCAGTTTGGATGACGTGCAGTACATAAGGGCTGGAGCCACACATTGAACTATGAGTATAAAAAGAACTACTGAGCATTCACCCATTCAGTCAGCACCACATGTCCTGTGCACTGAATGAGGCAGGGGTCCTGAGGCAACAATCGCATTTGATCATGTAATTAAAGACTGTATCACAATGCAAATTCAAAAGGGACTAATTAAGGGTACAGAGGACAGCACGAGTCTGACATTCTGAATATGTGAGTGCTTGACTTTACAAATTTCACATCCTTTTAGATCGGGGCGGGCAAACTTTTTGACCTGAGGGTCATATCGGGTTTCGTAAATTGTATGGAGGGCAGGTTAGGGGTGGAGGTCATGGCCCATCCCCCACCTCCTATCTGCCCCACCTCGGGAGTCCTGCCCCATCCTACCCCCCTGTTTCCTGACAGCCCCTCTGCAACCCCTGCCCCATCCACACACACCCGCTCCCTGTCCCCTGACCACCCCCGGACCCCGTCGCCCAATCCAACCCCTCCTCTCATTCCTGACAGCCCTTCTAGGACCCCTGCCCCATCCAACCACCCCTTTTCCCTGTCCCCTGACTGCCCCAGAATCCCTGCCCCTGACAGCCCCCTGCCACCCCATCCAGCCCCCCTCCTTCCTGACTGCCCCCCCAGGACCCCTGTACCATTCAACCCCCTGTTCCCTCCGAGACCACCACCTAGGGTGCAATGAACTTTCCCAAGGCCACAGGCAGGGTTGTGGCAGAAACCTGCATGGTTAAGCGCCAGCTCGCTTGGGGAGCTCCAGCCAGCCCTGCAATGCAGACTGCCTTGGGCCCAGTTACCCCAGTCTTCTCATGTCAGCTGCTCTTGGATAGCTGCACCGTGTAGACTGCCCCAGGACCAGAGACAGTGGTGTTCTATAGTCTGCAGCTCCAGAGCAACCCTGCCATGGAGAAGGGTGTCCATGAATCATAGAATACAATGGTCTACAATTTTTGAGAAGTCGTCTGCTTCAGAGATAAAATGTGCTATTTATTATGTATTATGTATTTTGATGTGCTGAATTCAAATATGACAATTAAAACAACTGATTGGCTACTGTTTCTAAGATATTTAAGTTTTTACATTTTATGTCTATGTATATTGTGTAGATAGTAGAGTTTTAATCATAAATTGTAAACCTAGGTCTTTTCATGTGTTTATGGTTGCTTTACATGATAATATTTTACCTGTCCTGTTTATGTAACACTTTAAAATCAGCAAAAGGGTTATATAAATAAAATTTATTATGAAACAAAAGGCAGAAAACTATTATGTACATACTTTAGTCCTATTCAGTGTCTACTCGGCGCTTCTTGGCTTGTCTCTTGTATTCATTAAATGGAGCATCTCTTGTCACTGTCCAGCAATAGTCTGCAAGCATTGATGGGCTCCATTTGTCCTGATAGCGTTTCTCCATTGTTGCAATGTCCTGGTGAAATCGCTCGCCGTCCTCGTCGCTCACTGCTCCGTAGTTCGGTGGAAAAAAATCTAGATGAGAGTGCAAAAAATGTATCTTTAGTGACATGTTGCAACCAAAGCTTTTGTATGCCTTGAGGAGGTTTTCCACCAACAACCTGTAGTTGTCTGCCTTGTTGTTTCCGAGAAAATTTATTGCCACTCACTGGAAGGCTTTCCATGCCGTCTTTTCCTTGCCACGCAGTGCATGGTCAAATGCATCATCTGGAAGAAGTTCACGAATCTGAGGACCAACAAAGACACCTTCCTTTATCTTAGCTTCACTTAACCTTGGAAATTTTCCACGGAGGTACTTGAAAGCTGCTTGTGTTTTGTCAATGGCCTTGACAAAGTTCTTCATCAGACCCAGCTTGATGTGTAAGGGTGGTAACAAAATCTTCCTTGATTCAACAAGTGGTGGATGCTGAACACTTTTCTTCCCAGGCTCCAATGACTGTCGGAGTGGCCAATCTTTCTTGATGTAGTGGGAATCTCTTGCACGACTATCCCATTCTCAGAGAAAACAGCAGTACTTTGTGTATCCAGTCTGCAGACCAAGCAAGAGAGCAACAACCTTCAAATCGCCACAAAGCTACCACTGATGTTGGTCATAGTTTAAGCACCTCAAAAGTTGTTTCATGTTGTCATAGGTTTCCTTCATATGGACTGCATGACCAACTGGAATTGGTGGCAAAACATTGCCATTATGCAGTAAAACAGCTTTAAGACTCGTCTTCGATGAATCAATGAACAGTCTCCACTCATCTGGATCGTGAACGATGTTGAGGGCTGCCATCACACCATCGATGTTGTTGCAGGCTACAAGATCACCTTGCATGAAGAAGAATGGGAGAAGATCCTTTTGACGGTCACGGAACATGGAAACCCTAACATCACCTGCCAGGAGATTCCACTGCTGTAGTCTGGAGCCCAACCGCTCTGCCTTACTCTTGGGTAGTTCCAAATCCTTGACAAGGTCATTCAGTTCACCTTGTGTTATGAGGTGTGGTTCAGAGGAGGAGGATGGGAGAAAATGTGGGTCCTGTGACATTGATGGTTCTGGACCAGAAGTTTCATCTTCTTCCTCTTCCTCGTCTGACTCAAGTGAGAATGATTCTGGTGCATCAGGAACCAGCAGTCCTCCGTGGGGTACTGGGCGTATAGCTGATGGAATGTTTGGATAATGCACAGTCCACTTTTTCTTCTTTGACACACCTTTCCCAACTGGAGGCACCATGCAGAAGTAACAATTGCTGGTATGATCTGTTGGCTCTCTCCAAATGATTGGCACTGAAAAAGGCATAGATTTCCTTTTCCTGTTCAACCACTGGCGAAGATTTGTTGCACAAGTGTTGCAGCATATGTGTGGGGCCCACCTCTTGTCCTGATCTCCAATTTTGCAGCCAAAATAAAGGCGATAAGCTTTCTTAACCATAGTGGTTATACTGCACTTTTGTGATGCAAAAGTGACTTCACCACAAACATAGCAGAAGTTATCTGCACTGTTCACACAAGTACGAGGCATCTCTGCTCACTTTGGCTAAACAGAAATGTGTCCCTTTGCAAAATCAAACACTGACAAATAAGAGAGCACGCCACTGTATGATTGCTAGAGCTGATATAGGGCAATTTGTTCAGCAGAGTGATGTAAGCTTCGTTATGATTGCATCATCCATGACTTCTAGGAATAACATGATGCAATTCATATCATGTATGATGCAATACCAGCTTCAGATTGCATCATTCATTGTTTTGCCTAAAAAGCAAGTACTGTCCAAACCCAGTCATAGATTTATTCATAGATCCAGTCAAAGATGTATTTTAGTCATTTCTGGTTTAAATTGAGATCACGTCCCTTTATAACTCACTTATCCTCCGCCATTCCCAAGTCAAGGGTCGTATATACTGACCCAATAGCATATCTTGAAAACTAGAGCCAATCAACAATTTTAAGCATCATTTTCGTTCTCAGTGACCCAGAATTAGTAAAGTTTGACTACATTTATTTCAGAAGCATTTTGGCTGTTGAGCAGTGATATCAGGGTTGGAAGGGACCTCAGGAGGTCATCTAGTCCAACCCCCTACTCAAAGCAGGACCAACATCAACTAAATCATCCCAGCCAGGGCTTCGTCAAGCCTGACCATAAAAACCTCTGAGGAAGGAGATTCCACCATCTCTCTAGGTAACCCATTCCAGTGCTTCACCATCCTCCTAGTGAAAACGTTTTTCCTAATATCCAACATAAACCTCCCCCACTGCAACTTGAGACCATTACTTGGCACTAGAAAAGGTTCAGAAAAGGGCAACTAAAATGATTAAGGGTTGGGAATGGGTCCCATATGAGGAGAGATTAAAGAGGCTAGGACTCTTCAGCTTGGAAAAGAGGAGACTAAGGGGGGATATGATAGAGGTATATAAAATCATGAGTGATTTGGAGAAAGTGGATAAGGAAAAGTTATTTACTTATTCCCATAATACAAGAACTAGGGGTCATCAAATGAAATTAATAGGCAGCAGGTTTAAAACAAATAAAAGGAAGTTCTTCTTCACGCAGCGCACAGTCAACTTGTGGAACTCCTTATCTGAGAAGGTTGTGAAGGCTAGGACTATAACAGAGTTTAAAAGAGAACTGGATAAATTCATGGTGGTTAAGTCCATTAATGGCTATTAGCCAGGATGGGTAAGGAATGGTGTCCCTAGCCTCTGTCTGTCAGAGGATGGAGATGGATGGCAGGAGAGAGATCACTTGATCATTGCCTGTTAGGTTCACTCCCTCTGGGGCACCTGGCATTGGCCACTGTCGGTAGAGAGGATACTGGGCTAGATGGACCTTTGCTCTGACCCGGTACGGCCTTTCTTATGTTCTTATGTTCCTTGTTCTGTCATCTGCTACCACTGAGAACAGTCTAAATCCATCCTCTTTGGCACCCCCTTTCAGGTAGTCAAAAGCAGCTATCAGATTCCTCCCCATTCTTCTCTTCTGAAGACTAAATACAGTAACTCCACACTTAACGTCCTCTCGCTTAATGTTGTTTTGATGATACGTCCCTGCTCCATTACAGAACATGCTCATATAAAGTTGTGCAATGCTCCGCTGTAATGTTGTTTGTCCGCCTGCTTTGTCCACGGCTGGCAGCCCCCCCATCAGCTCCCCTCCCCCCCTCCCCGCAAGCGGACCCCGCGGACCAGCGCCCTCCCCCCGCTTCTCCTGCCCGCGGCAACCAGCTGGCCTGCAGCACTCAGGAGGCAGGGGAGGGATGGGGGAAGCTGTGCGCTGCGTCCTTGCCCCTCCCCGCAGCCTACCAAACACTGTAAGAAAGCTGATCGCCGCAGGCAGGAGGCAGTGGAAGGAAGTGGGAGGGCGCTGGTCAGCAGAGTCTGCTGGCGGGGGGCAGGGGCATAGGGGAGCCAATAGGGGGGCTGCCAGCCTGTTTAATACCTGTATTAAATTGCTTGTTTAAAATTGTTTAAAATGTATATAATGCCTTTTGTCTGGCAAAAAAAATAATCCCTGGAACCTAACCCCGCCCCCCCATTTACATTAATTTGTTTGGGGAAATTAAGCAAAATGATGTTAAGCAAATCCAAAGTTGCATTTTTTCAGGAACATAAGTACAACGTTAAGTGAGGAGTTACTGTAATCCCAGTTCCCTCAGCCTCTCTTCATAAATCATGTACTCCAGCCCCCTAATCATTTTTGTTGCCCTCCTCTGGACTCTTTCCAATTTTTCCATATCCTTCTTGTAGTGTGGAGCCCAAAACGACACAGTACTCCAGATGAGGCCTCACCAATGCCGAATAAAGGGGAATGATCACGTCCCTCAATCTGCTGGCAATGCTCCTACTTATACAACCAAAATTCTGTTAGCGTTTTTGGCATCAAGGGCACACTGTTGACTCATATCCAGCTTCTCTTCCACTGTAACTCTTAGGTCTTTTCTGCAGAAATGCTGCCTAGCCACTCAGTCCCTAGTCTGTAGCAGTGCATGGGATTCTTCCGTCCTAAATGCAGGACTCTGCACTTGTCCTTATTGACCCTCATCAGATTTCTTTTGGCTCAATCCTCTAATTTATCTAGGTCCCTCTGTATCCTATCCCTACCCTCCAGCATATCTATCACTCCTCCCAGTTTAGTGTCATCTGCACACTCGCTGAGGGTGCAATCTATGCCATCCTCCAGATTATTAATGAAGATATTGAACAAAACCAGCCCCGGGGCCGACCCTTAGGGCACTCCGCTTGATACCAGCTGCCAACTAGATATGGAGACATTGATCACTACCCATTGAGCCCAATGATGTAGCCAGCTTTCTATCCACCTTATAGTCCATTCATCCAGCCCATACTTCTTTAACTTGCTGGCAAGACTACTGTGGGAGATCGTATCAAAAGTCAAGAAATAGCATGTCCACTGCTTTCTCCTCATCCACAGAGCCAGTTATCTCATCATAGAAGGCAATTAGCTTAGTCAGGCATGACTTGCTTTTGGTGAATCCATGCTCACTGTTCCTGATCACTTTCCTCTCCTCGAAGTGCTTCAAAATGGATTCCTTGAAGACCTGCTCCATGATTTTTCCAGGGACTGAGGTGAGGCTGACTGGCCTGTAGTTCCCCGGATCCTCCTTCTTCCCTTTTTTAAAGATGGGCACTACATTAGTCTTTTTCCAGTCATCCAGGACCTCCCCCAATCACCATGAGTTTTCAAAGATAATGGCCAATGGCTCTGCAATCACATCTGCCAACTCCTTTAGCACCCTCGGATGCAGCGGATCCGTCCCCATGGACTTGTGCTCATCCTAAATAGCTTTTCTAAATAGTCCTCAACCACTTCTTTCTCCACAGAGGGCTGGTCACCTCCTCCCCATGCTGTGCTGCCCATTGCAGTAGCCTGGGAGCTGACCTTGTTCGTGAAGACAGAGGCAAAAAAAGCATTGAGTACATTAGCTTTTTCCACATCCTCTTTCACTAAGTTGCCTGCCCATTCAGTAAGGAGCCCATTATTTCCCTGACCTTCTTATTGTTGCTAACATACCTGTAGAAACCTTTCTTGTTACTCTTAACATCCCTTGCTAGCTGCAACTCCAATTGTGATTTGGCCTTCCTTATTTCACTCCTGCATGCCTAAGCAATATTTTTATACTCCTCCCTGGTCATTTGTCCAATCTTTCACTTCTTGCAAGCTTCTTTTTTGTGTTTAAGATCAGCAAGGATTTCACTGTTAATCCAAGCCATATTTACTATTCTTTCTACACTTTCTTTCTTTCAGAACCCCTCCTCCCCCAGAAGAGCAACCCGAATAAATGAGCATACCCCAAAGTAACGGGCAAATCTGGTAACACTTGGTCTGGTGGTCTATAGCAGACTCCCACCATGACATCACCCTTGTTGCTCACACTTCTAGACTCTCAGGTTTTTCTGCAGTTTCATACTGGAGCTCTGAGCAGTCATACTGCTTTCTTACATACAATGCAACTCCCCCACCTTTTCTGCCCTGCCTGTCCTTCCTGAACAGTTTATATCGATCCATGACAGTACTCCAGTCATGTGAGTTATCCCACCAAGTCTCTGTTATTCCAATCACATCATAATTCTGTGACTGTGCCAGGATTTCCAGTTCTCCTTGCTTGTTTCCCAAGCTTCTTGCATTTGTGTATAGGCATTTAAGATAACTTGCTGATGGACCTGCTTTCTCAGTATGAGACAGGAGTCCTCCTCTCTTGTGCTCTCCTGCTCGTGCTTCCTCCTGGTATCCCACTTACCTCAGGGCTTTGGTCTCCTTCCCCCGGTGAACCTAGTTTAAAGCCCTCCTCACTAGATTAGCCAGCCTGCTTGTGAAAATTCTCTTCCTACTATTTGTTAAGTGGAGCCCGTCTCTGCCTAGCAATCCTTCTTCTTGGAACACCATCCCATGATCAAAGAATCCAAAGCCTTCTCTCCGACACCACCTCCGTAGCCATTCTTTGACTTCCACAATTTGACGGTCTCTACCTGGGCCTTTTCCTTCCAAAGGGAGGATGGACCAGAACACCACTTGCGCCTCAAACTCCTTTATCCTTCTTCCCCGAGCCACGTAGTCTGCAGTGATCCTTCATGCCTTCCAATCAGTGGAATCTCCTTCTGCTCTCCTCCCTGAGATGTACCATCTAGTCCACTCTCCGCATTAGTATCTGTGGAGAGAACATGAAAACGGTTGCTCACCTGTATCTGCATTGCTGGTACGTGGATGATCCTCTTTCTTCTTCTGGAGGTCACATGCTGCCAATTTTCATTACCGTCTTTGTGTCTCTGCTGCACAGTCTGCTCTGATTCTTCAGAATGTTGTGCCCGCAGAAGCATATCCTGATGTCTGTCCAGAAAATCTTCATTTTCTCTTATGTAACACAGGGTTGATACTTGTTTCTCCAGTCCTTGAAACTTCTCTTCCAATATAGAGACCAGCTTGCACTTTGTACAGACAAAGTTGCTTCTGTCCCCCGCTTTAACTAGGGCTCATCTCCCAGCTCCACAGCAGGGAAATTAGAGATCTTGGGATGGGATCCCGATTCCCAGAGTCTGCGGCTCTGAGGCAGCCCTGCATTGCAGACTGCTCCAGACCGGGACCCTAGAGCTTTGAGACTCTCAGGCCAGCTGGCTATTTGAGACACCAGCTAATGACATTGGGACACCAGTTATAATTAATGTAAATACAGTTTGCTCCTGAAGTTTCCCATTCCGAACTAGCTGTCAGGGGAGAACTCATTCAGACAGTGCTTACACCTGCAATTTCCTAGTATTTTTACAAAATAAAAAGGTGTGTTCGGCAGGAACTTTACAAAAATGAGCTTCATTGTCAGGACTTTGAAACTCTGCAGAAAACAGATTGACCTTCAGCACTGTAAATTCCTTAACCTGGTAATAACAACGGCAATGCCTTGTGCTGCACACCTAGCAAGTGCACAGCAGGGAGTCCCTCTCCTCTGAACCTCAGCAGGAGGAGGGAGCTGCACACAAACAAAGGGATATCAGAGCAAAAGTCCCTTCTGTGCACCTTTCTGTAAAACTACGCCTGCATCTCAGCTGGAGCTGCACGTTTGCAGTGGGAATACAGTTTGGGTTTGTAACAGGGCATTTGAAGGGCCGGGCTGCCTAGTGGTTGGTGCCCCTGACCTCCAGTCCCTTGTTTTCAAGGCCAATTTGCCTCAGTCTTTTAGGCAATGGGGTAGGGAAACCCAGGCCCTCCCTCTCCACCAGGTCCCAGCACAGGGTCCTCCTGCCTGCATCAACCCCGGAAAAGGGTCTCCCAGCAGGGATCTAAATCCACTTCCCTGAGCTACTTCCTACCACTGTCCCTTTTGTTTGGGGCAAGGACCCTCTAGTACTGTTTGCTGGGTGGCTTGTACCCCATAGTGCCCTCTCGTCCCAGGCTCCTTCAGGTGGGGCAGCCATAAGTTTGGTGAAACTGACCCCCACAATGCCTCTGGGCTACAGGGACCCAGTTACCTCAGTTGCTGGAGGCTCCTAGGTCTCCTTCACAGTCCCCCTTGGCTGGGGAGACAGTGCTTACTCCCTGGTGGCTGAGGTGGCTGGCAGGCTAGTGACCCTTCCCCTCAGGTAGGGAGGTGGATAGCTCCTGCCTCTTCGCCAGTCAGCCCTCAACTGAGCCAGGCTCTCTCCTTTTCTCCCCCCAGACCTGGCATTGGCTGCATGTATAGCGGGGTGGGGCTAGCTGGGCCCAAAGGCTCCTTTAACCCCTGCTGTGCTGGCAGGGTAGTTCCACGTGACTGTGCTGAAGGTTGGAGAGGAGGACGAGTCTTTCCATGATCCTTATAGTTATGTCCATTCTTGTCACTAATCCCTATCTTCCCTGGATAGAGGTGCAAGGCCAGCTCCTAGTACCAAACCCAGGGTTCCTTACTCAGGCAGGCAGCTATTGACTGTAATGTGAGTTTGCTTTGTACCGACTGAGTAGAAACAGAATAAAGGACTCAGAATTGGGCCCATTCAGAATTATTCCAGAAATAACCAGTCAGACATCTACAAACTGCCCTATGCACTAGATATCACTGAGAACAAACACATACGGGAGCTCTAATGTTTCTGCACCCAGTGATTTTTGAGAGATGCTGTCCTGACAGAATACTAGAAAACTTTCCAAAAAGTGACAGTCATCTT
Organism: Chrysemys picta bellii; assembly: GCF_011386835.1. Taxonomy (NCBI): domain Eukaryota; kingdom Metazoa; phylum Chordata; order Testudines; family Emydidae; genus Chrysemys; species Chrysemys picta. The sequence goes on from NW_027052708.1 coordinate 1,321,550, forward strand.
CTTATATGCAGTGTTGTTGTAGCAAGGTTAGTCCCAGGATATTAGAAACAAGGTGGATGAGATAATATCTTTTATTCTACCCACTTCTGTTGGTGAGAGAGACAAGGTTTTTGAGCTTATAGAGAAGAGCTGTGTGTAAGCTCAGAAGCTTGTCTCTCACCAACAGAAGTGGATCCAATAAAATATATTATCTCATCCACCTTGTCTCTCTCAACCCCTTCTCGTCCAGATTTCACTTCTGATTTCCCATTGGATTAATCCCAGTCTTTGTCAAAACATTCTCCTTCGCCGAGGTCCCTGCCTCAGTCAGTGCACAGGATGGATGGTGCCTTGGGAATGAATCAGGGATGCACAGTGAAGTAGGCTTTGGTCTGTAGGCCCACAGCCTCATTGGTTGCAGCAGCAGCATCACCATCATTGGCCATCCCTCCATTCGAGGATGATCTCTACCCCAAATTTACATATGTGTCCTGAGGCGACTCAGGAGTCCAATCCTGGAACCATAGATTTGCCTGTCGTAGGTACAGACGTTGCCTGATGGGTCAGCTGCCTGCTTCCTTCTCTCTCTTTTCAGCTTCGAGGGCAAGGCACTTCTCCTCAAAGCGGGCTACTGCCTGAGAGAGGATGTGGTGCCCATTGGGGTTGGTTGGTGGCTTGCTTTTCCCAGCTTGTGATGTCCACATGTGTATTCTTGAGATATGTTTTCAGTGTGTCTTTGTAGCATTTCCTCTGAGTACCACGGGATCTCTGACCTTGGGTGAGCTGAGAGTAGAAAACTTGTTTTGGGAGGTGAGAGTCTGGCATCCGCACACAATGTCCAGCCCAGCAGAGTTGGTGAGTGCGGATCATTGCTTCAATGCTGGTGACATTGGCTTCAATGAGGATGCTGGTGTTAGTGCAGCGATCTTCCCACTTGATGCAAAGGATCTTCCAGAGACATCTTTGGTGGTACTTCTCCAGACACTTGAGGTGCTGTTAATAATGGGGGATTTCAATTATCCCCATATTGACTGGGTACATGTCACCTTAGGACGGGATGCAGAGATAAAGTTTCTTGACACCTTAAATGCTTCTTGGAGCAGCTGGGCCTGGAACGCACCAGAAGAGAGGCAATTCTTGATTTAGTCCTAAGTGGAGCACAGGATCTGGTCCAAGGGGTGAATATAGCTGGACTGCTCGGTAATAGTGACCATAATATAATTAAATTTAATATCCCTGTGGCAGGAAAAACACCACAGCAGCCCAACACTGTAGCATTTAATTTCAGAAAGGGGAACTACACAAAAATGAGGAGGTTAGTTAAACAGAAATTAAAAGGTACAATGCCAAAAGTGAAATCTCTGCAAGTTGCGTGGAAATTCTTTAAAGACGTCATAATAGAGGCTCAACTTCAATGTATACCCCAAATTAAAAAAACATAGTAAGAAAACCAAAAACGAGCCACTGTGGCTAAACAACAAAGTAAAAGAAGCAGTGAGAGGCAAAAAGGCATCCTTTAAAACGTGGAAGTTAAATCCTAGAGAGGAAAATAGAAAGGAGCATAAACACTGGCAAATGAAGTGTAAAAATACAATTAGGAAGGCCAAAAAAGAATTTGAGGAACGGTTAGCCAAAGACTCAAAAAGCAATAGCAATTTTTTTAAGTACATCAGAAGGAGGAAGCCTGCTAAACAACCAGTGCGGCCAGTGGACGATCAAGGTGCTAAAGGAACACTCAAGGACAATAAGGCCATTACAGAGGAACTAAATGAATTCTTTGACTAGGACTTCATGGCTGAGGATGTGAGGGAGATTCCCAAACCTGAGACATTCTTTTTAGGTGACAGATCTGAGGAACTGTCCCAGATCGAGGTATCATTAGAGGAGGTTTTGGAAGAAATTGATAAATTAAACAGCAATAAGTCACCAGGACCATATGGTATTCACCGAAGAGTTCTGAAGGAACTCAAATGTGAAACTGAAGAACTACTAACTGTAGTCTGTAACTTATCATTTAAATCAGCTTCTGTACCAGATGACTGAAGGATAGCTAATGTGACGCCAATTTTTAAAAAGGGTTTGTATCAATGCGACAACTCACCATTGCGGTGCCTCCTGCTGGTTCTCCTGGGAATTAGCTCATCCAGCACTCGGAGTGCCCTCTGCTGGCCGGTGTCTCGCCTGTCGCTGGCCTCCGTGTCCCTCCCAGACCCCGGTACCCCTTTTTCTGGGGGTTCTGTCCTCCGCAGTACCCCCACAGCTCTGGGTCTCCCCTCCCCAAGGAACCCCCAACCCTCTATCCCCACCTCGCCTCAGTCTATGGCTACTGCCAGTCACCATCTAGCCCCCGTCACTGGGGCAGACTGCAGTGTACAAGCCATTCATCATTGGCAAAGCGGGGTTTGAACCTGCTGCTATTGCCTAATCCCTGGGCTGTATCCTTTGCAACCCCAGTACCTGGTTTGGCCTTGCACAGGGCTTGCAGCCTGGGGAGTTGCCAGGTGGGAGCTCCCTAGCTCCTCTCGCCTTTCCCCAGCCCAGCTCTGTTGCCTGCACCCTCAGCTCCCAGGCAGCTAGGTCCTTCTCCCTCTGATAGCTAATTTCAACTACCTGAAAGGGGGTTCCAAAGAGAATGGATCTAGACTGTTCTCAGTGGTACCAGATGACAGAACAAGGAGTAATGGTCTCAAGTTGCAGGTTTAGGTTGGATATTAGGAAAAACTTTTTCACTGGGAGGGTGGTGAAGCAGTGGAATGGGTTCCCTAGGGAGGTGGTGGAATCTCCTTCCTTAGAGGTTTTTAAGGTCAGGCTTGACAAAGCCCTGGCTGGGATGATTTAGTTGGGATTGGGTCCTGCTTTGAGCAAGGGGTTGGACTAGATGACCTCCTGAGGTCCCTTCCAACCCTGATATTCTATGATTCTATGAAGCTGGAGGGAGAGTGACTAGCTCCTGGCTCATAGTCCTTTTATCAGGGCCAGATGTGATTCCCCAATCAGCCTAGGCTTGCTGCTTAGGAGTGGGGTAACTGCTCTGCTACAGGGCTCCAGAGGTGATCCCGGCAATTACAGGCCTGTAAGCCTGACTTCAGTACTGGGCAAACTGGTTGAAACTATGATAAAGAACAATATTGTCAGACATGTAGCTGAACATAATTTGTTGAGGAAGAGTCAACTTGGTTTTACTAAAGGGAAATCATTCCTCACCGATCTACTAGAATTCTTTGAGGGGGTCAACAAGCATGTGGACCAAGAGGATCCAGTGGATATAGTGTACTTAGATTTTCAGAATAGCCTTTGACAACATCCCTCACCAAAGACTATTACGGAAAGTAAGCTGCCACGGGATAAGAGGGAAGGTGCTCTCATGGATTGGTAACTGTTTAAAAGATAGGAAACAAAGGGTAGGTATAAATGGTCAGTTTTCAGAATGGAGAGAGGTAAATAGTGGTGTCCCCCAGTGGTCTGTTCTGGGGCCAGTCCTATTCAACATATTCATAAATTATTAGAAAAAGGGGTAAACAGTGAGGTGCAAATTTGCAGATGATACAAAATTACTGAAGATAGTTAAGACCCAGGCAGACTGCGAAGAGCTACAAAACGATCTCTCACAACTGGGTGACTGGACAACAAAATGGCAGATGAAATTTAATGTTAATAAATGCAAAGTGCTGCACATTGGAAAGCATTATCCCAACCATACATATAAAACAATGGGGTCTAAATTAGCTGTTACCACTCAAGAAAGAGATCTTTGGGTTATTGTGGATAGTTCTCTGAAAACACCCACTCAATGTACGGTGGCAGTCAAAAAAGTGAACAGAATGCTAGAAATAATTAAGAAAGGGATAGATAATTGGACAGAAAATATCATGTTGCCTCTATATAAATCCATGGTATGCCCACATCTTGAATACTGTGTGCAGATGTGGTCACCCCATCTCAAAAAAGATATATTGGAATTGGAAAAGGTTCAGAAAAGGGCAACAAAAATGATTAGGGGTATGGAGAGGTTTCCGTATGAGGAGAGATTAATAAGACTGGGACTTTTCAGCTTGGAAAAGAGGCAGCTAAGGGGAGATATGATTGAGGTCTACAAAATCGTGACTGATGTAGAGAAAGTAGATAAGGAACTGTTGTTTACTACTTCTCATAACACAAGAACTAGAGGTCACAAAATGAAATTAATAGGCAGCAAGTTTAAAACAAATAAAAGGAAGTATTTCTTCACACAATGCACAGTCAACCTGTGGACCTCCTTGCCAGAGGATGTTGTGAAGGCCAAGACCATAACAGGGTTCAAAATGGAACTAGATAAATTTCTGGAGGATTGGTCCATCAATTGCTATTAGCCAGGATGGGCAGGAATGGTGTCCCTAGCCTCTGTTTGCCAGAAACTGGGAATGAGTAACAGGGGATGGATCACTTGATGATTGCCTGTTCTCTGGGGCATCCGGCACTGTCCACTGTCAGAAGACAGGTTATTGGGCTAGATGGACCTTTGGTCTGACCCAGTAGGGCCATTCTTATATGTTCTTATCTTTCGCATCTATAAAGGAATGTAGGAATAACAATTGTCTCATAGACCTGGATGTTAGTGTCCTGCCGTAGGTCACGGTCTGTGAAAATGCGTCGGAGCAGATTCCCAAAGGAAGAACTTGCGCACTGGATCCTGTGCTGGATCTCACTGCCAGTTTTTGCATTTTGAGCAAGTTGGCTACTGAGGTAACAGAAGTCCTCAACTCTCTCCAAAGTCTGTCCCTCGATGGTGATGTGTAGTTGGTCTTGTGCAAGGCCTGAAGCAGGCTGATGGAGCACTTTAGTCTCCTCAATATTGAGTGAGAGTCATAGGCTTTGGTTAACTTGTGCAAAAAAATCCAGTGTGGACGGAAGGTCATTCTCAGTGTGCGTGAGGATGGCACAGTCATCAGCGTACTGAAGTCAGTAATGGATGCCCTGAGACTTCAGACTTTGAGTGGGAACATCAAAGATTAAAAAGCCGCCCATCCATTCTGTATTGAATGTCAACTCCAGTGGGGAGGAGGTCTTTAACAAGGAACAAAATTACTGCTAAATAGATGGAGAACAGGGTTGCAGCAAAAACACATCCTTGCTTAACCCCAATTTTCATGACAAAACGATCCATCTCCAGGCCATTACAGAGAACGGTGGCAGTCATCTGATAATGAAGAAATCTTAGCACCATAATAAATTTTGGAGGGCAGCCAAATCTGGCCAGCACCTTCCACAGGGCTTCGCGATTGATGGAGTCGAAGGCCTTTGTCAAATCGATGAAGGCCATGTACAGGTCCTGATTTTGCTCCCGAGACTTTTCCTGGATTTGGTGGGCAACGAAGATCATGTCGGTTGTCCTGTGGGATGGTCTGAAACCACACTGAGATTCTGGCAATATTTCCTCAGTAAGGGGAAGTAATCAGTTTAAAAGAATACGGGCAAGAATTTTCCCTGCTGTAGATAGCAAGGCAATGCTATGATAATTTCCACCCTCCGACTTATCTCCTTTTTTAAAGACGGTAACAATGATGGCATTTCTCAAGTCTTCTGGAATCTTCTCATTATACCAAATCTGAAGAAAAATGAAGCTCCCAACAGCCTCGCTCTGAGGATCACTGGAGCACACGAACCCCTTCACCGCAACAAGGTGATGGTCCCCGAAGAGGGGTTGCAGCAGTGGCAAAGTGTGTGGCCAATAAAATTATGCTGAAATTATGCTCCTGTCTGCTGTGGGCCAGAGTGGCACCAGGCACCAGGACTGAGATAAGGGAGATTGTCTCCACCTATTGGGCCCAAGAAGCGCAGAGAGAAAGCTACCTGAATTGAACACAGACCAGGGTGAGAGGGGAAAGTAGATGAGGATAAGGATGCAGGGGGAATATTCTGAGCCTGGAGGCTTGTGCATGGAGAGAAACTGGGAATGGGAGAGAAAGCAGGAGATGGGGACTGGGAGGAGGGGGAAAGAGAGTAGGATGGGCTAGGCAGGGGGAGTAGGACAGGGAGTAGGTGGGGAGAGACTGGGACTTTCTGATCAATGAGATTGGGCACTCGGGGAGACTGGGACTCCCTGGGGGAGGAGTCTGGGATTTGGAATCAGTGGGGAGGAACTGGGGGTGGGTGAGGAAAAACAGATCAGATCAGGAACCAGGGTGTGGGGGGAGTCTAAGACTATCTGGGCAAAAAGACTGGAATAAGCAGGCAGGGTGCAGTGGGGGAGACAGACAGCAGATCTATATGAACATTTATTGTGTGGCAAGATGGGGTGTAAATCTCCTCTGCACTGTCCTGACAGGCACCAAGTGTCCATGTGGACCATGCTGCCATGCTCCAAGGCTTTGTCTACACTACCGCTTAAGTTGATGTAAGTTAAGTCACTCAGGTGTGAAACATGCCCCCCTCACCCCCCGAGCAACGTAGGTTACATCAACTTAAAGCGCTCTCCCATCGAGGGAATGCATCTTCATCAGATGTGCTAAATCAGCACCACTACATCGATGCACTGGCACTGATACAGCGTGGTAGGGAAGACAAGTCCTAACAGTTCCCTAGGGAACAGATCTACTCCCGTTTCAAAGCACTAGGGGAATGTTAGTGCGCAGCAGCAGGTTCCACACAGACACTCAGTTTGCAGCAGGCTAGAGCGGGGTAAATTTTGCAACAAACTAAGTGTTCATGTAGAGAAGCCTTGAGAGTGGATGAGGCATCCAGGGAGGGAAACTGGGGGTTGGGGCAGACAGGACAACCCAACGCAAGTGTGGGAGTGAGAAATAGATCGGATGAGGACCCCAGAGGGGAGGGACAGCGCAAAGAACAGGGGTGAAACTGGGACTTGGCTGGGGAAGCCAGAGGTGAAGTCCAGGACTGGCTTGACAAGGAGACTGGGTCTGGGGATGAGAAGCTTGAGGGGTGGAGGCGGGAACTGGTAGACAAGGAGAATAGGACTGGGACACAGAGCAAGGGATGGAGAAGAGACAGGACTGGGACAGGGACAGTTGGAGAGAAGGGGTTAGGCTTGGGGCAACAGGGGAAGAAGGGTCTGTGACCACTAGAATTCACCTCTCTCCAGAGCCTGGAATTGAACCTAGTATCCCTGAGTTTTGCCATTCCCCTGCTGTCAGCAAATATTTATCAAACTCTCCAACAAAATCTTCTGATATCCCTCTAGTGCTGGTCCACAAAGAGGATGATGACCTACTAGTGCTGTCAGTTACTCCATTAGCTCAATTGGCAGAGATTTTTGTGGAGCATCTAAATGCTCAAAAGCTGTTGATGACCCATGTGGGTGTCAACATGATTCCGCATCCAGGAACTTCTATTTTTCAGTTTGCTTTTTTAAAAACCTAGGAAATTATGCACAAAACTTTACTTTCAAAGAACATTAAGTTTGCAAATGTTGAGCTGTAAAAATAAGGAAATGGCAGAATTAAAGTTGTCTTTGCAACTCTATTGTGGCCCGTCTTTACATATGCATTAATATTCAGTCTTTCATTACATGATAACTTGTTATTTTTTCCACAGGACCCCTGCTTCATGCAGCACACAGAATTGACCGTGCTCTGAATCAGGATTGTGGAGTGAAGGAGGCTTTTGTCTATAGGCCCCCTTCCTCATTGATTGCAGAAACTGTGAAGTGTGTTGTGTGTGAGGCAGGGGATTGCAGAAAGAGAAAGGAGAGTCTCTTGTTAAGGTAGCTGAATGCTGCCCTGGGTAATTGGATTCTATCCCTGCCTCTTCCACAGAGTTCCTATGTGATGCTTGGCAAGTCACTGAAACCAAATGTTTCACAGGTGGTCACTAATTGTGTGTTCCTCATTTTATGGGTGCCCCCCTTGAGACCATGCATGTCTGATTTGCAGAAGTGCTGAGCACGCACTGCTGTAAACTGAAGTCAGTGGGAAGCTGTGCTGCACAAGCATAAGTACTCTGAAAAAAACAGGACGTGGGTATCTCAAGTTGGGCACCCAGAATCAGTGGATGCTTTTGATAATTTTGACCATAGTGTCTCTGGTTCTCCATGAGTAAAATGGAGATAATAATACTTCCCAGCCTCCCAGGTGTTGTCAGCTGTTTGCTGTGTGTTTTCTCTCTGTGTGTTGCACTATCTCTGCACAGATAGCTGACGCAGCAGGTCTCAATCAAACTGCCCAAGAAGACCACAGACTTGGTTCAGTGGTGAAGGCGGTTGGCCAGGTTTATTGCTGACAAAGCACAGTACTAGCTCCTCAGATCAATGTCTACAGTTACACTGGCACATCTATGCCCCCTACAATGGACTTGGCTCAGTGAGTGGTGAGACTTTCCACTCCCCCAACTGCCGAAGCCAGAAAAAGACACCCCCTCTGTAACCTGTTTTTTATACTCTGATACAAAAAAGTTACGTTTTGCCCCTTTGACGTGGTTAATTAGCACCCTTTCCCTTGTACATTTTGGTTGGATTAAAACATCTCTATCCATCCCCCTATCATCCTGACCTTATCTTTAGGAGGGTTTAGTATGTCCCTGTGGCCTTGTCTACGCTACGAGAGTAGTTCGATTTTACTTGCATCGAATTTTTGGAATCGATATTGCAAAGTCGAACGTGTGTGTCCACACTAAGGGCAGTAATTCGACTTTGTGCGTCCACACTAACGGTGAAAGCGTCGACATTCGAAGCGGTGCACTGTGGTCAGCTATCCCACAGTTCCCTCTGCCCATTGGAATTCTGGGTGTAGCCAGCAATGCCTTCTGGGTAACAAAATGTGTCGAGGGTGCTTTTGGGTAACTGTCGTCATCCGTCCATCACTCCCGCCCTCCCTCCCTGAAAGCGCCGGCGGGAAATCATTTCACGCACTTTTCCAGTCATTGACAGCGCGGACGCCACAGCACTGTAAGCATGGAGCACGCTGCGACCATCGCTGCAGTTGTGGCCGCTCTCAACGCCTCGCAGCTTATCATACAGGTTTCCCTGAGGCAGATGCAGAAAAGTCAGGCGAGGAGGCTACGGCACCGCGGTGATGTCCTGAACTCTGAGAGTAGCACAGACCTCTCAGAAAGCGGGGGACCCAGCGCCGAGGACATCACGGTGGCAATGGGTCATGTTGATGCCGTGGAACGGCGATTCTGGGCACGGGAAACAAGCACTGAGTGGTGGGACCGCATAGTGCTGCAGGTCTGGGATGAATCCCAGTGGCTGCGAAACTTTCGCATGCGGAAGGGAACTTTCCTGGAACTTTGTGAGTTGCTGTCCCCTGCCCTGAAGCGCAGTGACACCCGGTTGCGAGCTGCACTGAGTGTACAGAAGCGAGTGGCCATAGCCCTCTGGAAGCTTGCAACGCCAGACAGCTACCGGTCAGTCGCGAACCAGTTTGGGGTGGGCAAATCTACCGTGGGGGTTGTTGTGATGCAAGTAGCGAAGGCAATCGTTGATGTACTGCTGCCAAAGGTAGTGACCCTGAGAAACGTGGAGGCGATCATAGATGGCTTCGCAGTGATGGGATTCCCAAACTGCGGTGGGGCCATAGATGGAACTCACATCCCTATCCTGGCACCGGACCACCAGGCCACCCAGTACATTAACCGAAAGGGATACTTTTCCATGGTGCTGCAAGCACTGGTGGACCACAGGGGATGTTTTACCAACATCTACGTGGGATGGCCGGGCAAGGTTCATGACGCTCGTGTTTTCAGGAACTCTGGTCTGTTTAGACGGCTGCAAGAAGGTATTTACTTCCCGGACCACAAAATAACTGTTGGGGATGTGGAGATGCCTATAGTCATCCTCGGGGACCCAGCCTACCCGCTAATGCCCTGGCTCATGAAGCCCTATACTGGCGCCCTGGACACTGAAAAAGAACTCTTCAACTACCGGCTGAGCAAGTGCAGAATGGTGGTGGAGTGTGCTTTTGGCCGTCTCAAGGGGAGATGGAGAAGCTTACTGACTCGCTGTGATCTCAGCGAAACCAATATCCCCATTGTTATAGCAGCTTGCTGTGTGCTCCACAATCTCTGTGAGAGCAAGGGGGAGACCTTTATGACGGGGTGGGAGGTTGAGGAAAATAGCCTGGCTGCTGATTACTCACAGCCAGACAGCCGGGCGATTAGAAGAGACCAGCGGGAAGCGCTGTGCATCCGGGAGGCTTTGAAAGCAAAGTTCCTGAGTGAGCAGGGTAACCTGTGACTTTAAAGTTTGTGTACTGAGAAGCTAAACCTGCCCCCGTTTCTTTACCCAGTTAATGTTGACTATCCTATCCAGTTACATACCCCCTTCACCCCACTTCCAACACACGTTTCGAAATAAAAATAGTTCTACTTTGTTAAAGCACACCGTTTTCTTTAATACTGTTTTCGCGGGAATTTTTTAAAACTGGGACGCAGACTGTGGTGCGGAGCGGGTGTAGTGTAGTGGCGCGAATGCAGCTTCTAAACTCAAGGATTGACAGGCTCCACTGCGGTGGGATGGTTGTTTCAACGGAGCCTGTCACCCCTCCTGATAGGGACTGTGTGTATGGGGGGTCTATGTGACTTTGTGGCAGGGGGAGGACGGTTACAGATCCCCTGCTGTGTGGCTCTGTGATCCTGCCTAAGGACCGCCGCTTAAGATCTGTAACTGCCCTCCCCTGCCACAAAGTCACAGAGCAACCCACCCCCCACCACATAACATGAAAACAACCTCCCAGACTAACCAGGGTAACTAGTCACTGCATCACTGCACTGTGTATGTGCCCTGCTGCTGTGCCTGCCCCCAACTATGTACCCTGCCAAAGGTGACTGTCCTGTCCAATTACCAACCCCCTTTCCCCTCCTCCTCCAAAAGAACATGATTGAAACAGTAGTTAACAGAAACGTATTTTTTATTATCAACTACACATGGCATTGGGAGGTGAAACTTGGACGGGGGCTTGTGTCAGGCGGGAAGGAAAGAACTTTTCAAATTTTGGGAAATGAGAGCCTTCTGCTACTAGAGCTCTCTGCAGGGGTGGAGTGAGACTTAGCAGGGACTCTGCCGCCTCTCCTTCTTTGCACTTTGGGTGAGGTGGGTATGGGACTTGGTGGCAGGGGAGGGCGGTTAGAGATGGACTGCAGCGGGGCTCTGTCCTCCTGCCTCCGTTCCTGCAGAACATCCACAAGGCGCCGGAGCATGTCCGTTTGCTCCCTCAGTAGTCCAAGCAGCGTTTGAGTCGCCTGCTGGTCTTCCTACCGCCACCTCTCCTCCCGATCCATGTTGGCTTGGTGCATTCGGGTCAAGTTCTCCCGCCACTGGGTCTGCTGTGCTGCCTGGGCTTGGGAACAGGCCATAAGCTCCGAGAACATGTCCTCCCGTGTCCTCTTCTTCCTACGCCTAATCCTCGCTAGCCTCTGGGAGTGTGATGCCAGGCTAGGTTGTGAGACAGTCGCAGATGGGGCTGTGGAAATGGGAAAAAGGGAGTGAATTCCTCAGAAAGATAAATGTAGTAGTGAACAAAGAACATAGTCTTTCTCTGTGAACAAGACCATGCACAGCACCTATCACATGCGCACTCAACACAAGGTCGAATTCTCGGCCTTCGCATTCAATGCCTGGGGTCTTGCACAGCACATTTGAGAAGCGGGGCAGCACAACGGAATTTCTGTTGCAGGCAGACATGGTAAGCCGTAGACTTGTGGCAGTGTAAAACTTTTATATTACCACTGGCCTCGACTGACATTTAAAGCAATGTCAGTCCCTGCTGCCAGCAATCCGGCAAGCGGGAACTCTGCCTCTGTCCCACCCCCTCGTGGCTGTCCCCGGGAACGATCCCTTTCGGCTGCCCCTCTCCCGCCTCCACCGCGTGGCTACAAACCAGCGGTTACAGTTCTGTAAAGGAACGGGAAAGCAGTCCCAACACTAACATTCCCCTACCTAATTAAAAGCAGGTCACCATGGCCGACATCACCCTGATGAGGATCTCTGAGAGCAACAGACAGAGAATGCTCCGGGAAAGCCTCCAGAGACCAGGACCGTATGCCGCCCTGCTATGCAGAGCAATGATTCCCGAGTACTTGATAGTCTCGTGGCGCGGCAACGTGTCGTACTTCGGAGGACCCAATAAGGCCGCTCTCCCCAGGAACCTCATGCAACGGATTTCAAATTACCTCCAGGAGAGCTTCATCGAGATGTCCCAGGAGGATTACTGCTCTATCCCTGCACATATAGACCGCATTTTAATGTAGCTGCAGTAGCCGGGACTGAACAGTAGAGCGGCTTGGGCAGGACAATCACTGAAAACCGGACATTGCTAGATTTTTTTTCAAAACTTGCACTGCCCATGACTAAACCGTTAAGCGCCTAGGGCACAGTAATCATGAACAACCCATTCTTTTAATTGTTAATATTCCTGTTTTGTTAAAAATAAATGTTTACATGTTTACAACACTTACTGGCTGATCCTTCACCAGATTCTGTGTCCAGGGTAACGGCTGGGGACGGTTGGTAGGGGATCTCTGTAAGGGTGATGAAGAGATCCTGGCTGTCTGGGAAATCAGCGTTGTGAGCGCTGCCGACTGCCTTGCCCTCCTCATCTCCTTCCTCATCTTCCCCGTCCCCTAACATGTCTGAGGAACCGGCCGTGGACACTATCCCATCCTCAGAGTCCACGGTCACTGGTGGGGTAGTGGTGGCGGCCGCACCGAGGATGGAATGCAGTGCCTCGTAGAAACGGGATGTCTGGGGATGGGATCCGGAGCGTCCGTTTGCCTCTTTGGTCTTCTGGTAGCCTTGTCTCAGCTCCTTGATTTTCACGCGGCACTGCGTTGCATCCCGGCTGTATCCTCTCTCTGCCATGTCTTTAGAGATCTTCTCGTAGATCTTTGCATTCCGTCTTTTGGATCGCAGCTCGGAAAGCACGGACTCATCGCCCCACACAGCGATGAGATCCAAGACTTCCCGATCAGTCCATGCTGGGGCCCTCTTTCTATTCACAGACTGCACGGCCATCACTGCTGGAGAGCTCTGCATCGTTGCCAGTGCTGAGGTGCTCGCCACGATGTCCAGACAGGAAATGAGATTCAAACTGGCCAGACAGGAAAAGGAATTCCAATTCAAATTTTCCCGGGGCTTTTCCTGTGTGGCTGGTCAGAGCATCCGAGCTCGCACTGCTGTCCAGAGCGTCAACAGAGTGGTGCACTGTGGGATAGCTCCCGGAGCTATTAGCGTCGATTTCCATCCACACCTAGCCTAATTCGACATGGCCATGTCGAATTTGGCGCTACTCCCCTCGTCGGGGAGGAGTACAGAAGTCGAATTAAAGAGACCTCTATGTCGAACTAAATAGCATCGCAGTGTGGACGGGTGCAGGGTTAATTCGATGTAACGGCGCTAACTTCGACATAAACGCCTAGTGTAGACCAGGCCTGTATCATCATTGGGGAGTGTGTTTACATCATAACCCTATATCAAGGTGTTCTGGTATTACCCTTCTGGAATGTGTTTATGCACGTGCCAGTGTCTAGCACTTCTCATGAGTGTTTGTGTTTTTGCAACACCAACCATGCCTTTGCCAGCTTCATGTTCTGGACAATGAACCAGCAAGTATAGTTATAAAAGTGACTAATGAAGGTTTCACAGGCGAGTACAAGTCTGGCATTCTGAATATTTGAGAGCTTCACTTTGCAAACTTTAACTTTCTTTTTGATTCATAGCTGTATAGATTTTAAGGCCAGAAGGGAGCTTTCGATCTAGTCTGACCTCCTGGGTAACAAAGGCTATAGAATTTAAACCAATTACTCCTGAACTTCATCTAAACTTGTGTTTAGCTAAAGCATATCTTCCTGAAAGGCATCCAATTTAGTTCTGAAAACTTCAGGAGGTGGAGAATCTTCTGCTTCCCTTGGTAGTTTGTTCCAATGTTTCATCAGTATTACTGTGAAAAATGTATGCCTTACCTCTAATAGGAATTTATCTGGCTTTAACTTCCATCCACTGGTTCTTCTTATGCCTTTCTCCACTAGATTAAGAAGGTCTTTAGTATGCAGTGTTTTGTCCATGCAAAGATATTTATACACTACAATCAAGACACTTCTAGGTCAACTTTTTGATAAGCTAAACAGATTGACCTCCTTAAATCTCTCCCTGCAGGGCCCATTTTCAAGCCCTGGAATCATTATTCTCTGTGCCCTTTCCAGTTTTTTTAACATCCTTCTTACAATGTGGACACTAAAAGCAGATGTAGTATCTGTCTCCCCAGTGCTGTACACAGAGCAAAAATCACCTCCCTACTAGAGCAGGTTGGAAATTATCTGGCAAACCAGAGTTTCATTGGAAAATAACAGTTTGTTGAACTCAACATTTATCATTAAAGTGAACTGGGTTCAACAAACTTTCTTGAAACCACAAACAGGGTCTGGTGGAAATGTCCCTGGTTCCCTGCCAGGTTCCCTGGTGGCTCCTGTTAGTCCTGCCATGCAGATTGTCCCGGGGCTTGGTACGGATTGCCCCAGAATTGGAGACCCTAGTCTTTCTAGGGTCTGTACCTCCAGGATCCATCTACAGGCCATTACAGAGAACGGTGGAAGTCTATGAAGGCAATGTACAGATCATGATTTTGCTCTCGAGACTTTTCCTGGATTTGGTGGGCAACAAAAATTATGTTGGTTGTCCTGCAGGATGGTCTGAAACCGCACTGAGATTCCGGCAATATTTCCTCAGTAAGGGGAAGTAATCATTTTAAGAAGATACAGGTGAGAATTTTCCCTGCTGTAGATAGCAAGGCAATGCCACGATAATTTCCACACTCCAAATTATCTCCTTTTTTAAAGATTGTAACAATGCTGGCATTTCTCAAATCTTCCGGGATCTTCTCATTATATCGAATGTGAAGAAAAATGAAGCTCCCTACAGCATTGCTCTGAGGATCATTGGAGCACAGAAGCCCCTTCACCACAACAAAGTGACAGTCCCCGAAGAGGGGTTGCAGCAGAGCTGGGGTGTAAATCTACCCCGCACTGTCCTGCCAGGCACCGAGTGTCTATGTGGACGATGTGGCTGCGCACTGAGGCTTTGTCTGCACTACTACTTAAGTTGATGTAAGTTACGTCGCTCAGGGGTGTGAAAATACACCCACCCTCCACCCCGAGCAATGAGACTTACATCAAGTCTTAAAGCAGTACTATGTCAGTGGGAGACGCTCTCCTGCCAGCATAGCTTCTGCCTCTCGATGAGGTGGACTAATTATGTCAACAGCAGAGTGCTCTCCCATCGACGTAATGTGTCTTCAGCACACATGCTAAATCGGCACCGTTGCATCGATACAGTGGCACTGATTTAGTGTGGTAGTGAAGAGAAGCCCTAACAGTTCCCTTGTGTGCTTTGATCTATCCCATTTCCAAGCATTAGGGAAATGTTAATGCACAGCAGCAGGCTCCACATGGACACTCAGTGTGCAGCAGGCTAGTGCGAGGTAAATTTATACCCCAGTTTGACACAAGCTAAGTGTGTGTAAAGAGAAACCCTGAGACTGGATGAGGCATCCAGGGAGGGAAACTGGGGCTTGGGGCAGACAGGACAACTCAAGACAAGAGTAAGTGTGAGAAACAGATCAGCTGAGGACCCCAGAGGGGAGGGGCAGCTCAGAGAACAGGGGGGAAACTGGGACTTGGCTGGGGAAGCCAGACGTGAAGTCTAGGACTGGCTTGGCAAGGAGACTGGGAATGGGGATGAGAAGCTTGAGGAGTGGAGACTGGAATTGGATAGACAAGAAGAATGGGACTGGGACACAGAGCAAGAGATGGGGAAGAGACAGGACTGGGACAGGTTGGAGGGGTGGGGCAGAAGGAGTTAGACTTGAGGGAACATGGGAAAAGGGGTCTGTGACCAATAGAGCACACACCTCTCCAGAGCCTGGAATGGAACCCAGTATCCCTGAGTTTTTCCATTCCCCTGCTATCAGCAAATATTTGTCAAACCCTCCAAAAAAATCTTCTGATCCCCGTCTACTGCTGGTTCACAAAGAGGATGACAACCTACTACTGCTGTCAGTTACTCCATTAACTCAAGTGGCAGAGGTTTGTGTGGCGGATCTAAGGGTTCCAACCCTGCTGATGATCCATGTGGATATCAACATGATTCCACATCTTGAAACTTCTGTTTTTTTCAGTTTGCTTTTTAAAAAAAGGAAATTATGCACAAAACATTACTTTTAAGGAACATTCAGTTTGCAAAGTTGAACTGTTAGAAATAAGGAAATGGCAGAATTAAAGTTGTCTTTGCAACTCTAGTTTGGCCCACTTGTACGTATGCATTAAGATATAGTCTCTGATTACATGATAACATGCTATTTTCTCCATAGTATAGATAGTGCTCTGAATCAGAACTGTGGAGTGAAGGAAGCCGTTGTCTGTAGGTCCCCTGCCTCATTTGTTGCAGAGACTGTGAAATGTGCTGTATATGAGGCAGGGGATTGCAGAAAGAGAAAGGAGGGTATCTTGTTAAGGCAGTTGGATGCTGCCCTGGGGAATTGGATTCTATCCCTGCCTCTGCCACAGAGTTCCCATGTGACGCCTGGCAAGTCACTGAAACCAAATGGTTCACAGGTGGTCACTAATTGTGTGTTCCTCATTTTATGGGTGGCCCCCTTGACACCATGAGCATCTGATTTGCAGAAATGCTGAGCACATGCTGCTGTAAACTGAAGTCAGTGGGAACTGTGCTGCACAAGCCTAAGTACTCTCAAAAGCCAGGACGTGGGTATCTCAAGTTGGGCACCCAAAATCAGTGGACGCTTTTGATAATTTTGGCCATAGTGTCTCTGGGCTTTGGTTCCCCGTGTGTAAAAAGGAGATAATTACACTTCCCAGCCTCCCAAGTGTTGTCAGCTGTTGGCTGCGTGTGTTTTCTCTCTGTGTGTTTTCAGCTCTCTGCAGATAGCTGACCCAGGGGGCCTTGATCAAACTGCCCAAGACCACAGACTTGGTTCAGTGGCGAAGGCGCTCGTTCAGGTTTATTGCTGACAAAGTACGGTACTAGCTCCCGGGATCAATGTCTACAGATACACGGGCACCTCTATGCCCCTTACAATGGACTTGGCTCAGTGATTGGCGAGACTTTCCACTCCACCCGCCCCCCCCCCCCCCCCCAAGGCCAGAAAAAGACACCACCTCTGTGACCTGTCTTTTTTTACTCTGATACAAACAAGTTATGCATTGCCCCTCTGATGTGGCTAGTTGCCACCCTTTATCATGTCCATGTTGGTTTGATCAAAACATCTCTATCCATCACCCTGTCATCCTGACCTTATTTTTAGAAGGGTCATTTTTTCCTCTTCATCATCACTGGGGAGTGTGTTTACACTATAACCCTGTATCAGGGTGTTCTGGTACCACACTTCTGGAATGTGTTTATGCAAGTGCCAGTGCCAAGCACTTCTCATAAGTGTTTGTGTTTTTCCAACACCAACCAGGTTCATGTTCTGGACGGGGGTGGGCAAACATTTTGGCCCTAGGGCCACATCGGGTACAGAAATTGTATGGAGAGCTAGGTAGGGAAGGCTGGGGAAGACTATGCCTCCCCAAACAGCAAGGCATGGCCTGGCCCCTGCCCCTATTCCAGCCCCCTGGAACTCCCACCCATCCAACCCCCCTGCTCCCCACCCCTGACTGCCCCCCGGGACTCCTGCATCCTATCCAATCCCCCCTATCCCCACTCCCTGACCGCCCCTCTGGGCCCCGTGCCCCCTATCCAGCCCTCTCTGCTCTCCCCGCCCCCTGCTCATTTGGCTGCTCTCCCTGGCAGCCGGGCAGGACTCGCTCCCTGTCTGGGCTTGGCTGCCGAGAACAGGGACCAAACATACTGGAGGTGGAGGGGGGCCCTGGCTTGCTCTGCCCCTGTCCCTGGCAGCAGGGCCCAGGCCCCTTGACCACCCCCCTGCAACCCTCCCTGATCCTTGCCCCCCCCATGAAACTCCCCCTGCAATCCCCGCTGCTCCTCGCCCCCACCCCCCCCCCCCCCCCGCCGAACTTCCCATGACCGCACTGCCCTGGAGCACCAGGTCTGGTGGCACTATAGACATGCCTCCCAGCTGGAACTGCAGCCATGCAGTCCAGGCGATGGGGGAACTGTGACTGCGAGAGGGGCAGGGAGGAAGGGGAGCAGAAGGGGAGGGGCCAGGGGGTAGCCTCCGCCCCACTCACCGTGCTGCTGGGGAGTTGGGCTGGCTCCTCTGCAAAGCTGTCCTGACCCCGCTCCCTGGCAGGAGCTTGGGGGCCAGAGGGAAGGGTCCTGCTGGCCAGATGTGGCCCGCGGGCCGTAGTTTGTCCCCCTCTGTTCTGGACAATGAACCTCCAAGCATAGTCACAAAAGGGACTAATGAACGTTTCACTGGCAAGTACAAGTCTGGCATTCTGAATGTTTGAGTGCTTCACTTTGCAAACTTTAACTTTCTTTTTGATTCATAGCTGTATAGATTTTAGGGCCAGAAGGGAGTGTTAGATCATCTAGTCTGACCTCCTGGGTAACAAAGACTATACTATTTAAACCAATTACTCCTGTACTTCATCTAAACTTGTGCTTGGCTAAAGCCATATCTTCCAGAAAGGCATCCAATTTTGTTCTGAATACTTCAGGAGGTGGAGAATCTTCTGCTTCCCTTGGTATTTTTTTCCAATGTTTCATCAGTATTACTGTGAAAAATGTATGCCTTACCTCTAATAGGAATTTATCTGGCTTTAACTTCCACTAATTGGTTCTTCTTATGCCTTTCTCCAATAGATTAAAAAGGCTTTTAATATGCAGTGTTTTGTCCATGCGAAGGTACTTATACACTACAATTAAGGCACATCTAGGTCATCTTTTTGATAAGCTAAACAGATTGATCTCCTTAAATCTCTCATTGCGTGGCACATTTTCAAGCCCTGGAATCATTATTGTGGATCTTCTCTGCGCCATTTCCAATTTTTTAACATCCTTCTTACAATGTGGACACTGAAAGCAGATGCAGTATCTGTCTCCCCAGTGCTCTACACACAGGAAAAATCACCACCCTACTAGAGCTGGTTGGAAATTATTTGGCAAACCAGAGTTTCATTGGAAAATGCCAGTTTGTTGAACTGAACATTTATCATGAAAGTGAATTGGGTTCAACAAACTTTCTCGAAACCACAAGCAGGGTCTGGTGGAAATGTCCATGGTTCCCTCCCAGGTTGCCATGCAGATTGTCCGGGGGCTGGGTGCCCCAGTCTTCTCAGATCTGCAGCTCTGGGGCATCATACAGATTGCCCCAGAATTGGAGACCCTGGTCTTTCTAGGGTCTGTACCTCCAGGGCAGCCGTGCCAATGCTTTCAGGCTCTCTGCCATGGGATAGGAACCTGAAAGCCCTGGGAGCCCCAACTCTCGCCAAGGCTCGGCTCCAGGGTCTGCATCAGGGATCCTGGAAGTCCTGGGATGGGTTCCGGTATCCCAGGGTCTGTGGCTCTGGGGCAGCCCTGCCTTGTAGAATGTCCCGGACTGGGCTATTTGCCTATTTAGGCTGCCAGCTGGCCAAGGAGTCTGGAAGCCCAGGGGTCCCCAGTCCAGGGCAGGACACATGATGGGGCTGCCCCAGAGGCCCAGCAGTGGCTGTGAGAAATTGACATGCTTGTCCTGATGCTAACAGTGGTGAAACTGACAAGGATGTCAGTATCACTACGCATCTGTTGGGGTTCCTGGGAGCATATTTTATGTTGGATCCACCATGGACTGGAGTCTCCAAAACAAAATTTTAGCTGGATTTCCAATTCACAGGAAATTTTAAAAGAGTGAAATTTCCTGTACACTGAAAATCCTGCATCTCAGCCAGCTGTACTCATTGCTCCCCTGTTTATACATCCAAGGATCACTGTCGCCGTTTTTGCAGCAGCATCACACTAAGAGCTCATGTTCTTTGTCTACTATGTCCCCTGCAAAGAACATGGGAAATATCTGTATTTCTGTGAATATTATGTGCACTTCAATCCCTTTTACTGCTATTTTCACATTTCCTACCAGGGTTCAAAGGGCAACCACCATATGACCTCCCGACATGTCCCAGGACGGCAGACAATGGTTTCATAGAACCCAGTTACTGGTACTTAACTGACAATACAGGTGTCAGGGATTTTGATCTTTTCCATCTGGCCAAGCTGAGCACAAGCCCCCTTCCTTGGGATGGGCCCCTGAGGTGGGGGATCTTAAACTGAGAGCTTGGGAATTGTTAACAGGGGAGCCCTGATGAACAGAGGGGGTGAGGAAGGGTCTGCAGGGAAGGAGACTGAAACACAATCCCCAAAAGCAGAGGCTCATGGGATAAGCTGAGTCAGCCCAGATTTTCAGGGGAAAACTGAGCTTTAGGTAAGACATAGCCCTGTAGGCCTTCAGTAACTTCATTCTTTTCTCTGTGATTGCTGTGTTCCTATGGATAAATACAAAATAACACTGTCCTGGGTCTGGCACTATTCAATATTTTTGTAAATGACTAGAATGATGGAGAAGATAATATACTTACACAATTTGTGGATGACATGAAGTTGAGAGGGGTCACAAGCTCTTTGGAAGGCAGGGTTAAAATTCAAAATCAGAGAAGCATAGATTCATAGAATATCAGGGTTGGAAGGGACCTCAGGAAGTCATCTAGTCCAACCCCCTGCTCAAAGCAGGACCAACCCCCAACTAAATCTAAAACTAAAATGATCTTGATAAACTGGAGAATTGATCTGAAATCAGTAAATTGAAATTCAGTAAAGACAAGTGCAAATCATTAGACTTAGGAAGGAAAAATCAAATGCAAAAAAACCCAAAATATGGAATAACTGAGTAGGCAGCAGTTCTGCAGAAAATGATCTCGCAGTTATAGTGGATCACAATCTGAAAAGCTGTGATGCTGTTGTGAAAAAGGGAAATGTCATTCTGAATTGTATTAACAAGAATGTCATATGTAAGACACAGGAGGTAATTGTCCCGCTCTACTTAGCAGCAGTGTGGCCTCAGCTGGAGTACTGTGTCCAGTTTTGCTCATAACTGCTTAAGAAAGATAAGAACAAATTGGAGAATATCCAGAGGAGAGAAAACAACAGAGTAAGAGGATTAGAAAACATGATCTATGAGGAAATGTTGAAAGAATTGGACATTTTTAGTTTAGAGAAGAGAAGACTGAGAGGTGAACTGATAACAGTCTTCAAATAATTGAAAAATTGTTTGTCAATTGTTGTCCATATCCACCAAGGGTAGGACTAGACATAATCATCTTAGATAGCAGCAAATGAGATTTAGATTAGATATTAGGAAAAACTTTCTAACTATAGCAATAATAAAGTACTGGAACAGGGTATGTAGGGAGGTTGTGTAATCCCCATCATTGGTGACTTTGCAGAACAAGTTAGACAAACATCTGTCGGGGTGCCTAGGTATACTTAAACCTCCCTTGGTGTGAGGAGATGGACTAGATGACCTCTTGAGGTTTCTTCCAACCCTACATTTCTATTGTTCTGTGGTTTTATCAGCTATTCAGGCCTTCCGATGTAAATTTTTTTTGATCCCTGATAAATGCTATTTAACATGCTCCTTAGGAACCAATAGATTGGAGAGTGATTCATCCTCTTCACAGGATATGAATAGACATCCTGCTGCTGTCCAAAACCGGAAATGTCTATTGAACTCCTCTGCCATTCCTACCTCATTCTTAACAATTTTACCATCTCCATTTCTAATGGCCACAACATTGTTAGGATTTGTTTGTTTGTTTGTTCCTAATATACTTAAAAAACAACTTATTTTTCATAGTCCTCCCAGTCACAGATTTTATCCTGACATCTTTAGCTTCCCTTATCAGTTTTCTTCATATCATAACTTCTAATATATATTAATTTGCTCTAATTCCCACTTTTTCCATTTTTGTAATATATTGCCTTTTTATTTCTATTGCTGCATTCACTTTCCCACTGACCCAGAATGAGATTTTAGGAAACGTTTTATACCAGTGGAGCACCTCAATTCCCAAAGCCCCCTTTATAATTTTCAGCTTTCATTGACTTTCTAGGACACATTAAGCCCCGGCTGGTTGGAGGAGATGGTGCCTGCTCAGGACGTGTGGAGATAAAACATGAAAACACATGGACCACAGTTTGTGATGCACACTTAGATCTCAAAGTTGCCAACGTTATCTGTAATGAGCTTGAGTGTGGAATAGCTGTATCTATCCCAGGAGGAGGTCACTTTGGAGAAGGACAAGGAAAGATCTTGACTGAAGAATTCCAGTGTGTGGGGAATGAGTCTCTCCTGTTCTCCTGTTCCAGGAAATCACATGTGAATCAGACATGCTCACACATAAATGATGCTGGTGTCATATGCTCACGTAAGAGTTCAACACAATGTCTTTAAAATCCCAATGATGTGTATTCTAGATTAGGGTGAAACAACGTACTGATCTCACTGTGTAGGGAGCTGGGTTTAATAGGGTTGGACCAAAACCCCAAACAGGCCAAGTTAATGAGAAAGGGATCAAATGCCCCCGACTTTCCTTTCTTTAACTATTTGCTATAAAATAGTTCCAAGGCTCCCTCTCTAAACCCCTTCTCCCTTCTCCCCAGGATACACAGGGTTCCGGCTGGTGAATGGCAGCACAGCGTGCTCAGGGAGGGTGGAGATCCAGGTTCTTGGTGCCTGGGGAACCCTCTGTGACTCACGCTGGGATTTACCGGACGCCAATGTTCTCTGTCGTCAGCTCGACTGTGGGTTTGCAATACAGGCTTCAGGAGAAGAATATTTTGGGAAGGGAACTGGCTCTGTCTGGACAGACAGATTTCACTGCAAAGGGACTGAAACCCATTTGGGCCATTGCCCTGTTACTGCTCTGGGGGCCTCTCAGTGCTCACATGACAATGATGCCAGTGTGATTTGTTCAGGTAAGTGCAGTAGAGATGCTGGATTAAGGACACCTGCCCCTCAGTATCAGAGGGGTAGCCGTGTTAGTCTGAATCTGTAAAAAGCAATGCCCCTCAGTGTGTGACACTCCCCCTAGAGCAGGGGAACCTCAGGGCACAGCAAGGACAGGGGGAGCTAGATCCTAAACCATGTAGAATAATGGTAAATGTATTAAAGATAAAATTAAAGTAAATAATATGATCACAAAAGAATAGTTGTGACCTGGGAAAGCCCTGGATTCTCCAGTAAAAACATCAGCAACTCTGTCCTTACGCAGGGCAGCAGAGCAGGGGCAGCACTTTGTCCTTCGGGTTACATAAATGTCACCAATTCATTGTCCCCAGCATTCTCCAATAGTAATTAGAGGAGGAGCTGGTAGTGACTTCCAATATGGAGGTTGCTTCACACTTTCTATTATAAAATATTCTCGGCATCTTCTTGAGAAGCTCTGGAACCTTCCTTGATTGCTGGAGCCTTTGTGATTTGGGAAGGGGTCAGTGCTGGGGTCAGAGAGGTGCCTTCTCCTAGTGTAGTGAGATTCCGTCTGGGTTTGGCTGAATTATAAATTGCTGAAAATCACCATTTCCCTTCTCTCATGTGAGTTCCTGCGGATATTTTTGGTAGCACACCATAGAGAAAGTAGTGCTATCACTCACTTAGTTTTCTCTACTTTCTTCACATCTTTCCAATTGAAAAAACTCGAAAGATTTTTTCCCCTGCTTTCTTATACTTTTCCTTGTTTCTAACTTTTTACAGTGGAAGAAAAGATGAAAAAAATAGAAAGGGGGAGGAAGTGGCAAACCTGTAAATCCAAAAACTGGAAAATTGAATATTTCATTTTCCAAAAGTTGAAATGAATCAAAATTTTAGTTAGAATCTAAACAAAAATTCGCATTCCATTTCCACAGGCCAGTATCTCAGATCTGTTTAAAAATTGAAATACTGCATTCAAAATACTTCACGGGAAAAATTTTGGGTTGTTGACCCGCTCTAATATTTACCTTTTATAATTTTTTTTTTAAATTAAACACCGTTAGTTAATTTAGTCAAAGGCACAAGATGTAACAGCGTTAAGGTTACCTATGTAATGTTAATTCAGCCCCTCACCCTCCCTTGTGCATATATATTATGATACAGTCTAATTGCATGCACACATCCTGTTGTTCTCACCTACCCCCAACTCCTGCCTCCTTCAGCATACCGGGAGGATGGTGCTCAGAGGACGGGGGAAGCAGTTGAATATTTATTTTTTATCCTCATCATTCAACATGTGATCCAGGGTCTTATTTACCATAGAATATATGGAGATATACATATCTCATAGAACTGGAAAGGACCTTGAAAGGTCATTGAGTCCAGTCCCCTGCCTTCACTAGCAGGACCAAGTACCATCCCTGACAGACGTTTCCCCCCCCGATCCCTAAATGGCCCCCTCAAGGATTGAACTCACAAGCCTGGATTTAGCAGGCCAATGCTCAAACCACTGAGTTATCCCCCATACTGCACAAACACTGCACTGAATACAGAATTATTAATTTCTTCATGGGCTTTTCTATGGTGCTCGTCACCGTAGTAGAAGAATGCATCACGAGCATGAATGAATTCGTCTTCATAACACCCCTGGGAGATAGCAGACTCTTATGATGCGCATTTCAAAGGTGACTTAGGCACTTAGTAGTCCAAGAATAACATTTTCCAAATGCCTAAGTGACTTAGAGACTTAATCCTATTTCCTCCAGTAACGTAGGAGCCCAAGACCATGCAGACTTCTCCCTCTTGCTGCCTAAGTCACTTCTGAAAATGGCACTTAGGCTTCTACATCATTTAGCTGCTTTTGAAAATTTTACATACAATGATTAAAGCCAAAATTCCAAACTTGGAGGGACTGGGCAGTAACCTGAGACCCCCAGGGCCTGATTCTTCAGAGTACTCACCATTTCTGCAGAGCTTTGTGTGTTCAAAGAACTGTCCAGACATTAATAAACCCTCACAAAACTCCAGGGAAGCAGGTGGGTAAGTATTATTATTAGTTCCACTTTACAAATGGTGAAACCGAGAGAAAAGCAAAGTGACTTGCCCAAGGCCACCCAGTGAGTTAGCAGCAGAGACAGGATAAACCAAAGTGTTTTGCCTCAGAGCCCTGTGCTCGTTCCACCCAACCCCACTGCCTGACTGCAGAAGAGCTGAGCAGCCACATCTTGTCTTGACCCTAGTGACAGTTGTGAGTGCTCAGTACTTCTGCAAATCAGACCCCATAAAAATGGGCTTAAGAGACCTGCTCAGCATCACCTGTGAAATCTGTGGCAGAGGCAGGAGCAGAACTGAGCTCTACTGAATGACGGTCACTGCTCTTAACAAGATCATCCTAGTTCTTCCTGCGCTCTCCTGCTCATTCTCTACAGGCCTTCCAGTTTCTAAAGTGAATGAGGCAGAAGCCCTGAATTTCAACCTTCTCCATAAGAATGCACACGTAGCTTCCAGAACTGTCTCCCACAGAGTCTAGTGTCACTGATGCAATTACACAGCATAACTAAGCCTATAGGGCCCTGCCCAGCACTCTCAATAGATGTCTACTCTCCTCTTTACAGCTGATACCTTTGTACCTTGGGGACAATTCACCTCACTGTTCTCCTGCTTCTCACAGAGGCTGCTACCTGCATTCCTAACTGAATTCCCTGCAGCCCTGACCTGCCTCTCTTAACTAGCTACCCAGCCCATCCCCTGGTTCTCGGAGGGAACTCCTCAGCACATGAAGATGCTGATTTCTCCCTACAGTTGCTGGAAGGAGAATCCCTTCTAAGGAAAAAACACCTGGTCCCTTCCGTACGAGCTCCATCTGCCATGATCCCATCTGGCCTTCCTGAGGGGCTGTGGTACCAGTTATATCCATGAGCCTCCTTGGAAAGCCCCAAATCTACTCTCTACCCTCACACTACACTAGTAGCATAGCTAAGACAGGAAACCTGGGTGGGCCCCAGCTTTTGGGGGTGGGCAGTGATGGGGGGGGCAAAGAGAGGGGTGCAGGAGGGATCCAGTGCCCTGGGGAGGGGTCAGGAGAGACAGGGAGCTTGCATCCCTACACCCCTTCCAGTCGACACCCAAAGCTGAGGCTGCCCGGGGCACAAAGGCTGTGGGGCATGCTTAGGGTAACCAGATAGCAAATGTGAAATATTGGACAGGTGGTGGGAGGTAATAGGCACCTATATAAGAAAAAGCCACAAATATCAGGACAGTCCCTATAAAATCGGGACATCTGGTCACCCTAGGTTTACCCTTTGGGTAAAGGGGGGTCCCGCTGGGGCTCGAGCTCCACCCAGCCTTCCTGACCCTAGCTCAGTGTCCGTCAGCTCAGCCGCGTCCCTTTCCTCTCGGCACCGGGACCTGACACAGCCAGTGGGTGTGCCCTGCACTGACTCTGCTGCTTGTCTTTTAACATTGTCAGTCTCTCCTGGCTGCACCTGGATCTGAACTCGGTGAGTAATTCCTAACTTACCACCTTGCTGTAGGACTCACTGATTCTGAGACACACGCAAAGACTGAAATTCACATCCCAAGGAAGTCACAATATTCACCAACAGAGAATGTCCCTTCCCCGCCCCACACACAACCTGCTTAGTGTGGTGTGAATTGATCAGCTGGAATCTTATGTTGGGCTCAGAGATCACATCACACTTCAGGGGACAGCTCCCGTCAGAACCACCAGTGCCAG
Source organism: Chrysemys picta bellii (assembly GCF_011386835.1). NCBI lineage: Eukaryota > Metazoa > Chordata > Testudines > Emydidae > Chrysemys > Chrysemys picta. Next base: position 1,348,112 of record NW_027052708.1, read on the forward strand.
GAACTATCTCACACTGGGAGCTCCTGCACACCCAGGGGAACCAAGAAATTTGCCAGCTACCAAGCAAAGTTCAGAGGGAACTAAGGGAACTTACCAACAATAACCTGTTCCTGACCACCATGAACCCTGCTCTTCCATTGGCCAAACTCCCTCAAGGCAAACTTTCCTAAACCATGCACGACCCACCTGATAAGTGCTTGTTCAGACACTATTCACTGGCTTCCAGGCATTTAAGACTGGATAAAGTGACTAAAAACCTCAGCAGCCATTCCACCCCCCACAGAGACTATTTTCCCAATCAGTAATCTGCAGGAATTCCCTCACTCACTCATTTACAGGGTCTGCTAGCAAGCCCTTCTGTCAAGCTCAGAGGTTTGCAATCCTTATAGCACCTTCCACTTATAGAGTGAAAAGAATAAGTGTCTTCTGACAGAGGTTGTTCCCTTTAACACTGTGATACACTCTGATCACCGGGTTATACCTTCTTATTGAGAAACAGTCCATAATTTCATGTGCCTTCTGTATTATTTCTAATGTATAACAGAGTATTATTCAGTGTATTTCCCATCTCTCTGAGCCCAGGTCGCTCTGAATCACTCAGACTGCTGAATGGAGAGAGCCGGTGCGATGGGAGAGTTGAGATTTCCCTCCGTGGTGTGTGGGGCAGAGTGCTGGATGACCAGTGGGACATGAATGATGCCAGCGTGGTGTGCAGGGAACTCCAGTGCGGAGTTGCTGAGAAAGCTTATAACCCCGCTAAGTCTGAGCGAGGAACAGGCCCCGTGGAGCTGAGAAGTGTCCAGTGTACAGGAAATGAAACTTGTCTGAGTCTCTGTGACAAATCCATGTCTGAGGCAGCCCAGCCAGGAATTGCTGAGGACGTTGGTGTTGTTTGCTCAGGTGATTCATTTCCAAATCTCACAAACATTCTCTGTTCAGTAGGAAAATACATATTAACAGCTAGGATCTATCCCTGCAGGGAGCAGGCGGATCAGACTGGTGAATGGGACAGGTCGCTGTGCCGGGAGAGTGGAGATTTATTACAATGGCAGCTGGGGGACAGTCTGTGATGATTCCTGGGATCTGTCAGACTCCAATGTCATTTGCAAACAACTGGGATGTGGACATGCCATCAATGCAACTGTCTCTGCTCATTATGGGCAAGGATCCGGGCAGATCTGGCTGGATGATGTGAACTGCACTGGGAACGAATCCAATCTCTGGGACTGTCCTTCCGGGAGCTGGGGCCAGCACAACTGCAGACACAAGGAGGACGCGGGAGTTCTCTGCTCAGGTCTGTTCTGTGAATGCTCTTTTGAGCCGTGTTACCAGGGGTTTTAATGGAGGGAGCAGATGTTTAAGGAGATCGCTGAGAATGATACTTTCCCTGACTGTCTCTGCCTCCCTTTCCCTTTTGTAACTACCTACCAGGGTCACCATTAGAAAGTCCTCAGCTCCTACCCAGAGTATTGGAGATATTGCAAGATTTCCCTAATGTTAGAATGCTGCGTCTCAGGTATTTGAAGAACACAGCATCATGGAAACCAGCGACTGAAAAGGATGTAGGGTCCTAGTAGAGAAATAACTGAACATAAGCTCCCAGTGCCCTGTGTGGCAAAACGGGCTAATGCGAACCTTGGATGTATAAACAGGGGAGTAGTGAATAGGATTGGGGACTAAATGTTACTGTTGTGTTGGCACTAGTGAGACGGGTACTGGATACTGTGTCCAGGTCTGATGTCCACAAAAATTGGAGAGGGAGCAGGAAAGAGCCACAAAAGTGGTCTGAAGGCTTGAATAAAAGCCTTACGGTGAGAGATTTAAGATGCTGAATCTGTTCAGCTTATCAAAATGATCAAGAGGTGACTTAATTACGGTGCATAAGTTCCGTCACAAGGAGAACATACACTTACTAAAGGGGTCATTAATCTAATGGAGGAAGGCAGAACAAGAGTTGATGGCTGGAAGCTGAAACCAGACAAATTCACATCAGAAATAAGGCCCAGGTTTTTAACAGGGAGGGTGATTAACCATCAGAACAAACTACCAGGGAAATGCAAAAAGAACAGGAGTACTTGTGTCACCTTAGAGACTAACAAATGTATTAGAGCATAAGCTTTCGTGGGCTACAGCCCACTTCTTCGGATGCAGCCCACGAAAGCTTATGCTCTAATAAATCTGTTAGTCTCTAAGGTGCCACAAGTACTCCTGTTCTTTTTGCGGATACAGACTAACACGGCTGCTACTCTGAAACCTACCAGGGAAATAGTGCATTCTGCATATCTTAAAGTCTTCCTGTCTAGACTGGATGCCTTTCTGGAAGCTATGCTTAAGTCAGACTCAAGTTATTAGGCTTTATGTAGCTGTTTTACAGAAGGTCAAACTATCACGCTGTTTTGAGTGGCTCACAGCACTGAGTGCCCACCTCAGCGCAGATGGTGAGAAACAAGGCAATACCCCAAACTGGCGGTGTGTCTATAAGTAGATTTAACCAAGACAGTAACAGATGTGAACTCCTGGACCAATGTTCCCTCTAATTTTTCACATCCATGTGTGGAATGAATGATGTTATGTGCATCGGTATAGAGGTGATGTGTGGTGCGGTGGGGCTGAGGGGTTTGGACTGTGGGAGGCGGCTCAGGGATGGGGCAGAGGGTGGTGGTGCATGGGGTGAGGGCTCTGGCTGGGGGTGTGGGCTCTGGAGTGAGGCCGGGGATGAGGGTTTTAGGGTCATGAGGGGGCTCAGGGCTCGGCAGAGGGTTGGAGTGTGGGGGCTGAGGGCTCTGGCTAGCGGTGAGGGCTCTGTGGTGGGGCTGAGGATGAGGGGCTCATGGTGAAGGACAGGGTCAGGGCTGGGGCAGAGGGTTGGAGTGTGGGGGATGAGAGCTCTGGCTAGGGGTTAGAAATCTGGGGTGGGCCCGGGGATGAGGGCCTCATGGTGCAGGAGGGGGCTTAGGGCTTGGGGCAGAGTGTTGGAGTACGGGGGGTGAGGTCTCTGGCTGGGGATGTTGGCTGTGGGGTAGGGCCATGGATGAAGGTTTAGGGTGCAGGCTGCTCTGGTGCTGCAGCAGGAAGAGAGGACTCCCCCCCTCTCTTGCTGCAGCAGCCTGGGACCAGGGGAACATAAGAACATAAGAATGGCCATACTGGGTCAGACCAAAAGTCCATCTAGCCCAGTATCCTGTCTACCGACAGTGGCCAATGCCAGGTGCCCCAGAGGGAGTGAACCTAACAGGTAGTGATCAAGTGATCTCTCTCCTGCCATCCATCTCCACCCTCTGACAAACAGAGGCTAGGGACACCATTCCTTACCCATCCTGGCTAATAGCCATTAATGGACTTAACCTCCATGAATTTACCCAGTTCTCTTTTAAATGCCGTTATAGTCCTAGCCTTCACAACATCCTCAGGCAAGGAATTCCACAAGTCGACTGGGCGATGTGTGAAGAAGAACTTCCTTTTATTTGTTTTAAACCTGTTGCCCATTAATTTCATTTGGTGGCCCCTAGTTCTTGTATTATGGGAATAAGTAAATAACTTTTCCTTATCTACTTTCTCCACATCACTCATGATTTTATATACCTCTATCATATCCCCCCTTAGTCTCCTCTTTTCCAAGCTGAAAAGTCCTAGCCTCTTTAATCTCTCCTCATATGGGACCTGTTCCAAACTCCTAATCATTTTAATTGCCCTTCTCTGAACCTTTTCTAATGCCAATATATCTTTTTTGAGATGAGGAGACCACATTTGTAAGCAGTAGTCAAGATGTGGGTGTACCATCGATTTATATAAGGGCAATGTAAGGGAGTTGACTCCTGCTGATTGTCCATGGGAATTAGCTCATCCCAGCTCAGGAGCGCCCTCTGCAGGCCAGTGATCCACTACTGCTTGGCCCCTGTGTCCCTCCCTGCACTCCAATGCCCTTTTAGCTGGGGTGCTGTCCCTCTGGCAGTACCCCCACACTCTGGGTCTCCCCACCCAGGGGAACCCTCACCCACTAACCCCACCTCGCCTCGCCTCAGTGTATGGCTACTGCCAGTCACCATCTAGCCCCACTCCCTGGGGCAGACTGCAGTATACGCCACTCATCACAGGCAAGGTTGGGTTTGGACCTGCGGCTTTTGCCTACCCCTGGGCTGCCCTCTGCAACCCTCAGTGACTATTAGCCCAATGCTAGGCCGCAGCCTGGGGAATTCCAGGCTGGAGTTCCCCAGTTCCTCTGCCTTTCCCCAGGCCTGCTCCACTCAGGTACCCTGTCTCTAGCTCCCTGCAGCCAGGCCCTTCTCTCTCTGAATGCAGAGAGAGAGAGTCTGTGTCTACCCCTGGCTTCCCTGTCTTTATAGGGCCAGCTCAGGCCTGCTTAGGGTGTGGCCCAGCTGCGGCTGCTTCCCCAATCAGCCTAGTAGATTTTCCCCTGCCCCAGCCCTCTCCCAGGGCTGTCTTTAAACCATTCGGGGCAGGAGCGGGTAACCACCCTGCTACAGGCAATAATATATTCTCTGTCTTATTCTCTCTCTCCTTTTTAATGATTCCTAACATCCTGTTCGCTTTTTTGACCACCTCTGCACAGTGCGTGGATGTCTTCAGAGAACTATCCATGATGGCTCCAAGATCTTTTTCCTGATTTGTTGTAGCTAAATTAGCAGCCATTGTATTGTATGTATAGTTGGGGTTATTTTTTCCAATGTGCATTACTTTACATTTATCCACATTAAATTTCATTTGCCATTTTGTTGCCCAATCACTTAGTTTTGTGAGATCTTTTTGAAGTTCTTCACAGTCTGCTTTGGTCTTAACTATCTTGAGCAGTTTAGTATCATCTGCAAACTTTGCCACCTCACTTTTTATCCCGTTCTCCATATCATTTATGAATAAGTTGAATAGGATTGGTCCTACGACCCTTGGGGAACACCACTAGTTACCCCTCTCCATTCTGAAAATTTACTATTTATTCCTACCATTTGTACCCTGTCTTTTAACCAGTTCTCAATCCATGAAACGACCTTCCCTTTTATCCCATGACAACTTAATTTACATAAGAGCCTTTGGTGAGGGACCTTGTCAAAGGCTTTCTGGAAATCTAAGTACACTACGTCCACTGGATCCCCCTTGTCCACATTTTTGTTGACCCCTTCAAAGAACTCTAATAGATTAGTAAGACATGATTTCCCTTTACAGAAACCATGTTCACTTTTGCCCAACAATTTAGGTTCTTCTATGTGTCTGACAATTTTATTCTTTATTATTGTTTCAACTAATTTGCCCAGTACTGGCGTTAGACTTACCGGTCTGTAATTGCCGGGATCATCTCTAGAGCCCTTTTTAAATATTGGCATTACATTAGCTATCTTCCAGCCATTGGGTACAGAAGCCGATTTAAAGGACAGGTTACAAACCATAGTTAATAGTTCCGCAATTTCACATTTGAGTTCTTTCAGAACTCTTGGGTGAATGCCATACGGTCCCGGTGACTTGCTACTGTTAAGTTTATCAATTAATTCCAAAACCTCCTCTAGTGACTCTTCTATCTGTGACAGTTCCTCAGATTTGTCACCTACAAAAACCGGCTCAGGTTTGGGAATCTCTCTAACGTCCTCAGCCGCAAAGACTGAAGCAAAGAATCCATTTAGTTTCTCCGCAATAACTTTATCGTCTTCAAGCACTCCTTTTGTATCTCGATCATCCAGGGGCCCCACTGGTTGTTTAGCAGGCTTCCTGCTTCTGATGTACTTAAAAAACATTTTGTTATTACCTTTTGAGTTTTTGGCTAGCCGTTCTTCAAACTCCTCTTTGGCTTTTCTTATTACATTTTTACACTTAATTTGGCAGTGTTTATGCTCCTTTCTATTTACCTCACTAGGATTTGACTTCCACTTTTTAAAAGATGCCTTTTTATCTCTCACTGCTTCTTTTACATGGCTGTTAAGTCACGGTTGCTCTTTTTTAGGTCTTTAACTGTGTTTCTTAATTTGGGGTATACATTGAAGTTGGGCCTCTATTATGGTGTCTTTAAAAAGCGTCCATGCAGCTTGCAGGGATTTCATTTTAGTCACTGTACCTTTTAATTTCTGTTTAACTAACCCCTTCATTTTTGCATAGTTCCACAAATGCCACAGTGTTTGGCTGTCAAGATGTTCTTCCCACCACAGGAATGTTAAATGTTATTATATTATGGTCACTATTTCCAAGTGGTCCTATTATAGTTACCTCTTAGACCAGCTCCTGCGCTCTACTCAGGACTAAATCGAGAATTGCCTCTCCCCTTGTGGGTTCCCGGACCAGCTGCTCCAAGAAGCAGTCATTTAAAGTATTGAGAAATTTTGTCTCTGCATTTCGTCCTGAGGTGACATGTTCCCAGTCAATATGAGGATAATTGAAATCCCCCACTATTATTGAGTTCTTAATTTTGATAGCCTCTCTAATTTTCCTTAGCATTTCATCGTCACTATCACTGTCCTGGTCAGGTGGTCGATAATAGTTATATTCTTATTAGAGCATGGAATTACTATCCATAGACATTCTATGGAACATGTGGATTAACTTAAGATTTTTACTTCATTTGATTCTACATTTTCTTTTACAAATAGTGCCACTCCCCCCCTCCCCCCCCCCCCCCGCACGACCTGTTCTATCCTTCTGATATATTTTGTACCCTGGAATGATTGTGTCCCATTGACTGTCCTCAGTCCACCAGGTTTCCGTGATGCCTATTATATCAATATCCTCCTTTATCACAAGGCACTCTAGTTCACCCATCTTATTTTTTAGACTTCTAGCATTTGTGTACAAGCACTTTAAAAACTTGCCACTGTTTATTTGTCTGCCCCTTTATGATGTGTCAGATTCTTTTTTATGTGAATGTTTATCATCTGATCTGGCCCTTACATTATCCTCTTGTATCCTCTCCTCCTGACTAATAACTAGAGAATCTCTATCAATAGACTCTCCTCTAAGAGAAGTCTCTGTCCGATCCACGTGCTCCTCTGCAGCAGACGGCTTTCCCCCATCTCCTAGTTTGAAAACTGCTCTACAACCTTTTAAATGTTAAGAGCCAGCAGTCTGGTTCCACTTTGGTTTAAGTGGAGCCCATCTCTCCTGTATAGGCTCCCTCCATCCCAAAAGTTTCCCCAGTTCCTAATGAATCTGAACCCCTCCTCTCTACACCATCATCTCTTCCATGCAGTGAGACTCTGAAGCTCTGCCTGCCTACCTGGCCCTGCGTGTGGAACTGGGAGCATTTCTGAGAAACCACCATAGAGGTCCTGGATTTCAGTCTCTTCCCTAGCAGCCTAAATTTGACCTCCAGGACGTCTCTCCTACCCTTCACTATGTCATTGGTACCTACATCTACCACGACCTCCGGCGCCTCCCCAGCACTACACATAAGTCTATCCAGATGCCCCTAGAGATCCGCAAACTTCGCACCAGGCTGGCAAGTCACCATATGGTTCTCCCGGTCACCACAAACCCAGCTATCTATGTTTCTAATGATCAAATCTCCTATTACTAACACCTGCCTTTTTCTAATGACTGGAGTTCCCTCCCCGGGAGAGATATCCTCAGTGCGAGAGGATACCCTAATACCATCTGGAAGGACGGTCCCAACTATGGGAAGGTTTCCCTCTGCTCCCGTTGATTGCCCTGCTTCCCTGGGCTTTTCATCCTCCTCAACAGCGCAGGGGCTGTCTGACCGGAGGTGGGACTATTCTACAGTGTCCCAGAAAGCCTCATCAACACCCCTCTGCCTCCCTTAGCTCCTCCAGTTCTGCCACCCTGGCCTCCATAGTCCGTACGTGGTCTCTGAGGGCCAGGAGCTCCTTGCATTGAATGCACACATACGCCACCCACCCACGGGGCAGGTAATCATACATGCTGCAGTCAGTGCAATAAACTGTGTAGCCCGCACTCTGCTGCTGGGCTTCTGCCTGCATTGTCTCCTGCAGCTATCTAGATAATGAAAGGGTTTTGTTTAAATCAAGAAGTTTTGAATGTAGTTTAGTTTACAGGTTTTAAAGAACAGCAAGTGAACCTTGCCTCCTTCCCACTCCCGTTCCGAACTCCCTTGCGAAACTTCCTGTTAGCAGCCCCTAGAGGTACCTCTTTCCCCGATGCGGCAGCTCCGGGGCCAAGAGAGAGGTGCCTCTCCCCAGCCATGGCAGATCTAGGGCTGGGGCCAGGGGAGAGGCGCCAGTCCCCGGCCACAGCAACTCCGGGGCTGGGAAAGAGGTGCCTCTCCAGCCCAGGCCCCTGTGGCTGAGTGCCTATGCGGCCCTTGATAGCCTGCTGTGCGGACACATGGCCGTGCAGCTTAGAGGAAACTTAGTCCTGGATCACTATATCTATCTTACCATGGAGTCACAAACAGTCCCCTTAGACTCTCCAGTCAATCTTGTCACCCGGACAAACTGGACTTAGTTATAATTGATCATTTACTCCACAAATCACATCACATTCAGGTTGCTCCAGTCCCAAGAGACCAGTCACTTACCCCAGACCAGTTGGTACCCTGGATCTTACATTAAAGACAATGCCTGTAGCCAATCCTGTAATAAACTATATACAGGTTTATTAACTAGGAAAAAAGAAATAAAAGGGTTATTTACAGGTTAAAGCAAGCAACCATCTACACACAAATGAGTTACCATTTACATCCTAGGAGTGACAGAGTTGTAGTGATCTGTCAATTCCAAATGTCCTTCAGCGCTGACCCAGGGGTAACCCTTTGGGGTCTCTGGCTTCAGTTTCGTGTCTCTAGCCCTGTCATAGTTCAAACAGACAAAAAGATGAAACATCTTCATATATACTATTTTTATTTTCCTCTTCCAGCCTTCAAAGCGATGGGACGAGGCCTTCTGCACGTACTGCTCCATGGGTGCGATAAGGCCATTAACCAATCCTTTATATTGTGATGATCCTTGATGGCCCATCTGATTTTGATAGTCCTCGGGGATGGATGGGGGGCGGGGGATGATTCCTGTGCCTGAGTTCACAAGTTCAGAGCCAGCATTTTCAGTTATAAAGCAAAACTTACATATTTTCTTGTATCATGGACAACAGACATTACAAGTGAGATTAATGCCTGCAGCAACTAACCACCATTTTGTAGAGTTTAAGCACAAAATACATTCTTAAAACACCAATATCTGTTCTGAGCAAAAGTGACCTGGTCTGGTCTCCAGCTACGAGATTGTCAGTTCTCAGCTAAGGCCTGCAGCCTGGGCAAGAGCTGGCGTTTGGCCTGCCAATGTCACAATCCTTCCTGACCTTTATCTATTACAATCTGTATGTAGCTGCTGGTAAATGGTGGCCTTCCAGAGATGCCCATTGTATTTCTAAGGGGCCTGTGGTGTCTAAAAGAGTATCTCATTCTTGGAGTGGTTCTCTAGCAGTTGCTTCTGCAGAATGATGCACAGGATTGTTAGCAATCGCTGGGATTTCACTCTTCACACCCCAGTTCATTTCAGAATCAAATGATTTAAATTCCCTTTTTGTGCATTTGCTTCTAGAATTCACAGATCTGAGGCTGGTGAGCGACAGTGACTGTGCTGGGCGGCTGGAGGTTTTCTACAATGGGACGTGGGGCAGTGTTTGTTCCAATCAGATGTCTGGAGTCACTGCAGCAATTGTATGCAAACAGCTGAACTGTGGAGACGGAGGATATATTGAAGGAGGATCTGAATATGGAAAGGGTCCCACATGGCTGGACCATGTTGCATGCAGTGAGCAGCACAGCTCCCTCTGGCAGTGCCCATCAGACCAATGGAATCCAAAGTCATGTGATAACCGAGCAGAAGAGACCCATATTTCTTGCACTGGTAATTCTGAAACTACCAGCATGTGCACGTGCACACATGCATGTATGTGATGTGTTCAATTAAATGAAGGGTTAGGATAGAACTTGTTAAATATCAGGGGGTAGCCGTGTTAGTCTGTATCTACAAAAACAACAAGGAGTCTGGTGGCACCTTAAAAACTAACAGATTTATTTGGGCATAAGCTTTCGTGAGTAAAAACCTCACTTCTTCGGATGCATAGAGTGAAAGTTACAGATGCAGACATTATATACTGACACATGGAGAGCAGGGAGTTACTTCACAAGTGGAGAACCAGTGTTGACAGGGCCAATTCAATCAGGGTGGCTGTAGTCCACTCCCAATAATAGATGAGGAGGTGTCAATTCCAGGAGAGGAAAAGCTGCTTCTGTAGTGAGCCAGCCACTCCCAGTCCCTATTCAAGCCCAGATTAATGGTGTTGAATTTGCAAATGAATTTTAGTTCTGCTGTTTCTCTTTGAAGTCTGTTTCTGAAGTTTTTTTGTTCAATGATAGTGACTTTTAAATCTGTAATAGAATGACCAGGGAGATTGAAGTGTTCACTTACTGGCTTATGTATGTTACCATTCCTGATGTCTGATTTGTGTCCATTTATTCTTTTGCGGAGGGACTGTCCGGTTTGGCCAATGTACATGGCAGAGGGGCATTGCTGGCACATGATGGCATATATGACATTAGTGGATGTGCAGGTGAATGAGCCCCTGATGGTGTGGCTGATGTGGTTGGGTCCTCTGATGCTGTTGCCAGAGTAGATATGGGGACAGAGTAGGCAACGAGGTTTGCTACAGGGATAGGTTCCTGGGTTGGTGTTTCTGTGGTGTGGTGTGTAGTTGCTGGTGAGTATTTGCTTCAGGTTGGGGGGTTGTCTGTAAGCGAGGACTGGCCTGCCTCCCAAGGTCTGTGAGAGTGAGGGATCATTTTCCAGGATAGGTTGTAGATCATGGATAATGCGCTGGAGAGGTTTTAGCTGGGGGCTGTATGTGATGGCCAGTGGTGTTCTGTTGTTGTCCTTGTTGGGCCTGTCCTGTAGTAGGTGATTTCTGGGTACCCGTCTTGCTCTGTCAATCTGTTTCCTCACGTCCCCAGGTGGGTATTGTAGTTTTACGAATGCTTGATAAAGATCTTGTAGGTGTTTGTCTCTGTCTGAGGGGTTGGAGCAAATTCGGTTGTATCTTAGGGCTTGGCTGTAGACAATGGATCATGTGATGTGTCTTGGATGGAAGCTGGAGGCATGTAGGTACGTATAGCGGTCAGTAGGTTTCCGGTATAGGGTGGTGTTTATGTGACCATCACTTATTTGTACTGTAGTGTCCAGGAAGTGGATCTCTTGTGTGGACTGGTCCAGGCTGAGGTTGATGGTGGGGTGGAAATTGTTGAAGTCCAGGTGGAATTCTTCACATCTCAGTGTAGGCAGATGTAAATTCTTAACACAAGATGCAAACATATTTTCACAGTCTTTTATATAAATAAGCATTTCTCGGATTAACAACAAACATGGAAGTTAATCAATTAATTATAAAAGAGACCCGTGTTACACAGTGCGCTAAGGTAGTGTGAGAGCGAAGAAAAGCCTCTCCCTATAGACCATCATTAGGCAGCTCTGTGGTTATTAATCCTTTTGGGATGAACAATCAGAGATGGGCCCAGGCTGTGCAGTTCGCTTCAAGACTGGAATCCCCCACAAGTCTGTGTGTATGTTGGCCTGTGTGTCTCAGTAATAGTTGAATAGCAAATTAATTTGGTATGAAATGACCCAGAGTTCACATTTCAGTTCATACAGTGCTGAAATTAGGGATTGAAAATACAGATAAATTCTACTCCCACATCACACACACAACCCAGTGCATTCACTTCGGCTTTTTCTCTCCATAGGAAAAAAAGCAAAACCAACTCAGAACCCTGAATGCCCAAACTCTACGAGCTGCACAGGTATCTCTGCTTCTCACTGTCTCCCTCTTGGTCCCTGAGGACCTCCCCAGTTGTCTCAGTAACATGTGAGGTTTCTGCATTTCCAGACCGGGAGAAGTTACGCATCGTGAGAGGAAAGGACAGATGCTCGGGGAGAGTGGAGGTTTGGTACCGTGGCTCCTGGGGAACAGTTTGTGATGATTCCTGGGACATGGCGGATGCTAACGTTGTGTGTAAACAACTGGGCTGTGGATCTGCTGTATCTGCCCCGGGCGAGGCTGCATTCGGTGAGGGGACTGGTTCCATCTGGGTGGAGACGTTGAACTGCAGAGGGACAGAGTCATCTCTCTGGGACTGTCCTGCCAAGCCCTGGGGTGAGAGCAACTGTGATCATAAGGAAGATGCTGCCGTGAATTGCTCTGGTGAGTGACAGGAGATGTTTCTGCTACATGCTGTAATTTTCAGGGAGGAGGATGGATCAGCCCACCCACTCCTTGACACCATTGTGTTGCTTCCCCCTGTGTTGCTCGTTAATCTGATGGACCTGCCGATAATGAATAAAGATGAATGCCCTGGGAGCAATGTGTCAGGCAGACAGTTTGTCAAGTAGGAAAGTGAATGTTGAAGCCCTCACAAAATGCAGAGGCTTTTCTTAACTTGAGAACTGAAAAAGAGCCAGATACCCTGCATGGGTTTGAAAGTGACAAGAGCCTAGCGACTGACCAGAGCAGCGCCAGGTTTGAAGTGATGAGGAGGGTCTGTGTCATGAAATCTGCACTGAGGACTCTTCCATCACCAGGGTAGCGCTGGCGCAGGTCTGCCACCCGGCACAGCAATGCTGAGAGGTGCCAGTGTAGACCCGACCCACTGCCCTCAGCCCCTACCCTGACCCTGTTCCCTCAGCCTCCCCCGCAGTCCCCCTGTACCTCCCACCCCGAACCCACTGCCCTCAGTCCCTGCCCCCGTTCCAACAGCCTCCCCCACAGTCCCCCTGCTCCCCCCAACCCACTGCCCTCAGCCTTGCCCTACCTCAAATCTCTTCTTCAGCCTCTCCCGTCATCCCACCCCCATCGCTCCCCCTGCTGTCCCACCCCCTCAACTTCCCCCCATTCCAGTCCTGCTCCCCTCTGTCTCATCCCCTCCAGACCCTGTCCCGCTCCCCAACCCCCTGATCCTCCCCAGCCCAGCCCTGCCCCATTGTCTCCTCCGCCCCGCCCCACTCTACATAGCTCTCTCTACCCTGTCCCATTCATGCTCCCCTCAGCCCCTACCCTACTCCCCCCATCCCAGTCCTGTCCCATCCCCCTCAGCACCCCCGACTCCCCCAGTCCCAGTCCTGCCCCCCTCAGTTCCTCCACCCTGCTTCCCCTGGTCCATCCCCACACACCCACTGACTTCCTCGACCTCCCTCCCCCGAATCCCACTGCCTGGACCCACACCCGTCCCACTCAGGACATGCAGGAAAAAGAAGCAATGGGCTTAAATTGTAGCAAGGGAGATTTAGGTTAGACATTAGGAAAAACTTCCTAACTGTAAAGGTAGTTAAGCACTGGGCAAATTACCTAGAGAGGTCATGGAATAGCAGTCATTGGAGTTTTTTAAGAGGTTAGACAAACACCTGTCAAGGATGGTCTAGTGTTGTTATTACTCAGTCCTGCCTCAGTGCAGGGGTTTGATTAGATGACCTGTTGATGTCCCTTCCAGTCTTACATTTCTGTGATTCACACTGAATTGCCTTGTGGCACTGTCTAGTAGTAGTGGCACACAGTTCTCTGACATGCAGGTTTATAAAACTGTAGTTAATATACAGTTTAGAGCATAACAGTTTTAAAGCTCTGCATGTTCAGACCAACTGAGCTGAAAATAGTGATCTATAGTATTCAAAACTATTAAGATGTGGGCTGAAATAAAATCAGCATGAATTGCTCAACAATATCAATGGAATCAGCATTGCGCTGCTATATATTGTAAAACATTACAGTGAAATCTTGCAAGTACTACATAGCAGGCCGCCTTGCCCAAGTGGTAACTAAGCATAACATCTTCCTGTTTCAACATTCTTAACTTGTATCCCATAGCTCCTAGAAGTTTGTTTTTTTTTCCAAATATTGAATACTGCTAAGTTATGAGTTTTAACAGTTTTTTTTTCTTTTAAACCACAGCACTGAATGTTATTCTAAAATTGTTTTCCAAATATTCTTAAACTCCCAGTTTATCCCCCGCTGATGTTCATTGTGAAAAGTATTGCAGGTCTAATAATAATATTTGGCACTTTTGTAATTCACTCTCCAACATGTGTTTTGTGCCCTCCTCTGGTGGATTTTTAGAGGATAACTGTATAGCTACCAGCTAAGGGAGTTATATCTTGAACTCAAGTAGTAGAAGCTCATGCTTTTAAGTCTGAATGGCTCGGGTTCAATCTTTGGTGAGTAGCTATGATGGAGGTTGCTACACTTATAATCCCTTTAATGAGAGGTTCTGAATATGCTTTGTTGTAGGCAGAGCTAGCCTATAGTTAAGCAACCGAAAATTTAGAATGGGAAGTGTTGAAATGTTGGGAAGCCTTATAATTTTGCCAGTCTGGAACGAACATCCCATCTGAGGGATGGGGGCGGGGAGAGAAGAGAGTGAGACAGGACCCGGAAACTGGGACAAGGAATCCAGAGTGGTAGTGGGGGGCAGTTGAAATCAGATGAGGAGCTGGGGCTGGTTAGACAGCAATAGGATAGACATAGACTGGAGGGGACGGGGAAGAAGGGTCTTTGACTACTAGAGACCACTCCGTTCAGGAGCCTGGAATAGACCCAGGATTCCTGAGTTTCACAGTTCTTCTTCTGTCAGCAGATATCTGTGAAACCCAGTGGCAAAAAGTGTCTCATCCCCCTATAGAACTGATCTATCACATATAGGATGACAACCTACTGCCTCTGCCATCACTTACTCCATTAACTCAAGTGGCAGAAGTCTGTGCAGTGGATCTAAAGGTTCATCGGCAGGGTTGGAGCCATGCGAGTTTCATGATGATTCCACATGCCAGAATTTCTGGGGCAGTTCAGTTTTGATTTTTACAACAAAACCTGGGGAAATGCATACAGAAATAGGGTGACCAGCTGCCTAAATAGGGGACTCTCAAGCAGGAGTAGAGAGGTTATTTTATCTCTGTATTTGGCACTGGTGCAACCACTGCTGGAATACTGTGTCTAGTTCTGGGGTGCACAATTTAAGATGGATATTGATAAATTGGAGAGTGTTCAGAGAAGAGTCACAAGACTGATTAAAGGATTATAAAACATGTCTTATAGTGATCGACTCAAGGACCTCAATCTATTTAGCTTAACAAAAAGAAGGTTAAGAAGTGACTTGGTTATAGACTGTAAGTATCTACATGGGGAACAAATAGTTAATAATGGGCACTTCAGTCTAGCAGAGAAAGGTAGAGCATGATCCAACGGTTGGAAGTTGCAGCTAGACAAATTCAGACTGGATATAAGCCATACCTTTTCAATGGTGAGAGTAATTAAGGATTAACAATATACTAAGGGTCATGGTGTTTTTCTAAAAGCTTTTTCTAAAAACTATCCTCTAGGAATTATTTTGGGAAAGTTCTATGTCTGTGCTATACCAGACCAGGTGATCACCGGATCCCTTCTGGCTTTATAATCTCAGAACTAGGTACATCAATTCACACGCAAAATTCTCATTGAATTCAATAGGTGTCCTTGCCCTGTGGCTTGTGGTGCGGGCTGCAGCAGGGGCCATACAACCCCTCTCGCAGCTTCCTAGGGCCCCCTCTCATGGCTCTGTGCACCTGTGTCTGTCGTTGTCGTCCTCTCCCTCCTCCCCCCGCCCCGCCCCGCTCGCCCAATGTGTTCTGATATTTCACTCTTGCGATCTAGTCACCCTAGGAGCATCATGGATGCTGTGGGGTGGAACCTTTGTGGAGTCAGATTGGCTCAGACATCAGCCCACATAACCCTGCATCCATCACAGACCCAGTGTGCTGGTTTGTTACTCGTGTGCTCATCACCGCACAGAGCACAAGGGACTTGGGCCCTAAATCACTAACAAACAGGCCCTGTGCTGCTGTGAGGGAGTTTGTGGAGGTGACAGCTGGAGACAACCAGGGACTCTCAGAGGTGAGGTTCCCCCCAGGAACAAACACATCACCTCAACCTCGCTCCAGACTCCAACTCTCTCCCTTTCCCTTTGCAGGTGTGACAGAGAGGACAGATTCTCCAAATACCCCAGGTAAAGCATCCCCCTCGTCCCATCAAGGGTTAAATTTCCCTGGTGCTGGGTCACAGAGGAGGAGCTGCAAGCTGCAGCCTGAGGGAAGGAGCTCCTTTCCATGGCCTGTGACATCTGAGGGCGAATGACACCCAGGTGGGAGCTGTAGGCCCTGCTGAGCCAGAGGATTCCTGTCTTCTGGCTCCAGCTGACAGGGCAGAGCCCATGATTTAAACAGCAACCTGTGAGCTGCCCCCATGGAGCAGAGACTGTGTCCCAGCCCATTACCCTGCTGTCCTGGTCCCTACAATGAGTAACTGGGGAGCTCCCTGCCCCGCCCCCCAACTCTCACAGGATAATCTCTCCCTTTTGCCTGTTCATTTCCATCCAGCTCCTCCGCGCCGCCCTTCGACCGACAGTGGGAGAGTCACGGTGCCTGTGGTCATCTGCATTATCCTGGGGGCCCTGCTCTGCCTGGTCTTAATCATCCTCGGGGTGCAGGTGCGAAGTGCCAGGGCACAGCGCAGAGGTGGGTCCTTATTGGTGTCACTGTGTGAAATGCCTCTGCAATAGCAGGGGGGCTGCAGGGTATCAGGGTGAGGGGTGATACCGGGCTGCATGGGGTGGTCGGGGGTGTCTGGTAACTCCTCTCTCATTTACTATTTTATTAACTGTTTGGCAATTGAACAGCCCAGCCATGAAATCTGGTGATGATACTAGCTAGGGAGCGTCACAGTTTCAGAGAAGCTGCATCTGTATCCCCCCCACCCTCCAGTAATCCATTCCAGGAGTTCCTACTCCGGTATCCATCCATCACTTGTCTCTGGGTGGGAACCCCCTGTCCCACCTCCTTGTGGCCAGGGTTTTTTAATACTGCACAGCCCCCTGCCTTCCACTGTGATACCCCCAGCAAACCAGTCTGCCCACAAGCCAGCCCCCATGCTGTGCTTTCTCCCCAAGGGCTATGAGCAGTGATTTGCCAGCAGTCACAAGTTACCAGCCAGCTCTCTCTCAGCAACCTGGTAGACCACCATCTGTCCAATGATTCAGTGTTGGGATCCCCGTGGTCAGAAGGTCCTGCCCATTTGCTGAATCAAAATGAAGGCCCTGAGTCTGTTTAAACTCAGCCTTTCATACCAGAAGCCTTTCTTTGTCTCTTGGGCTCTGGTAACCCAGTTTGAACCAGTCTGTGTAAATCACCTTGAAGGGTGTTACCTTTCTGGAGTTGTTACAATCTCAGTGATTCACCTTAATCATGCCTCCTCCCCACCCAGCCACCAACCCCCACTGTTTTTTCTTCCTGAAGGAGCTGTGGTACCCCTCCCAAATGCAGAAGAATATAAACCATTCATAGATTTAATACAGTGATTCCAAAAGATACTGCCTGGGGCTGCAATATCTGTCACAGGGCGGGGTTCTGAATATCATGAGTAGAGACATCATGGAAAAGGAACCTAGAGAAATTGGAAATATTGTCAGGAAAAAAGTGTATTGGAATCAAGCTGTGGTAAATAGTTGTGAAGAGAGTGATCCAGTAGAAAAGACAATCTTAGGAAGGAGAAGTGCAGGAAAGGAGCATTATACAAGGAGTAAGGAGCATTGTATTGTACTGAAAGCTGGCACTTTTAGGGGATTTTACTTCTATAAAACACTGCACAAACATTAGCTACCAGCTCCTTGGAAAGAAGGTAGAGAACGGGATTGCCATCAACATACACGTAACATTCACTACTTTGCAGTAAGACAATGACTATAATCAGACCTCATAGTTCAGGGCTTCAGCCAGTCGCCTGCAGGGGTCAGGAAGGAATTCTGGAAAGCCCCCATATTTGTGTTTTGTTTTGCTTTGCTTTGTTTCTTGCCCTTTTCTGAAGCATCAGACATTAGCTACAGAGGGAGCTGTGAGACTGGATGGGCTGGACCAGTCCTCTGAGGTGGTTCAGAGATACCTCTTTCTAAGATATCTGTCTGGTGTGTCTTTTCCACATGCTTAGGTTCAAACTGATTGTCAGATTTGGGATTAGGAAGGAATTTTCCCCCAGGTCAGATTGGCAAAAAGGGACCTTGGAGGATTTTCATCTTCCTCTGAACCATGGAGCATGGATCGCCTGCCAGGATTATCTAGGCCAGGGGTCGGAAACCTACGGCACGTGTGCCAAAGGTGGCACGCAAGCTGGTTTCTGATGGCACGTGGCACGGGTTGAGCCGCTCAGCCCACCACCACTTTGGGGTTTCCGCCGCCGGCTCCTGCCAGCCAGGGTCCCACCGCCGGTCCCACTCAGCGCCCACTGCTGGCCTGGGAGAAGGAACCCCAGGCTGGTAGCAGGCTGAGACCCCGGCTGGCAGGAGCCGGCGGCTGAAACCCCAGAGTGGGGGTGGGCTGAGCCGCTCAGTCACTGCTCTGGGGTTCCGGCTGCTGGCCTCTTGCCAGCCGGGGTCCCCGCCTCTGCAGCCCCACTCCCCTTGCTTCCAGTTGGAGTTCCAACGCGGGCCCCCTGACAGACAGGGTCCAGGCCTCCGGCCCTGCTCAGCCCTACCAGCCGCCAGCTTCATTCACCTCAGCTGCCAATCTGGGGTTCCAGCCACTGACCTCCTGCCAGCCAGGGTCTGGATCTCCAGCCTTGCTCAGCCTGCTTTCCGGCCTGACCCTAACCCTAACCGTAGTTTGGTTATATATTATATATAGACTTATGGGGAGAACTTCTAAAAAATGTTAAAATGTATTACCGGCACGCGAAGCCTCAATTTAGAGTTGTATAAATGAAGACTCAGCACACCACTTCTGAAAGGTTGCCGACCCCGATCTAGGCATCTCTCACCTAGTCAGTTCCCTGCCATTGCAGGGGCCTTGGGCATTGGTGGTACCTTCGTCACTCCTGCTTTCTGCCTGTGGCACACAAGAGTTTATTCTTCTGAGACTGAAATGCTTTAGTCTAAGGGCATCTTTAGGCTCAAACCTAGGGGTATCTGGGTGAAATGCAGTGGCCCCTGTTATACAGGAGGTCAGACAAGATGTTCTAATGGTCCCTTCTGGCCTTAAACTCAATTTAAAAAAAAAAGATGTTATCACCATTTTGCTGATAAACAGCATCATAGGGTAATAATTATTTAAACTGCTCCAAAGGGGAATAGCCCGGAATAATGGGATGAGATTAAAAAGGGAACATTTAAAATGAATGTGAGGAAGCTTCCAGACAGCGAACTAGCCCTGGGAACCATCATCAAAGAGCTGTTGTGGAAAGAAACCCTGTCACCTGGCTCATTTCAATTCCAGCAGTGGGAATGTGCTGTAGGGTTCAGGCTCGCACTGTGCCCCGGGGGGAGGGGCTGGATGATCCCATAGGGTTTCCTATCTCTGGTTTCAATGACCCTGTACAAACCCTGACCTTTGTTTTCAGGTTCCAGAAGACCCTTGGATCCCTTCTCTGAGGCCGTGTATGAGGAGATTGATTATAACCTGATGAGAGAGAAGCAGGAGATGTTCAGTCGCTCAGGTCTGTGTGTCTCACTCTTAACAGGGAGCAGCTATCTAACGCCCTTTCCATCTGGGGCCCTGACCCAGAGTTAAATCACTGCAGCTTCAGCCCTGTGAGCTTGTCATTGGAACTGGGCACAAGTCTTCATTACAAAATGTTTCGGTGAAAAATGCAGATTCACAGACACTGAAACATTTCACAAATTCCTGTCAATTTCACCCAATTGTTCCAACCACACACAGAACAATTCATATCATTTCAACACTTTCTAAAGAAAACATTTTGTTTTCTTCAATTTGATAGTACTTTTCCATTAGAAATTTCCTTTAATTTTATCTATAAAAACAAACAAACAAAAATTAACTAGTGTCTAAAAGAACACCAAATAGTTTCAGTCAACATTAAACTTTTTTTTTACTTTTTCATTTGCCAAAAATTTTCCAACATCATTTTTGGCTCAACTCAAAACCATCTTGGAATTATTTTGGTTTTTTTTCCCCAATGGCCAGAGAACCAAACAATCTTGTTTTTTTGCCAAGCTCTAGCTGTGATAGCTGGGTCTGTGATGAGACCAGCAATTACTCATATAGACTGATGGAGACGGGCTTCCTTCCCACCATACACTGTGAGTCCCAATTCTAGGGATAGTTAATATCCTATCTGCCCATCCTGAAGCCTTGGAGTATAACCAGAGAGGGGTCAGGAAAGCGACTGTCTGGGGCTAGGCTAAACTATCATTTGAAAACTACTCCGGAGCATTGGAGCAGGGGATGTTCTGTGCCCTCCTCCCACCGCAGCCACTGGACTATGGGGAGGCGCCACTAGGACCCAGAGTGTAGAAAATTGCATCTGCTGCTGGTGCATATGTCTTCTCTCTGCTCCAGATGCACAGAGATGGTGGAGTGCTGTGCTGGAGGAAGTAGGGCACAAGAGACATAACAGGCAGGCAGAAGAAAAGGTGAGAGGGAATAACAGAAAGCAGCAGGAGCTGCAGGGAGAGAGAGGAGGAGGAGCTTCTTATGTACGTCTCTAGCACCCCCAGGAGCCTGGATTGATTAACACCAGCTTCTCAGGGAGCTTCCTGTTTCCTGCTGCTTCCCTGAACCCACTTGAGGAAAACAGGCAGTCAACTGATGTAGTAGGAGCCAGTTAGGCCCTTAAGACGCTGATATCTTCCCTCACTCAGGCCCTGCTACCAGCCTGCTTATTTGTCCCCTTCAATTGAGTGTTGAGAGCCACTATAGCTGGCACAGAACAGCAGTCATGAGTGAAAGAAGAAAACGCCCCTCTGGGGCAGCATTCAGAAAAAGAAAGAAAGCAAAGGAAGCTTTTCTAGCTAAGCAGGAAGGAGCTCTCCTGAGATACATAGACACAAATGTTCACGGTGAGCCTTCCAGCCCCAGTGAGGATGTGAGTGGTGAGGAGATGCCTGATCTTCCAGTTAGCCAGAGTAGCCTGTAGCCTGGCAGCTACTGCAGCATCCATATCTCCATCTCAAATGGATGTAACCATGCACATTCCTGAAGAAAAGTGTAGATCAGGGAAGAGTGTGGTGGAGGCGCAAGAAACAGCTGCTGCTGAGTTTAGTTCCTTAAGTCTAGATGATCCAGGACTGTGCACCCACTTGAGCAGTAGCCTGAGGGACTTCTTGTACTGCATGGGCCACAGCAAGTGAAAAACTTCATGTTCCCCAAAGACAATGAAAATAGAAGTTTCCATCCAACACATTACTGGCGTGAAATCCCCAATGGTGACAAAGTGGAGAGGCCATGGCTTATGTACTCAAAACCCCAGAATGCTGCATTCTGTTTTTCTTGCAGACTCTTCCAGTCTAATGTTCCAGCCACATTGGGTTCTACAGGAACAAAGGACTGGAAAAATCTGGCTAGAAATCTGGCATGCCATGAGAAGGCAGCAAATCACCAGAGAGCATTCCATAGTGGAAAGAGCTTGAGATGAGACTAAGGTTAAAGGCCACCATAGGTGATCAGCATCAAGAGAAGATTGCATCAGAGTCTCTTTACTGGCAAAATATTCTGAAAAGGCTCATTGCCATTGTGAGAATGCTTGTTACCCAAAACCTAGCACTGCGTGGCACTTCAGATCAGCTGTATGTGCCAAACAATGGAAACGTCCTCAAAACTGCGGAGCTGATGGCTGAGTTTGATGCTGTACTCCAAGAGCATCTAAGAAGAGTCACCACCCAAGAAATGAACACACACCACTACCTTGGAAAAACAATTCAAAATGAGATCATACAGTTACTGGCAACAAAAGTCAAAGAGAAGATTGTGGCACATCTGAAGTCAACAAGATATATTACTATGACAAAGTGGGTATTCACCCATGAAAGCTTATGCTCCAATACTTCTGTTAGTCTATAAGGTGCCACAGGACTCTGTCGCTTTTTTACAGATCCAGACTAACACTGCTACCCCTCTGATACTTGACACCATGCAAGGCACTGCATTTAGTTGTATGGAGTGGAAATCCATCTGACGAAGTGGGTATTCACCCATGAAAGCTTAAGATGGTTACAGGGAATCACAGATTCTGCTTGGGCCTGTCTTGGCCTAATCTGGAAACACCCCAGAGAGCTGATTGACTGATTCAGGGGGGAGGCGGGTATTTCCCTTAAGAAGGAGGAGTCCCCCCTGTGGCTGAGGAGGCCAGAACCATTGTGGAACTTCCCTGGACCAGCAGCCAGAGATGTGCCCTTCACTCACCCCAGCATCTTTCAGGTCAGATTGTAGCATCCCCTCAGTCACATTTACCACAATAACATGGAGATTTCTCTTGGGGAGTCTGTGTCAGCTTCTCACCGCTCAGAGTCGCTGTGAGTCACCATCTCCTGTAGACGAAGGAATAGACTGAGACTGGAAATCCTGCTCCTGGCCCTGGATGTGTTCCAGTCCCACAGTTCAGCTGTTCTCAGTGTGATGAATTTCTGGTTCTTGTCTCTCCAGTCTCCTATTCAGATGACTCTGTGATGAAGCTGCAGTATTACACCGGGGACAGCGAGGGGGAAAACGATCCTGGATCAGAACAAGGTAACGGGGGAGGGGCAGACTCAGGCCGAGAGACCCAAATCTGGACAAAGAACAAAATATCTATGACGCTTCCTGCAGTTGCAGCCATTTCCCCTCACACGGTTCCCAATGTACACAGTTGGGTGTAATCCCATTGAACAGGATTTCTGTCAGAATCTCAGGATGGGAACATGTGACCATCTCCTGAGCACACACTCCTGGGAGTGGCTCCCAGTGACCTCCCCAGGTGAGGAGCTGGAGGAGACGGGTCAGTCGCTTTGGGTGGAAGGCGTCAGTGCCCAGCAGGGCTCGTCTCTAACCTCTGAGAGAGATCAGAAGATTGTCCTATGTTATAATTACAGATGGGCTCAGCCCAACTCACTGATCCGAACCCACCAGAACATTGCGGGAGGGGGATTTGCAGATTCTGACCCCAGCTCCTGATGTCAGTTTTGTAGCTGACACCTGTTGCTATAACAAGCTGAAGCAAAACCCTGGATCTGAACTTCCTGGCCTGGGCCCATCTCTAGTTATAAACAGGGCGGCATTTCTACCCCAGCTGCTCTCAAGGGAGTCCATGATTTGGGCCCTGTGGGAGTTTAGCCTGTGGCTGGGGGAGGAGACACTGAGCAGATGAGCCAGTTCTGCTGAGAAGCTGGAGCGCTGCCAAGCTGAGCCCTGGGCTGCCTGAGGGGCTAGTGGAGAGCAGGAGCTCACAAAGGATCAGGCCAGTGACCTCCCAGCGGGAGCTTTAATTCCTGCAGAGGGGAGGTTCCCCCTCCCCAGTGTAACAGGAAAACTCAAACCTGTCTGCAGAGATCAGCTGGATTCACACAGGCCGGCTCTGGCCTGGCAGCGCCCGTGTCCCAACCTGTTATCTCAGCACAAGCCCAGATCCTGCTCCCACTGAAACACATACAAGAACTGCTGTTGCATCCTGCAGGGACAGGATTGACCCCTAGTTATTTCTGGGACTCCTGTTTCACTGTAGTTCTCTGGCTTGTGCCCTTCTCACCATGGGCCCCTGCGACTTCCCCTCACACGTGCCATGATACACAGCTCTAGTTATAAGGGTCACCTGTGCTGAAGAGAGGCTGCTGGTGCCATGGGCTGAGTGTGGTGTTTGCTGTTTCAGAGGGAGCTTCCCTGGGGGGGTCTCAGCTGGATTACGATAACGTGGAGGAGCCTGCCTTGAACGACGTCCCCCAGACTCCAGACGGCCGAGGTGAGCAGTGAATCCGCCCCCTGGAAGCAACGTCACCCTGACGAAAAAATAACTGTATTTCCAGTAGGACAATAGTGCTTTGTTAAGAAAACCAGGAAGTTCACCCACCAGTATTGTCTACTGGCGTAATGCTGGGGGCACTGACCAGGTGCATTATAAGAGCTGTGTGGAGGCCCAGGGGTAGGGAAGCGTGTGATGTCCTAGGTCATGACAGAGGCCCATTGCGGGGACGGAAGGAGCAGTTTACTCAGGAGCTGCCCACACGGTACTTGGCTTAGATCACTGCCCTGTGACCCTCACTGTCATGAGCACCAAGGTTACTCACTAGTTGTAAAGAGGGAGCATCGAAGGAGAGACCTTTACATAGGAGCAATGTTCCCTGCCAGCCTTTCCTGACAGACACACTGTGACGGGAGGGTGTGGGGGGTGGGGGACATAGAGATTTTACACCCAAAGTCCCATTTCTGACCCGTATTAGCTGGGTCAGCTCCTAGTGGTGTCAGTGCATTGGAGACTGATGGCAGTTTATGGGGTAAACCTTATCAGGAGAACACATTGAAAAGACATTTTAAAATATTATCAAATTTAGGAAGCCAGGAACAAACTCTAGACAATTCCAAGTCATTTACATTTGTAATTATTGTAACCAAATGCTTTGTGGAGCAATCCCTCTGGACTAGATCCCGGTCACCTCTTTCTACAACTCCCCGTCTCTCTTGTCATCTGGGAGCTCTAGGATCCTCACAACCAGCTATTGAAATGTATCAAATCAATGATCTGTAAATCCCCTCAATCTGAGGGTTCCAGAGGAGGGCTTCTCTTACCACCATGAGGGTGGAAGTGCTGAGAGATCCCCAGGGACCAGTGAGGCTGGTGCATCTGCAGCATGTAGTTTAATTCTGTCTTCACTGTGAATATTCTCTTAATTACTTCCCATCTTCATGTCAGATGCCCCTGCCCTGCCTGGAGATGTCCCAGGGGCTGGTTATGATGATGCCAGAGAAATGTCTGACCCTGAAGATGACCCTAATTTGGGGCAGAATGATGAGGAAGGCCCTGGGGTGAGTGACAGGAACAGGGATTCACAGACAGGTGAGTTTGCACTTCACAGTTTCTCTACAGAATGGGATGGGTGGAAATGTGCATTACACAGCAAAGGAACATACCTGACCAACCTAATGCCTGTGGAAAAAAACTCTCCTTCTCTCTTCTCTTCTTTCCCTCAAAGCAGAGGCTTCAGTGCTTGCAGTGGGGACAGGAAAAGCAGAAAGGTCCCTCAATCTCTAAATTCAAATCCTTGTGTGGCTGCCACACCCTGGATTACTGGATTCCCACCAGTTTACTGTGCGTGTATCTTTTGGACAGAATCTTATAAACCAAAGTCCTGTTACTGATGTGTAAATTTTAAAGAGCCCATGACACTTCCTGTAAAAGTCAGGCTTTGCCCATTATCCTTGGCCAACATCTCCCTTCCCCATTGTGTCATGAGCAGAGACACCACCAGCCACCCCATAGGAAATGGAGTGGCAATCAAATGTGCATTACTTAGTACTTGATAAGAACAACGTGCTTATGTTTGTGATTAGCGCAGAGTGAATTATACAATGCCCTTAAGGAACAGCTACTTCCTGGAAGTGATTGGGTTTTGTACATGAAGTGACAGGTGAATATAGTTCTCACTTGGCAACTGTAAATGGTCTGGAAACCAAGGATTTTACTTCCAGAATATGTACAGAGATGATGGATTAAAATTTGTCATGGACCCAATGAGAAGAACGAAGAGGGAACATTTTCTAACCCATACCAGAGAGTGCACTCCACCCTTGCTATGTAGCCATAAAATGGATCCACTGACTGTATGTGTCTCCCTTTGTATTTTAGGCTGGAGTCTGCACTCGCTAAGGAATGAAGGTGTCTCTGTGACAGAGAAAGAAACCCTGTTCCTGCCTCCTGGAGACCCAAGTTATGATGACGTGGGACATGGTGACTTTGGGGGATCAGTATCAGAACAATGTGATTGGACCAAATAACCTTGGGATGATGTAAAAGCTTTGCCTCTTTCTCTGAGAAATGCTCCCTCTGGCATGATGCCCAAAGACAGTTCCTGCCTGGTAGATAGACAAAGCAGGGGTTTCTATAGAATTTGTGTGAAGATGCAGGAAATTCAAATGCGAGTGGGAAAAGGTTCACAAATTTCCTCTGTGTAACTTCCCATTGATTGGCCAGGATGGAAGTTTCCTGCTTTTTTATCCCTGTAATTTCTTCAGGTTCAATTTGTGCCTTTTTCTTATTGAATCCTTTCTGAAAGTCTTCCCCGTAGTGTAAGTTTTTCTTGCCCGATGAATTGTGCAGTTCCCACGGCTCATCACAGGGAGAGGCTGAGATTGAACAAACCAAGAGACAAGGATGGGCCACCTCTGGTATGGTCGGCTGTTTGAAGGGGGTGGGGTGGTTTACACTGAATGTTGTATCAGGCATTTGGTAAAAGTGTGACACCAGCAAGAGAACATTCTGCAGTGAGCAACATGGTTGTTCCTAAAAGCAAATTCAGATTTGAAACATTCATTGAATCCAAGGAGATAAATGGGAAATTCCCCCTGGGTAATTCACACCTGAAATTAAAAAAATGAAGAAAAGAATTCCCCATTAGCGATAAATACAAAGGATGACTATTTCTGCTAGGATAATAAATACTTTATATACAATAGTGACAAGGGGAAGGTTAATCAGAGTCTGGATTTCCAGTGAAACAATAAAGCTACAACAAGTAACAACTCACTGAGTTGTTACTAGAAACCCCAGTAAAACTGATCATGTTACACAGTGGAATATTTATTTTCAATGCCATCTACAAATATAGTTTAATATCAATGCTGAGCTGAGTACTGACCAGTGGAGAAGCCAGAAGTGTTCTCTGGATGAACTCTCAGTGAAATCAGTAGCAGAATGCATGCAGAGTACATCGCTATTTCACAGAAATGTCTTTCTTTCCTTTACCACAAATCCTGCATTCAGTTTGATCACTTCATCTGTACACAGATACAATGGAGATAGAAAAGGTTGACAGAAGGTGAGAGCAGATGATTGGAACCAGGAAGTTTGGGGGTGGCTCTCTCATATGAAGAGACTAGGAATAAAACAATTTACTTTTGAAAGGGAAAAACAGAAGACAACATTACTGAGAGAAGTAATAGAGTGTACTGACCCTTGGGAGACTGAGAAAGGAAACCTCAGGGGCTGTGCTAATCCGTTCCAGGGGTTGTGTCTTCAAGACAGATGTGCGGGACAAAGGAAATGACTAGAGAGAGGAGGTGGCCCCAGGGTGGATGTTTGTGCTTTAGCAGGGAACCCAGGCTTCTGACTCTGCCTAGGGCTTGGGACTGGAGCCTTAAAGAGGGAGCAGGTCAACTCTTCCCTCTTCTTTCAGGCTGAAGGAATCCTGGGTTTGGTCAGTCCATCCAGGGGGGTCTCATTGCTCACAGGCAAAGAGAGGAGGAGAACTCCCCGCAAAATGACACACGCAGATCCTGGAGAAAAGGAAAGAGAAAAGGGACAGCAGTAGGTGAAGGTGACTGAGGAGGGAATTCTATTGTATAAATGAGCTTTGATAAAATGCAAGGTCATACATATGTGACTCTGAGAAGGATTTATGCGTCATAATGGACAAACAACTCAGCATGAAATCCCGGGGTGACACTATGGCCAAAATGGCCAACATAATTCTTGGACGTATATACAAGAGAATAATGACTAGAAATAGGGCGCTGATTTTATCTCTCTATTCAACATTGGTAAGACCAATACCGAAACATTGCATCCAGTTGTGTTGTCCAGATTTTAAGACTAACTGTGAAAAATTGGACAAGAGGCAGTGAAGAGCTATTTAAAAAAGAGCTGAAAAGATGCCTTACAGTGAGAGACAAGAACTCAATCTCTTCAATTTATCAAAAAGAAGATCAAGAGGTGACTTAATTACAGTGCATAAATACCCTCACAAAGAGAAAATACTGTGTACTAAAGATCTCTTTCATCTAGCAGACAAAGGCATAATAAAGAAGTTAATGCCAGAGAAATTAAAATGAGAAAAAAGGGACAAATTTGAACTAGGTGATTAAACATTGGAACAAAGTACCAAGGGAAATGATGGATTCTCCACCCCACATGGAGTTGGCGTGAGGGGACAGGGGCTACTTAAGCAAGTGCTCTCAGGTGATATAGAAAACTATTTCTCTCAGGTGCTTGACTGGTAAACCTCGCTCACATGCTCAGAGTCTAAGTGATCTCCATTTTTGGGGTCAGGAAGGAATTTTTCCCCAGGTCAGATTGGCAGGGACACCAGAGTTTTTTGCCATCCTGTGCAGCCTGAGGCACAAGTCACTTGCTAGGATCATTTGGGTATAACTCACCAAATCAATTCCCTGCTATTAAAGGGACCTCAGGTGTGGGTGCCCCTCAGTCCCTCCTAGTCTCTGCCTGTGGCAAACAATAGTTTAGACTCCCGAGGGCTGTAACAGTTTCGTCTAATCCAGGTTGTTGGGCCCAATGCAGGGGTGACTTTGATGGTCTGTCATGTGTATGGGGGATAGACTAGATTATTTAATTGTCCCTACAGGCCTTAAAATCTACACATCTATGCTATGGCTAAGATGTTGCTGTGTCTGACCCGTGGTCACTTCAACTCACAGGTGCCCCCTCCTTCCAACCCAGTCACTGCCTAGTACTCAGGGAATGGCAGCTGCAACGAAAGGCAATAGGGCGCTGGTAGGAGTAACTTTAGGGACAGTCACTAGCCACAGAAAACAAAAACACTCCCAACACCCCTGACTGCTGCACATCAGGGTCTTTGGCCATACAGAAGATGGGCCAGCACCCACAGTGGAAAGGAATGAGAGAGGGAGTTGCATGTTTCAGCCACGTTGGTGTGTGAGTATCAGCTCAAACACATGCACTGTACCCACAAGCAGAGCAAGTTCATACTGTAAAAACACCAAACCCAAGAGGGATGTGTTAGTCTCAGCACAAGTTCTGCTTTAACCCATTAGAAACAATCCTGTAATTATTGGGGCAGTTCGGTGCTGGAGTACACCAAACCCCTGAAATTCCAGTAGCGTGCCCGGTACACCGTCACTCGGAGGCAAGCACTGTAGGTGCTTCGGCAGCTAGGTCTGATTGGTCCCACTAACTGCTCAGACACATGGCTAAGGGGAAGGGGAAGGTTATACACACACTAGGTCCAGAGGCTTAAACAGTTACAGTTCATAGGGAGCAATACTGGTAAATGTTTGGGTCTCTGGGGCAGTCCAGTTGAGAGCCAAGGGTCTTCTGGCCTAGTGCCTTGAGTGCCCTCTCTAGTCCAATCTCTATTCAAGCAAATTGGACCTTGCAGGTTTCCAGGCCAGGTTCACTTACTGTCTCTCTTTGGGGCCGCTCTCCACTGGCTCCCTGCCCAGCCTCTGCTGTTCCTCCATAAACCTCTCACAGACCTGCAGCCAGCTGTTATCTCTGGCAATCACAGCTGGTTCCATGTGCAGCTCTGCATACAGCTCCTGGGGACTGCCCTCTGCATCCAGCTCTCTGCAGCTCCTCGCTTGCCATGCGGCCACTGCTTCCCACAATAGCCCAGCCCTTTCCTGGTTCAGGACCATTCCCCGTACCTGGTCAGAGGAAAGGGAAGTGCAGCGGGGAAGGGTCTGGTGGGGGTCGTAGTTCCATTCTTAGCATATCCATCACAGTCCCAAACATAGGATGAAAGATTCTGGAAACAAAGAAGGTTCCTCTCTGCCATATCATTCCCAAAGAGTTTTGAGGTCACATGGATTGCCCCCTGTATTCTTATTGGAAAACCCGGGAGGTGGGCAGGCACAAGTCTGCCCACTTCTAAAGGCCCCTCCCCCAGGCTAGCAGGAGGGACCACTGGACCCAGGGACCAAGTGATTATGGGGGGAAAACAAATGAGAAAAACAGGGACTGAGGTGAAGGTTCACCTTAGGTTCAAAACGAGGGTACCGGATGGGGACACCGAGCACAGAACCTCGGACAGCGCCCACTGCTCCTCAAAGCTGTCGAGGGAGCCAGCGGACGCTGCCCAGTGGAACTCTGCCCAGATGCGTGAAACTAGGGAGGAACGGAAATAGGCTCCACAGTCACAGAACACCCCCTCGTCCAGCATCCTCCTCCTGGTAGCATAGATGGAGAGTTTGGCCAGGGCCAGGAGGAGGTTGACAAGGAGGTCTCGCGACTTTGTGGGGCCACAGATGAGGTGTGCAAAAAGGAACAGGTGCGGGGAAAAGTGCAGCCAGAACCTCAACAAGAGTCGGAATAGGGTCTGCAACCTGGCGCAGTCAAGATAGCCATGCACCAGGTTCTCCCTCACACCGCAAAAGGGGCAGGCCTCGGGTATGGGTGTGAACCACACCAGGTACATGCCCGTGCTCATGGCTCCATGAAGGAGCCGCCAACCGATGTCCCCGGCGGGCTGTGGGACCAAGGTGGAATAAAAGGCTGGCCCACTGGGGCTCCTCACCCTCTTTAGGTGGAAGATAGTCCCACCATTTGGTGTCGGGGCGGGATGCGAGGGTGAGGAAATGCAGTGTGTGGAGCACGAGAATGTACAGTTGGTCTCTAGGCGCGGTTTCGAACCAGATCGGCTGCAGGGTGTGCAGCTGGCTAGGGGTGTGGGAACTAGGAGGCCGGGGTGCTCGCAAAACAGGGGCCAAATAAAAATGTCCGGAGGATCCAGGGAGAACCCTCTCGCAGGGCCCGCTGCAGGAAGATGAGAGAAACGGGTGACAAGGTGGCCTCCACCTCCTGGAGTACACGCAGGGGGATCGGAAGGGTGGAGAGCCCCATGTGCCAACCGAGCACATGGGGATCCACCCAGTTCCTCTGTTGCAGTCCAGAGGTCTCTGACCCTAGTGGCTTCTACCAGGACCAACCTCCGGCACATTGAGGGAGACTCCGCCACCTGCACACATAGATTGGGGTTGTGTAGGACCTGGTCGCCGAAAAGAGCTTCCAGGTCTGGAGAAGGTCCTGGTAGAAGACAGGCAGCTCTGAGAGGTCTCGTGGAAGACCCCTCGGGTGGAGAAGAAAGAGCTGCCAGTCATATCGGAGCCCTCGGAGGCGGCGGAGGAAGGCGTGCACCAACGTGCTCCACGCCGGACTACCTTCACCATAAAGAAGTCTCTGTAGGGCCTGGAGGCGGAAGACATAGACCTGGCTGCGAAGGCAGATCAGGCCCTGCCCTCCCTCCTCCAGGGGAAGGCTCAAAACCCCTGCAGGGACCCAGTGCAGCCCTGGCCAAAAGAACTCCAGGGCTGTCCTCTGGAGCCTGGCCAGAATCCCCAGGGCCGGGCTCAGGGTGTTGAGCCGGTGCCAGAGCATGGACAGCACTAGCTGGTTCAGCACCAGCGCCCTCCCTCGCATGGAGAGAAACTGGAGCAGTCCTGTCCATCTCCACAGCCGCTCACCCACCCTGGCCTCCAGATCCTGCCAATTCTCCGGCAGAGAAGGATGCGTGGTGGATAGATAAATACCAAGATAGAGCAGTGGACCCACGCTCCAACGGATGGCTTGACACTCGGGTGGGAGGGAGGTCGCCTACCACCTGTCCCCGACCACCAGACCAGAGCTCTTGACCCAGTTGACCCAGGCCGAGGAGGCTGCCGAATAAACGGCCTGGCAGGCCTCCACCCGCACCAGGTCGCCCGGCTTCTGGACTGTGAGGAGCACATCATCGGCGTACGCTGACAGGACTAGCTGCAGCTCTGGCTCCCAAAGCACCAACCCCGTCAACCTCCGGCAGAGGAGACAGGAAGGGCTCAATCGCCAGAGCATACAGCTGGCCTGAGAGGGGGCACCCCTGCCGTACTCCCCGCCCGAAGCTGACCAGCTCGCAGAGTGCCCAGGAGATATCTGTGGTCCATCCTGTTGAACGCCTTCTCCTGGTCAAGAGACAGGAGAGCAAATGACAGACCATCCCTACGTCCCACTCCAAAAGGTCCCAGACCAAATACAAGTTATGGAATATGGTCCGGCCCGGGACGGTGTAGGTCTGATCGGGATGGACCACGTCCGCCAGCACGAACCCCAGCCACAGTGAGATGGCCTTTGCTACTACCTTATAGACCGTGCTGAGGAGTGAGATGGGACGCCAATTCCATAGGTCACGGAGGTCCCCCTTCTTCGGCAATAAGGCGAGCACAGCTCGCCTGCATGAGAGAGGGAGGACCCCGCTTTGCAAGGACTTGGCCCAGATGGTGACAAGGTCAGGGCTGAGGACGTCCCAGAACACGCGGTAGAACTCCACGGTCAGCCCGTCAATGCCCGGGGGGATTTGTTGGTGGGCATGAGATGGAGGGCTTCCGAGAGCTTGGCCAGAGAGAGAGGCAGCTCCAGCCGGTCTCGGTCGCCCGCGCTGACCGTAGAGAGTCTGGTCCAGAGCACCCTGCAGGCTTCGGCGTCGGTCAGATCCAGGGAGAAAAGGCTGGCGTAGAAGGCCCTGGCCCTTCCACACATCTCCTCTGGATCCGTGAGGGGGGCGCCGTCCTCCGTCAGAAGGCAGGTGATGTGCTTTTTAGCCCCCCTCTTTTTTTCCAGGGCGTAGAAGAAATGGGAGCCGCGATCCATCTCCCGAAGGAGACGGATGCGGGATCGAATGAAGGTGCCCTGGGCCCGATGGTCCTCCAGGGCCCGGAGCTCCTCCTGCTTCTCCCGGGGTGGATCCTCGGGGCCTGAGGCCAGACGCCTCTCTAGCTCTAAGACCTCCCACTCCTATCACCCTATCACCGCATCTCTCCGCTGGCTGACGCCCCGGGAGTAATAGCGGCAGAAGAGCCGTGCGCGCACCTTCACCACATCCCACCACTGTCTCGCTGAGGGAAAGGCACACCGCTGCCCCCGCCAGGCCAGCCAGAACTCCTGGAAGGATGCCACGAAGCCCACATCGTCCAGCAAGCTGTTATTAAAATGCCAATAGGCCAGCCCTGGCCTCTCCAAACTGAGAGAGGCCGTCACAATCACCAGATGGTGATCCGAGAATGTGGCCGACCGGATGCTGGAGGCGTGGGCCCCTGCCAGATAGAAACATTAGAAATAAATGTGGTCCAACCAGGAGTGGCGCGACCGATCGTCCTCCACCCAGACATAGGTAAAGATGGTGTCGTCATCCGGGTCGTGATCGCACCAGACGTCCACCAGGGAGTGATGGTCCACGATCTCCCTGAGGATGCCCGCGGCTGCCTGGGGTTTCTCGACTCCTGAGCAGTCCCGGTCCTCAAGGGTGGTGTTGAAGTCCCCGCCCAGGACCAGGCACTCGTGAGGATCCAGGGTGCCAAGGAAGGCAGATACCTGCCGATAGAAACGCACTCGTTCCGGCCTATGTTCGGGGCGTAGACGTTGACCAGGTTTAATATCAGCCCCTCCACACAGGCCCGGAAGTGCAGCAGGCGACCCAGCACAACCTCGACGACCCCCAGCACCTCGGGCCATAGCTCGGGGGAGAACAGGTGGCTAAAATATACCGTCCCTCCACTCCAGCCGCCAGCTAGCCTTGATGGCTGGAACTGTGTGGGTCTCCTGCAGGAAGATCACAGAGTACCCCCCCCCCCCCGAAGGAAGGAGAGCACCTGGCTCCTGCGGAGACCCATCCTACAGCCCCGGGTGTTTAATGTGGCAAAGATGACAGCTTTCATAGGGAGGGCTGGGGTGGATCCTCAGGGGCAGGGTGATCGACAGCCTCCAGCAGGCCCTGCAACAACCCATGTTCAACCACAAAGGTCACGAGGGAGTTGCGGAACTTGCGGGCCCGCTGGTAGGCCTCGATGTCCTGCCTCCCGGTCCCTCTCCCCTCCGCCAAAAAGGCCTTCACAGCCTAAAGGATGTGATGGGAGTCCCCCCCAGCGCTGGAGGACGAGCTGCACCTTTCCCTTTGAGCCACAGGTGTCCTTCAGGAAGTGGCGCAGCTCATCCCTCAGCACGGAGGGGGACGCGGCAGCCAATCTGCTGCTGTCCTCCAGTAAGGCCCCTGAGAGATCCTCACGGCCTGCGGAGACAGGCAAACAAGGGGCCAAGCCCTGGCACTGCTGCGCCGGGCAGCCCATCTCCATCCCCGGCAAGGAAGGGGGCGTTGGAGGGAATAGTGCAGCCCCCATAATGTCGGGAAGGGGAGACACGAAAGCCACCCCCTGAGGCTTGTCCATGGGTAGCGGGAACGAAACAACCTCAGGGGCGGCAATAGAATAGGGTGGAGGGAAAGGGGACAGGTGATGCTTTGGGGGCAGGATCAAGGGCAGGGGCAGGGGTTGGAACAAGAACGGAGACAGAAATGGATACATGGTCCCCAGCAGCCGAGCTGGGGTGCGGCTCCTCTCGACTGGGACTCAGGGCAGGAGGGGAGCCATCACCAATGCCGGGCACGGGAGTCACTGCAAGCGCGTCACCTGCAGCCACGACGTCCGGCAGGATGGAGTCATCAGGGGGCCCCCCCTCTGGAGGGGAGGCTAACTTCTCTGTCTGGTTGGGAGTGGGTGCACCCACAGGCTCAGGGCCCAGCCGCTCGGCATTGGCCGTCACCCCGCGGGGCTCGTCAGCCTCACATGGGGTGGTATCTGTGGCCGGGCTGATGGGTAGGGCCAGGGGAGCCCCAAGGACAAGAGCGGGGTCTACAGCATGGGGTGAGGGGCAGGGAGTAGGAGGGGGCAGTGGGGCTAAACTGCCACCCAGACCGAGGCCCGCTGGCGGGGAGTCGTCCTCCACCTGGGTAACTGGGGTCAGATCGAGGGCCTCAATCTCATCAAATATGGATGTAAAATCAGTCCCCGTGGCTCCAGAGTCCTCCCCGCCAGCAACTGGGGCAACAGCTGCCCTGGCATCGGCGGGGGGCACAGATGGTACAGGGGCCGGGGGAACTCCTGCAGAGGCCTCCTCGGGGGGGAACTCGACAACTGGGCAGGATCGCCTCCGTCCGCTGCCATGGCTTCCATAGCTGCCGCCTCCTGCTGGGCTCCGTCCAGGGGCGCGGTGGAAGATGTAGCAGCCCCGGCCCCCCGCAGCATCTTTCGGGGGGGCCTCCTCACCCTCCTCATCGAAGGGGAGGGATAGAGCTCGCGATTTGTGGGCGCCGCGCTTCCCCTGGACAAGCACCTAGCCCTCCAAGGCGGAAGTGGAGGTGGAGGGCCGGTCAGTGGGGACAGGGCCAGGGGTCAAGGGCGATGGTTTCAGGGCTCAGGGCAGCAAGGCGGGACAGCGGGGGGAAGGGAAACCTCCCCCTGGGGCAGGGCCTCTCCCTCGGCCGGCAGGGATCTCGCCGCCCTCTCCTCCTCGGGCCTTGCCGAGCTGCAACTGATGGAGGTGAGGCCCGCCCACTCTGCCATCCCTGGGGCGCAAGCGGGGGCTGTGGCAGGAGGAAGAGGGGCCGTGGTAGCCGGGCCACCAGGGTTGCCAGCAATGACAAGGCTGGCACCCTCCCGGGTTTCGGGGGTCCCGGATGCCCCTCCGTGCCGGGCCAGGGGACAGTTCCTCCGGACGTGCCCCGTCGCCCGGCAGAGGAAGCTCCAAGCCTCCCCCGTCGTATAATGGACCCGGTAATTGGCCCCCTGGTAGGGCACCAGGACCCCTCGAGCACCACCCCATCACGCACCACCAGCAGTAGCTGGATCTGGACCTGCCGGCGGAAGGACAGGACGTGACGGAGGGAGGGGTCCTTACAGCCCAGTGGGAGAGGGCTGATGATGGAAATGGGCTTCCCCAGGGTGGAGAGGGCAGGCAACAGGGCAGCGTTGGGAAGGAAGGGCGGAACAGAGGTTAACACCACCAGTACGCCCAGGTCCTACAGGGGTTCCAAGGAAACAAACACGCCCCCTACTGCCAGGCCCTTCTTCACCACCTCCTGCGCGGCTGCCTCGGATGCCAGGAAGAATATGACCTTCCCGTACATTTTGGAGGTCGCTACGATGGCCGTGGGCCCCACCACCCTTGCCAATGCCCGCACGTATGTTTTGAACTGCGGCGAGGCAGGCACCAGGAGGCACGGCATCCGTTGCCTCCTGGTCATTGAGGGGAAGGGGTCCCGGCCACCAGGAATGGTACCGGAGGCAGAGGTCGGGGTGGATGGCGCAGTGGCATGCGGGGGGGCAGCGGCCACCTGTGCGTACTCTCTGGGGGCTCGAGATGGAACGCCCCCAGAGCTGGTGGCAGGAACGGCAGGGGAAGGAGGGGCCGCGGCAGGTGTCGGGGCCATGCCAGGGCGGTCGGCTCCTCTGACGGGAGGTTTTGGTTTCCGGGTGGGGCCTTTGCCCTTTTTATTCCCCTGGCCCTTTTTGCCAGTGGAAGGGGTGGCCATGGCAGCGGCGGAGTCTGGGCTAGTGGTGGCCAAGAGGTCAGCCGCTGGGGCGGGCAGGGGCGGTGGCAATGGGAACACCACAGGGTCAGCAGAGGAAAGGACAGGGGCAGGGATCGAAACAGGGGTTGGGGCAGGGGCAGGAGCAGGGTCCTCCTCCATGATGGCAAGAGGAGGCCCTAATGTGGGGGTGAGGCGACGGGCAGCCACTCCTCCCTGCTAGGGAACACACAGGGGAGGAGGGTCCAGCAGTGGGATATGCAGGGGGGATGGGGGAATGCAGCTAACCACTCCTCCCTGATAGGCTGTGTACAGGGAAGGAGGGCACCAGTGGGTGGGGAACACCACAGGGAATCGGGGGAAAGGGAAGAAGCAACCACTCCTCCCTGCTAGGCTGCAGGCAGGGGAGGAGGGCGCCAGTGGTGGGGTACACGGGGACAAATGGGGGGCACAGATACTGGGTAGGGATACCGGCTCCTCTGGCTGCACTGGGAAGGGGAGGGACTACAATATCAGTGGGGAGGCTGTGAACAGTGGTGGGGGCACAACTAAAAGGGGACACAGCCGCTTATGGAGGGAGCATGGGCGCACAGTTAAGAGGGACTGAACGGGGGGCAGGGGCAAGGGAGGGCAGAGGAAAAAACAAGGGGCCAAGCAAATCACAGGGGGGGAACTACAAGGTTAAGGGCGGGGCAGGCAACCTAACCAAAGCCCAAAGTTTGGGGCAGGGCAGGTAACAAATACTGAAGGGGCAGGCAAACTAACAGAGAGGGAAACCCCTAGAGGGTCAAAGCAGGTAGCGGATGGGGCAGGCTGCAGGCAGGGGAGGGGCAAACTAACACAGGGGGGCTGGGAGGCACAGCAGGGAGGGGACCCCACCAGCCAAAAGCAGCTGGGGGGATAGAGTAAGTCCAAAGTGGGGAGGTACGTGCGCCCACATGGGCCTGTAGAACTCAGTCCTTCTGCTCACTGCTGCAAACAGTTCCAGGTGGTAAAAAGGTGGGGGAACAAACAGCCACATCGAGGGGTGAAGAGCAACTCCAGGTGGTATGCAGGGTGGTGGAGGGGGCGGCGGTGGGGATGGTAGTAGGGGGGGAGCAGATGGGCAAGGGGGAGGGCTCTGCACCTCTCCCCCATGCTCCCCTCAACAGCAACAGGAGTCACCACCACCCAGGAGCAGAGATGGTAAAAGTCACTCAGTTCGTAAACAACCCCCCTACATAATGTCTCGCAGCAGG
This sequence comes from Chrysemys picta bellii, assembly GCF_011386835.1. Taxonomy (NCBI): domain Eukaryota; kingdom Metazoa; phylum Chordata; order Testudines; family Emydidae; genus Chrysemys; species Chrysemys picta. Next base: position 1,385,384 of record NW_027052708.1, read on the forward strand.
AATCCTCTCTTCTTTCTCCTAGACGGCAGCAATAGCTCCAACACAGCAGCAACAGTCAGCCGGCCAGGCAAGCAGGAGAGACCGCTAGGTGGTAGTGGTGGGGCCCATACTTCTCCCTCTGGGGGGCGGGACAGGCTGGCAAGGCACCCCTCCCTCACTCAGCAGCAACATCAGCGGTAGTCCAGGGAGGGAGGGAGACTCCAGCCAGCAGCAGTAGTCCATAAAGGGAAGGAGAGGGCTTCAGCGAGCAGGACAACCCAAGCAGATCACTCCCTGCAATGGGGCGGCTGTCCCACTCCTGAAGAGTGTGGGCTGCAGCAGGCCAGTGCACCTGTGCAAACAGACAGCCAATGAGAGAAGGGCTTATTGGGAGCCAATCGGGGACCAGATTGGAGACAGCCAATCAGGGCCAGGCTCAGCCCTATATAAAGGCTGCCCATGAAAAGAGCAGTGAGTCTGTCTTCAGAGTGGGAAACTAGCACTATGGACAGAGCAGTGCTGGCCAGGCTTGGGGAGCGAATGGGAGCTTTAGCCTGAAACCTGCCAGACTACAAGCCCTGAAGGGAAGGGCCTAGCGGGTGTAAGGGCCAGAGGGGAAGCAGCCCAGGGAAGTGGACAGATGAGGGGAGAGAAGGAGGAGGATGACAGCAAGGCTGCTGCCAGAGGGTGTGCCTGGGTCCCCCCCTTGCAGTACACCCAGTCATTGGCTGTGGGGAGCGGTCATTACAGACTATGCCAGATCCCTGACAAGAGGGATTAGACTTTGGGGCCATGGTTGGACATGGTGGCTGGGGTGTAGAAGGACTGGTGGTAAACTTCTCCCCCCCCCCAGAAGCGGGTGTGGATGGACTAAGGGGCACTTCCGGAGGGCAGTGGTCCGGAAGAGGATGCCGTGAGCTGGACAGCAATGCGGACTCATATGCCAACCAAGGGTGAGACAATGGGTGAGGCCACCAGGAGAGGGTACTCCACGGGACTGAGCTAATTCCTGGAGGCAACCAGCAGGAGGAATTGTGGTGGTGAGTCCCACCCTGTCACACCCCCTTTTGCTTAAAGAAACAGTCTTAAAGTCTGCATCTGCCTATTCAGCTCTTTTATGTACCTTTAACTGTGAACTTTAAATAATATAGTTTTGGAAACACACTGATTTCCTGTATTCTTTGGCTCATAAAAGATCCATGACATTTTATCAAGAAATAGAAATTTGAGAAATTCAAAGTGTTTGTGAAAAATTTAAATTTTTTAAAGATATCTCTGGGATCAGTGGACCCTGATCCACTAACGTTCAGGCCAGACTGAAGACTGGGCAACTGAAGGGAACATTCAGTTGATAGACAAAGTTTCCCTCTCGCTCCCACAGCAGAATGGTCAGCAAAGCCAGCATCACATAAGCTGGCAGGGACCACAGCCAGGACAGGTAGGGGACATCTCCAAAACCTTGGAGACCGCATGGCCCAAGGCTCAGTAGGACTGACGCTCTGTAGACCTGAGTCTAAGAAAAGAAAAAGGATAGATACTGATAACAAGTCAGTACAACCCATTGCTTTTCACTGTGGGGTTTAAAAAAAAAAATCCTTAACGTTTTAGTTTTGGGTTTAGGTTTCCATTGAAAACCAAAAAGTTTTAATGGGAAATTAAAAACCAAAATCCCACAAAAGCAATTGGATTTTCAGTCCAACTCTGCTCTGCTCATAGGAAATAAGGCCTTCCCGTTACCCCAGGAAGATTGTCCATAGGCCTTATTCCACTAGTGTCTCTCCTGAGGACAGGCTCTGTCAGAGAGTGATTTCCCTGTCATGGCACATGCTTTGGTTGGCCATGGCCCTGCCTGCTAGGGGAGGTGGGAGGGGCCCTGTGCAGCCTGAGTTGGTTTGATCAGTGGGGCAGGGGAAAGCACATAGAATCCTTTCCTTTATTCTCCACTCTCTGGGCTTAACCAGCAGGGAGGCTCCTCTTTGTCCCCTCATCTACTTCCTGCCCCTGAGACGAGCCAGGGGCTCTGATCTGACCTGGCCCCATGAGCTTGGACAGGCAAAGCTTGGATTGGGATGCCCTGAGTCCCACTGGGCATATTCCCAGGAGGGTGATGAGCTGCACTGTAGAATCTGCCAGAGCAGCTGGAGCAGCTTCTCCTCTCTCCCCCAGACCACTCTGTGAGGTGGGGCACACACAGGCAAGCTGAATCTCAGGGATGCTGTGGCCTGAGCAGTCCTGGCTTCCTGCTCTCTATCGGGGGCCGAATCCTTTCCCAGGAGAATCCCCTGTGGTTAGCGTAGCTCCTGTGCCCTGGTGTGCAGTGAGTGTGTGGGGAAAGGAAATGTTGTAGAGTTGCCAACATGATTTTATTAGGAGTTTCTAGAGGCCCAGCTCTGGCGTCCATAGACTGCATGAGAGTCTCAGCCTTCATTTAAACACAGCGATGTTCTAGCCCTTGTGGTTGTGGAGAAAAGCTTAAACACAGGGGCCCCCCTAAAGGCTCCAATACAAAAAGCAAAGAAAAGAGCCGGAATGTATTGTTTGAAAACATCTCATGATTTTTAAGCCAGTCTTATGATTCTGGGTCCTGACACGTGATGTTTGAATTCTTTTTTTCAACATCCTTTTTGAAGCGTGGACACCAGAACTGGAACCAGTATTCAGAATTGGTCTCACCAGTGCTGCATATAGAGCTACTCCTGTTTGACATGCCCATATTTATAAAGCTAAGCTTCACACTAGTCCTCTTAGCCATTGCATTGTAGTGGTGTGCCCAGCAGTTGGAAGCTGTGAGCTTCTAAACAAGGTTTGAAATCTAGAAGCCTCTGTTCATTGGCTGAGCCTTAGTCAGGGGGCGGGGCTATCAGGAAGGCCAGGGCTTTATAAAGCAGTGAGTCAGCAACCAGAGGTGGCTAACAGGGAGTTTTGAGAGGGAGTTTGGAAGGGGAGTGGGAAGGGGACGAGATACACTTGCCATTCTTTAAAACCTTTAAACTATAATAAAAACTTCTTGATTTGAACAAAACCCCCCATCGTTAAGCTAGGTATCTGTAGGAGAGAATACAGGCAGAAGCCCAGCAGCAGAGTGGGGGCTATCCTGTTTATTGCGCTTAGTGTAGCATGTACAATTACCTGCCCTGTGGGCGGGTGGCGTACGTGTGCATTCGGTGCAAGGAGCTCCTGGCCCTCAGAGACCGTGTACGGGTGTTGGAGGCCAGGGTGGCAGAACTGGAGGAGCTAAGGAAGGCAGAGGGGTATGTTGATGAGGCTTTCCGGGACACTGTAGAATTGTCCCACCTCCGGTCAGACAGCCCCTGCGCTGTTGAGGAGGATGAAAGTCCCAGGGAAGCAGAGCAGTCAACGGCAGCAGAGGGAAACCATCCCATAGTTGGGACCCTCCTTCCAGATGATGTTGGGGTATCCTCTTGCACTGAGGTTACCTCTGCGGGGGAGGGAACTCCAGTCACTAGGAAAAGGCAGGTGTTAGTAATGGGAGATTCGATCATTAGAAACATAGATAGCTGGGTTTGTGATGACCGGGAGAACCATATCATGACTTGCCTGCCTAGTGTGAAGGTCACGGATCTCTCGAGGCATCTGGATAGACTTATGTGTAGTGCTGGGGAGGCGCCGGTGGTCGTGGTACATGTAGGTACCAATGACATAGGGAAGGGTAGGAGAGACGTTCTGGAGGCCAAATTTAGGCTGCTAGGAAAGAGACTGAAATCCAGGACCTCAATGGTGGTTTCTCAGAAATGCTCCCAGTTCCACGTGCAGGGCCAGGTAGGCAGGCAGAGCTTCAGAGTCTCAATGCATGGATGAGACGATGGTGTGGAGAGGAGGGGTTTAGAATTATTAGGAACTGGGGGAACTTTTGTGATGGGGGGAACCAATACAGGAAGGATGGGCTCCACCTAAACCAAAGTGGAACCAGACTGCTGGCACTTAACATTAAAAACGTTGCAGAGCAGTTTTTAAACTAAGAGATGGGGGAAAGCCAATTGCTGCAGAGGAGCATGTGGATCGGACAGAGACTTCTCTTAGAGGACAGTCTATTGATAGAGATTCTCTAGATTTTAGTCAGGAGGATGGAAGGGGATAAAGTATGGGCCAGATCAGATGAGAAACATTGACATAAAAAAGAATCTGACACATCAGAAAAGGACAGACAAATAAACAGCGACAAGCTTTAAAGTACTTGTACACAAATGCTAGAAGTCTAAATAAGAAGATGGGTGAACTAGAGTGCCTCGTGTTAAAGGAGGCTAGCGATATAATAGGCATCACAGAAACCTGGTGGAGTGAGAACAATCAATGGGACACAATCATTCCGGGGTACAAGATATATCGGATGGACAGAACAGGTCGAGCGGGAAGGGGAGTGGCACTATATGTGAAAGAAAATGTAGAATCAAATGAAGTAAAAATCTTAAATGAATCCACATGTTCCATAGAATCGCTATGGATAGTAATTTCATGCTCTAATAAGAATATAACATTAGGGATCTATTATCAACCACCTGACCAGGACAGTGATAGTGACGATGAAATGCTAAGGGAGATTAGAGAGGCTATCAAAATAAAGAACTCAATAATAGTGGGGGATTTCAATTATCCCCATATTGCCTGGGTACGTCACCTCAGGATGAAATGCAGAGACAAAATTTCTCGATACTTTAAATGACTGCTTCTTGGAGCAGCTGGTACAGAAACCCACAATGGGAGAGGCAACTCTCGATTTAGTCCTGAATGGAGCGCAGGATCTGGTCCAAGAGGAAACTATAACAGGACCGCTTGGAAATAGTGTCCATAACATTTAACATTCCTGTGGTGGGAAGAACACCTCAACAGCCCAATACTCTGGCATTTAATTTCAGAAAGGGGAACTATGCAAAAATGAGGAGGTTACTTAAACAGAAATTATAAGGTGCAGTGACTAGATTACACCAATATTCCACATGAGGATGGACTACAAGCTGTAAGGAACAGTATCCCTGATGAGGCCACAGCAAGCCTGGTGGCTGAGCTTTGTGACTTTGTCCTCACCCACAACCACTTCAGACTTGGGGACAACTTATACCTTCAAGTCAGTGGCACTGCTATGGGTACCCGCATGGCCCCACAGTGTGCCAACATTTTTAGGGCTGACTTAGAACAACGCTTCCTCAGCTCTTGTCCCCTAGTGCCCCTCCTTTACTTGCGCTACATTGATGACATCTTCATCATATGGACCCACGGAAAGGAGGCCCTTGAAGAATTCCACCTGGACTTCAACAATTTCCACCCCACCATCAACATCAGCCTAGACCAGTCCACACAAGAGATCCACTTCCTGGACACTACAGGGCAAATAAGTGATGATCACATAAACATCACCCTATACCAGAAACCTACTGACCGCTTGTGACAATGCGGTTCTGGCAGAACCCAACTGAGAGTGCCAACTCAGGACAAATTGCTCAAACAGGGGCAGTTACAGCCCAAGGCTGGGGTTTTTTCCATCTCTAAGGCAAACCAAACCAAACCAGCCAGACTAAGAGGACTTCGGTCTCACCCCACTGGCTAACCGCAAGTCTCACAAGCAATCTCCTTAGACACTCCAGTTTCCCAGTATCACCACCAGTGCCACTCGTTATGGGGACAAATGGTTATGAAAACCAAGATCCCAGTAAAAGAAAAAGGTTCTCCTGATCTCAAAGGACGAAGCCCCAGACCCAGGTCAATATACAAATCAGATCTTACCCACAAATCACGCTGTTGCCAATCCTTTAGAATCTAAAATCTAAAGGTTTATTCATAAAAAGAAAAAGATAGAGATGAGAGCTAGAATTGGTTAAATGGAATCAATTACATACAGTAATGGCAAAGTTCTTGGTTCAGGCTTGCAGCAGCGACAGAATAAACTGCAGGTTCAAATCAAGTCTCTGGAATACATCCCCCGCTGGGATGGGTCCTCAGTCCTTTGTTCAAAGCTTCAGCTTGTAGCAAAGTTCCTCCAGAGGTTTGAAGCAGGATTGAAGACAAGATGGAGATGAGGAATCAGCCTTATATAGTCTTTTCCAGGTGTAAGAACTCCTCTTTGTTCTTACTGTGGAAAATTACAGCAAAATGGAGTCTGGAGTCACATGGGCAAGTTCCTGCATACTTTGCTGAGTCTCAAGGCATATTTGCCTTCTCTCAATGGGTCCATTGTATAGCTGATGGTCCTTAATGGGCCATGAAGCAGGCTAGGCAGAGCTAACACCAGTTTGTCTAGGATGTCACCCAGCAGCATAGCATAGGTTTGAAACACAGACAGTATAGAGCCAATATTCATAACCTCAACCACAAAACTGACACACACATATAGCCCAATCATAACCAGTAAACCACAACCTTGTCTTAGACACCCCATTTGACCCCCTTTATACAAGACCTGCGTGCCACTACAGGACCTTGGTTGCAACAATGATCTATATGGTCCCAGATTATATCAATAACGTCACACCCCCAACGCAAAATTGATGCAGGAAGGGATGACACAAACATCACTGACTGCATCCCAAGAGCTCCCCATACTTGGGTTTGTCTCACTACAGCTAGTATTGGGGTTAGAAGCCATATTAGAGTATAACAGAAATGGTTTATCAAAATTATGTTCAACAACATGATTGAACCTCTTTACAAACTCAAGGTAAAACTTAGTTAGAACAATAGTGGATTGGATCTGCTCTTGCAGCATGGTTCCTGTATGTCTCATGTGATCTTGCCAAAAGCTAAAGAAAACAGCTACTTTATCCATACAAGCTCTGGCAAATGTTTGGAACCCAATTAACATTAAATCAATGTAGATATTAATGATGTTCATAGTACAGGAATCTTGGCATTTAGCCGTGAAAGCAATATGGTAGTGCGCCTCGGTTTCCATTTTTATACAGCACATCAGCTCTGGAATGTCTTTTCCCCTGTGAAAAGTTCCAAGACTGTTTACCGGCATTACCTGTGAAACACCAGCATGGTTCTGTGGCACCTTTGAGACTAACAGAAGTACTGGGAGCATAAGCTTTCGTGGGTAAGAACCTCACTTCTTCAGATGCAAGTCTTGCATCTGAAGAAGTGAGGTTCTTACCCACGAAAGCTTATGCTCCCAGTACTTCTGTTAGTCTCAAAGGTGCCACAGGACCCTCTGTTGCTTTTTACAGATTCAGACTAACACGGCTACCCCTCTGATACTTGACACCAGCATGGTTGTCATGCCACAGCTTTTTCTGGGTCTTACTTACATCCAGGATCACCTTTGGCCCATCAGGCAGATTTCTACACAATCCCCTTTCAGGCAAACCCATAGACTTCCTAGATAAAAGGTTAGAAACATTTTCCTTCCCTTTGCCACACACAAGTTCAGGAATCCTTTCCTTCTTGCTACAAGTTTCCACACCATCAGTAGGTAACACAACCAAATCACCTTCATGCTCTCCTTGTGCCCTGGCTAGGGTATTACCCTGATTAGACAGAGTTGCTACACCCTTTACCAACCACACATTAGCAATAGGCAAAATATAAGCACCAGAATTGTCTGGTCTCTGGGATTTTGCTAAGACACTAACTGGATGCAACTTAGTTACAGTGCCATTCTCCCCAGCAGACACCGATTTAGGACCATTCCCTTCCTGGGCTTTAGTTGAATTCAGAACCAACTCTGCGACAACTGCACTGTTCTCAACCATCACAGGTTGAAAGGCACCTTCTGTCTGCTCCACAGACAAAGAAGAGCTGGAGACACCGTTTTTACCAGACACACAGCTAGGGATTTCATTTCCCTTGTCCCAGCACACAGGGCTGTTCACAGACAACTGCTTGGAGACTGAGGTAGCTTCCTCCATAGGCAAGTCAATGGTTTCCTTCACTATCACTATTCTCCACACAGGAAACAGGTAAGGTATAGGAACATTCATTTTCCACTATCCCTGCCTTCCCAAACTGCTGACTAGACAAAGCCATTAGCTCACAAGGCTGCCTTGGCTCCTCCAAACTTTTCCTGCCTTCCTCTCCTTTGTCCCAGCACACAGGGCTGATTACAAAGACTGGGAGAGTGGGGCAGCTTCCTTACCAGGCACCTTGCCACTCCCAACAGATAAACTGCTCTTCTTACTACACTGAGCCACTGCCCGCAAATCACAGTTACCCTTTTCAGGTTCACTTTTACAAGCTGTACTAGCCACCAATGCTTCACCCATTAAAAATCCACCCTTTCCTTCCTCAGTTAGGGCTTCCACCTGACCATCCACTTTAATCTGCTCCAGAGAAACATTTTCCTGCCCAATAAGATTTTGCTGCTCTTGATTTAACTCCAGATTCACTTCTGAGACACTAGACCGACATTCAGAAACTTCATTTACAGACAAATAGCTCTTCTCAGACAAACCTTTGGAGCAACCCTCCCCAGGCAAATCATTGCCCATAATAGACACAGGTTTAAGATCATTCCTGTCCTGTGACTGACTACCTGGACTGAACAACGCTTTAACATTTTCCCCAATCAAAAGATCCTTAGGCAATAACCTTTTTACACCAGCTATAACTTCATGCTGAGTACCATTCCATTCAAGGTGGATTCTGGCTAAAGGAACGCTTACAGTAAACTCATAGAGGACTACAACATTCTCACTCTGATTTGGTAAATAATCTTCCTCTTTGACAAGATCTGCTTTAACAAGAGTGATGTTAGAAGCCATAATTTGCCCTAAACAGCTTTTACCATTGACTTTTACATTCTCTGTGAATTTTTCATTACCACTCCCATACAGAGCATTGGCACAAGTTATGGAGCCACTCTTTACTGAACACACAGTAAAAGCATTTACATAAAAGGTGGCAGTATTGGGGTACATTTGGTTACACCCAGACAACTGCTCAGAGTTATACAACATACCAACATTGTTATAAACTGGACTTTCAAGAGGATACAATTTCTGCTTTTCTTCCCTTGCTTTTTTGACTTGGAGCTGAAATCTTTGCACTTTTGCCTCAGCTTCTAGTTCCTGCAATCGAATTTCTGCCAGTCTTTGTTCATGCTCAAGTTGCAGTTTACTTGCTGCCTTTTGCATTTCAATTGCTTCCGCCTTCTGAGGAGAACTAGGTACATTCATGGAGGTTAAGTCCATTAATGGCTACTAGCCAGGATGGGTAAGGAATGGTGTCCCTAGCCTCTGTTTGTCAGAGGGTGGAGATGGATGGCAGAAGAGAGATCACTTGATCATTACCTGTTAGGTTCACTCCCTCTGGGACACCTGGCATTCTCCACTGTTGGTAGACAGGATACTGGGCTGGATGGACCTTTGGTCTGACCCGGTACGGCCATTCTTATGTTCTTATGTTAACTCTTAAGGTTAGCAAGAGACACTTGAGCTGCACATCACGTCCATGGGGTTGTCCTGCTAGAGCAGCTGCACATCACAGTGTGTTCCCAGGGATTCCTTTAGGCCTCTGAGGTCTGGTCCTACCTTCTCTCCTCCAGCAACTGCCTGCCTGGGACAGTGTTCTCTACCTGCAGCAGACAGAACAGCTAAAGGCCAAGAGATGGTTACACTTTTGTTTGAGAGCGTATGAGGCATCGGAAGTCAGAGCTCTGTCTTCATGGAGGAACCAGGCGTCTAGATTGGTCTAGAAAATCAAAGAGAGAATCTGCATATTGACAGCTTTCATCACACCCTGAAAGTTTTGGAGGCTTTTGTTTCAATCAGGGATCGCTTGGCAAGCTGTCTGCCCCTGAACACTTCAAAGGGAAAATGTCACAACTCTCAGGAGGGTAGAAGAGGTCCTCTGCCAAATGAGTGATATTCCCATACATGGATTAGTGCAAAGTCAATCTCTCTTTGAAGTCCTAAAGGGCCTGGAGAAGTTAGGCCTAAAATTAAACAATAAGAGTGAGGTAACAGAACCGAGTCAAGTTTCTGGGTCAAATCATTGATGGGACAGAGGTCAGAGCAGACCCAGAAAATGTTCAAACCATAACCCAGATGAGTGAGGCTCGGAATATCAGTGAAGCATGTCGGTGTGTGGGCATATGAGCCTCCTGGGAAAATTTCCACACTGCCTGGAGGAGAAGTCAAAACCCTCGAGATATCTGGACAAGAACAAAATCTCCTGGCACTGGGGCCAATGCAGAGCCCAGCATTCAGGAAGATTGTGCATAGCCTGAGCATCCTGCTGAGTATAGCCTTATATAGTTTGAATAAAGATACTGCGGTTTCAGACAGTTCATCTTTCTATGGACCTAGCACAGTCTTCTTTCAAACACAGTCACCTACAATGTGGCACCCTTCACACAGGCCTCTCCAGCTCTCACCAACACAGCAGTGCTATGCACTTTTACAAAATGAGGTATTATCCCCTGCATAGCATGTAAATGCTTCAGAGACTTCCTTGTAGGCCTAAAGTTTCATTTAGAACAGACCACAAGTTTCTAACTACTCTGCTAGGGACAAAGTCCCCAGATGAATTACCCCTAAAATATAACATGTGAATGATGCTCATCTGGTTCAAGTTTTCAGTTCCTTCTGTAACTGGAACAAAATCTCATGGCAGCAACCCACTTTCCAGACACTCCTCAGGCAGAGTTCAAGCTGGAGAACCCACGGACCAAGTGCTCCCTCCCCAGCCAATCAGTGTAAAGCACCCCTAAAGACATCAGCACTGCAAACATGGGGTGTGATTGCAGCTCATGCAGACATACCTGAACTAGCTTTAGTCCAGTGTTTCCCAAACAGTGCATCCCGAACCACCAGTGGGTCATGGGATGGTTCTAGATGGGTCATCATGTCCAGGCCTCAATTAACCTGTCACAAGATCCTGGTGTAGGCAAACACAACTCTCCTGGCCAAGTGCAGAAGGGAGGCCTTTAAGCCCTCCAAACATCTCCTTGCAGTGTCCAGTCCCTGGACCCCTGAACACTCAGTATTCACAAGAAGCAGCACAACTCAGATTAGCAGTTAGACCTCAGATCACCTCTCCGCTTATCTCTCAGCATTTAGATATGTTTATAGCGAAGTCAAGTATAAGTTTATTTAACAAAGATAGACAATCAAGCATTAGCAATAGAAGTATAGGAAACAAATAGTTACGTATAAAACAAAATTGTAACCCGCATTCCGGAGCCCAGACTTAATTAACAAGACACTCTCACGTCTTGTAGAGTAATCTTAACCCAAGACCCTTGCAGCATTTTACAACCAATCTGGCTTTGACTGAGTCAAATATACGGTCAGCTCGATTCCTACGTGAAGGCTCCAGTGTGTTCTTTTGCACATCCCTCCCCCAGAATATACCAGTCCCATCCTTTGTCTTTATTCATAAACAGGACACTCCCTTGCTGTTTTATTTCATCCTATAGATTTTCTCTCTTGCAGATTTTGCAGACTTTCCATTTGCTTTGACTCAGTTTGCAAATAGGCTTCCACTATGAGGCATGCAATACACCATATACAGGTATCTATTACTAGAGGAACATGTCGGAGGTCTGCCACCTCTTGGTGATTTGCCTTACCTACAGGACCTTAAGAACATAATTTTCATTACAGATCTATAACTCCTTAAATATCATCTGTACATGCATTCTGCAATGATCATGATGACTAGTGGTCTACTGGTTCTTGGTAGAGACCTTACATGGCACCCTTCAGAGAACTATGATTAAGGCTACATTTTAGTAATGGGTATTTTTAGTAAAAGTCACAGATAGGTCACAGGCAGTAAACAAAAATTCATAGCCCATGACCTGTCCATGACTTTTACTATATACCCCTGACTAAAACTTGGGGGGAGGGGCATCTCCGGGGGTGCCGCAGGTGCTGGGGGGGCACGGCTCAGGGGGGCACTGCCGGTGTTTGGGGGGGCACTGCTGGTGGGGCTGGGGGGTGGTGTACTTAGGGGAGTTGCTGTGCATTCAGGGGGGGATGGTTGGTGGGGCTGGGGCAGGCTCCCTACCCAGCTCCTGAGCTCCACATGCTGTTGCCTCCGCTCCACCCCAAGCCCCAGTTCTGCAGCTCCCATTGGCTGGGAACCATGACCAATGGGAGCTGCAGGGGTGGTGCCTGCCAGCAGAGGCAGCATGTGGACATTGGAGCTGAGGGAGGGGACTCCCCCCTTCCAGGTAAGCACTGCCCCAGACCTCAATCCCAAGTCCTGGTCCCCCCCCACCCCCATCCCCCCCAATTCCTGCTACTGGGGGGCAGAGAAACCCGAGACAGCCCCAGCCCCTGCTGATGCGCTTGGCCCGGGGGCTGCCTGGGCTGCTCAGGGGCCCCCAGGCCAGTCACACCAGTCACTTCAGAAGTCACAGAGATCACTGAAAGTCATGGAATCCATGACTTCTGTGACCTCTGTGACAAACCCGGAGTGTTAACTATGATGCATATATCAGACCCAGGAAATCCCTGTGAAATACTATGCACCATTGGGCTCCTGGGTCACATCACCTCCTTGCTCCAGGCATTGTCACCTGGCATATGGGGGTCACAAAGCCACTCATTTTTGGCCTTGCTGCCCCTCGATCATCTGTCTTTATCAGGGCTCCTAGAAATCTGTTTGCCATGGAAAAATGCGGAAAAACACAGAATTTGCATTTTTACAGAGAATCTTTAGTTTTTACATTTTGTGAAAAAATAAAAACATTTACAGTGGACGGGGGTCAGATCAAATCATCAAAACTTTAGCTAATCAGGTGAATGTGTGTTGCTCGGGCTCAGCTTAAAAATTATAAATATACTTGTCATAACTATAAAGGGAAGGGTAACAGCTGTCCTGTGTACAGTACTATAAAATCCCTCCTGGCCAGAGACTCCAAAATCCTTTTCCCTGTAAAGGGTTAAGAAGCTCAGGTAACCTGGCTGGCATCTGACCTAAAGGACCAATAAGGGGACAAGATACTTTCAAATCTTGGAGGGGGGAAGGCTTTTGTTTGTGTTCTTTGTTTGGGAGTGTGTTCGTTCTCGGGACTGAGAGGGACTAGACATCAATCCAGGTTCTCCACATCTTTCTAAACAAGTCTCTCCTATTTCAAACTTGTAAGTAAATAGCCAGGCAAGGCGTGTTAGTTTTCCTTTGTTTTCTCAACTTGTAAATGTACCTTTTACTAGAGTGTTTATCTTTGTTTGCTGTACTTTGAACCTGAGACTAGAGGGGAGTCCTCTGAGCTCTTTAAGTTTGATTACCCTGTAAGGTTAATTTCCATACTGATTTTCCAGAGATGATTTTTACTTTTTTTCTTTAATTAAAAGCCTTCTTTTTAAGAACCTGATTGATTTTTCCTTGTTTTTAAGATCCAAGGGGTTTGGATCTTGATTCACCAGGAGTTGGTGGGAGGAAGGAGGGGGGATGGTTAATTTCTCCTTGTTTTAAGATCCAAGGGGTTTGGATCTGTACTCACCAGGGAATTGGTGAAAGGTTTCTCAGGGCTTCCCAGGGAGGGAAAAATTGGGAAATGGTGGCAGCGGAACCAGAGCTAAGCTGGTAGTTAAGCTTAGAAGTTTTCATGCAGGCCCCTACATTTGTACCCTAAAGTTCAAAGTGGGGATCCAGCTTTGACAATACTGTATCAATAAAACATTACGTTCAACTGATATATATATATATATATATATATATATATATATATATTGTGATTAGGGAAACTAAAGTTAGTGTTTCATTTTAATTATGGAAAAACATAGATTTTGAAAAAAAATAATCAGAGAATTTGGGGTGGGGGTTATCATGGAAAACTAGGATCCCTGGTCATTATGAATGGGTATCCAAGCCAAATCTGAGAGGTGCTGTGACACTATGAGTCAGGTTGCAATGTCACTTACTAAAATTTGGCCCAGTCACCCCTTTGACATTATGAAGGAGTGGACAGGCTGCACCTGAGAGGCACCCAACCCCATGTGCCAGGTCACAATTCCCGGAGCAGGGAGCTAGGCCCAGCTCCACAGGACTGGAACCACCACTGCAGGGTGAGTGTGGGGCGGGCTGGCTCTCCAACCCTGGGACCGCCACACTGCATCAGGCCAAGATTCGGGCTGCAGTGCTGGGGTGGAGGGTGCATAGAGGGGCAGGTCACAAGAAAAGCTGTTAAGAATGTTAAGACGTGCAGCAACCAGAATCCAGATGAGACTGACCTTGCCTAGCCAACAGGGAAAGTCCACCTGCCTGATCAGGATTGGTGAGCATAGCATTGTATGTTTATCATGTGTATTCTGCTTGGTAATTGTTAATAAATAGAGGATAAGGATATTACTGTGTAAGGCTCTTTCACTGGTAGAAGGTCCTGCAAACCCACAGGAGTTTACACCCTGAGCCCTAGGAATTAGGTAAGGGGGGTGTCTAAGGGCAGGTCTTCACTACAGGGGGAGGTCGATTTAAGATACGCAAATTCAGCTACGCGAATAGCGTAGCTGAATTCGACCTATTGGAGACGACTTACCCTGCTGTGAGGATGGCGGCAAAATCGACCTCCAGGGCTCCCCGTCGACGGCGCTTACTCCCACCTCTGTTGGTGGAGTAAGAGCATTGATTCGGGGATCATTGGCGCGTCCCGACGAGACGCGATAATTCGATCCCCGAGAGATCGATTTCTACCCGCTGATTCAGGCAGGTAGTGTAGACCTAGCCTAAATTAAGAGGGTTACGCCTTGAGCCCTAGGAACTGGGTCAAGTGGAATGTGCGAATAACAGAGTGTGTGAGTAATAGAGAATTTTGTGTGGGTAACACTGATAGGTTCAATACAGTGTTAAAGGTGGGGGCACATGCTGTCACGCGTACATGCAGATACACACCTATCTGGGAGTGGTAAAAAAATAAGTGGATAAACTCCCAAACTAAACTCTGTATTCCCCACATGAGATGTGGATAAACTCTGTTTATCCTGGTTTACTCCCAACTACACAACTGAATGCAGGTGCCTAAGGATGGACTTGGAAGCCTAATTAAGGCTGCTTTTTGAAAATCAGGCACTGAGTGTGTTCCTCACAGCTCTCGCTGGTGCCATCACCCAGACGGTATTTACCACTGGGTTAATTAACAACTGGTTGTTTATGGCAAGACTGGCAAGTGTGTCTGCCTGGTGAGCAGATCTTAGACTGTGTCACCACAAGATGTGGGGCAGTGGACAGCGCACCAGCCTGGTAGTCAGGAGACCTGCTTTCTACTCCAGGCTCTGTCACCCAGACCCTGTGTGGTCTTAACTTCACCTTTCTGTGCATCAGTTTCCCTGTCTCCTTAAATGGGAAAACAGCTGAACAAAATGTTGAAATTTCCCGTAAAATTCAGACAGTTTTGAATTGAAAACCATAGAAAGGAAAAGTTTGGATATTTTCAGTTTGAAGCTAATGGAACATTGAAATTTCAGGTCAGCAGAGGAGTTGAGGTGTTGCCCTCTGTGTGTATTTTCCTCTGCGTCAATTACAGGGAAGGGAAGGGAAAGGAAGGGAAGGGTGGGCTGTCCCTGGCTGCCAGAGACACAGACACAAACCCCCCCAAAGCAATGTCATCAACATAACCCCTATGGAGTGTGAAAGGATGGGAGGTGAGGTGGAGGGTGGGAGAGAAGAAAGAGGAGGAGTGGGAGGATAATGAAGAGAGGAAGGGAAGGGGAGTGCTGCCCAGCCACCCTGCAGGGAACCCTGCTAGTAGGTGCCCAGCTCCACAATGTACAAGGCCTGCACAGGACCCCTGTGTAATGATAATCCCAGCCAAGCAGCTGCAATTTGCAATAGTCAGTGAGACAATCACCAGCCCCAAATCATTTCCCTCTGCTCAAAGACATTGGGGGTGAGGGGGGGAGGGAGTGAAGGGGCGGGTGCAGTTGCTCTATTCGGAACCCCAGAGAGATGGTCAGTCTTGTGCTGTGTGTCGACCTAGCACCATGTTCATCACAGAGCAACAGTTCACTCTGTGCAACATGCAGGTCAGCTGAGCCAAGCACACGTTCCTCCAGTATGTGGGCACACTCACCGAGCAAGGAAAACCTCCTGGCCACTTGGGATAAAATTCAGTCAGTAAACAGTAGAAACAGAGAGAGAAAAAAGTGTGAAATAAAAAAAAATCAAACATTTGAAAATAATAATTAAAAAACACACACCATTATCTGTCTTTTTGAAATTTTGTCACAAGAAGGAAATTTCTTCCAAATTTGCTGTTTTCAAACCAGCACTTTTGATGAAATTTTTTCACTAGAAAAGTATTTCACCAGCATTCCCCTGATATGCTCAGCTCTTGCAGAAGTTAATACATTTCTGACTATCAATGGAAATTTATTACACAGGCTCTTTGGCGCATACAGGAAAGCACACACAGACCCACAGATCTGGAGAGATTTATCCCAAGGTGCATGGTTAAAAAAAGTTTCCCAACATCCTCTCATTTGAGAGACAGAGATTAATCCTTTCAAAAGTCAGATGTGACTGTTGAAACCACAGTAGGCAGCCCCTCATCTGTAAGAGACTCATACTCCTCCTTTCCTTTCCTGATTGTAAACTGTGCTATTAGCTCCATCTCTTACAAAACCATCATTATAAGAGGCAACAGCAGCTGAGAATCAGGCTGGGTCTACACTACCCGCCTGAATCAGCAGGTAGAAATCGACCTCTCGGGGATCGATTTATCGCATCCCATCGGGACGCGACAATCGATTCCCGAATCGATGCTCTTACTCCACCAGCGGAGGTGGGAGTAAGCGCTGTCGACGGGAAGCCGCAGAGGTTGATTTTGCCGCCGTCCCTACAGCGGGGTAAGTCGGCTGCGATACGTCAAATTCAGCTATGCTATTCGCGTAGCTGAATTTGCATATCTTAAATCGACCCCCCCCCGTAGTGTAGATGTAGCCTAACACATGTGCACTCACAGAAAACATACAGTTCTAATCAAAACTGTGAAACACTGGCTAGGAGCTGGGGAGTGTTTTCTCTCTCGCACTCATACACTTTTACACTATGAGTTTGCAGGCCAGATACTACCTTTTATTATATATTTGTACAGTGCTCAATATGCAGTGAGGCCCTAATCCTGACTGGGGCTGTTGCCCCTTTTTGACCCCAGCAGCTAGTCAAAGTTTGGGGCACTGGCGATATTCCAGCTGGAAGCAGAAATTGATGGAGTCTGGTATTTTCTATGGTGCAATCTTGGTTGTTTACCAGGAACATACAAGTCCTGCTACTCAGAACCCAGGAGGGACTAAGAACAAAAGGAGCCGTTTCTTAGCTTGCAGCCCCCAAGCTTCTTTAGCCAATAGATCCGAACGCTCCCTGTTGCAGGGGGATCTGCCCTTTAAGGGCCTGCAGAGCCAGGGAGCAGCAAGCCCTGGCCTAAGGAGAAGCCCAGCAGGCAGGTGTTGGGAACCAGCTGATCCAGCTAAGCAGCAGCTAATGAGTGGCTCTGGTTTCCCCAGCTGGAAGATGTAAATAAGGACCCAGCCCTGGGGAGGAGAAAAGATAAACATGTCTCAGCAGGAGCAGGAGGAGGAGGTAACAGGGCAGGGCCCTGTAGCCCCCTGAGGCTAAGGGAGGGCTGTGACCCTTGAGCTATTGGGGGTAGAGAACCCTGCTGTATCAGGTCAGGACTATCCTTTGTGTTAATTTTCCATACACCTTGTCTTTGTGTGGCAGAGGAATAACAGAGGCGGCTAAAGCAGAGTTGGGTGGGGCTGGATGTTCTGCCCCCAGGCTGGTGGACAGGCCCAGTGGCTGGGTGGAGAATGCCGGCTGTGTCTGCCACTGCCCAGGAAACCATGGATCTTGAATCCCCTTTACAGTGGATGGGGGAGTAACTGTAGCTACAACATCAGCAACTGCAGCAGATTGTGACCCAGCAGCAGCAGTTACACCAGCAGCTTCAGCTACAACAACAACAGTGCCAGCAAAGCAGCAGGGAGCAGCAGCGGTTTATGCTTTGCCTATTAACCCCAGAGACTTGAAGCCCACAGGTGGGTGTGGGACTGTGGTTACCTGTGTGGGATGGAGGAGTCCTTGCCAAAATGGGGACAGAAGATGTTCTTGAGGCCTTGCTAGAGACTTTTGAGCAGTTGGTCAGGACATACCATTGGCCCTGGGAGGAATGGGCCACTAAGATTGTGCCCTACTCAACAGGAGAGCCCAGGCAGCATATCATGCCCTGGGGGTTGAAGTGGCAAAGGCCTATGGGACACTCAAGCCCCTCTACTAGCCTGCCTAGGACTTACTGAAGAGGGCTATTGTCAGCCATTCCAACATGAACCATTCGCTGTAGATCCCTGATCAAGAGCGGTAGCACAACAATTCCAGGATTTGTGATCTCTCTGGCTGAAATCAGAGACTTATTTGCCAGTGGAAATGGTGATGTTAGAACAGTTTTGGCAAAGAACCCTGGCGTGGTCCAAGGAGTGGGTTGGCTGACACAGGGTGACTTGCTGAAGGAGGCAGTCTGCCTCGTAGAGAACTTTCTGGAGACTGAATTGGAGTGTGAGCCTCTGGGAAACCTTGGCAATCAAACATCCATAGCTCAGTTCCAATGGGGAAGGGGGCCCAGGCCCCAAGAGACCCCTTGGGAACGGTCTGATGGGCTATGGGGTGTACCCCTGCTACCCCAACGGACTGGAAGCTGGGCACAGCCCTGGCAATGGGTCAGCTGTAATGAATGAGGGCTGATAGCTGAAGGAATTCCAGGTGAGAAGAAATGATGGGGTCTAAATTAGCTGTTACCGCTCAAGAAAGAGATTGAATCATTGTGGATAGTTTTCTGAAAATATCCACTCAATATGCAGCAGTGGTCAAAAAAGCTAACAATGTTGGGAATCATTAAGAAAGCGATAGATAATAAGAAAAAAATATCATATTGCCTCTATATAAATCCATGGTAAGCCCACATCGTGAATACTGTGTGCACATGAGGTCGCCCCATCTCAAAAAAGATATATGGGAAAAGATTCAGAAAAGGGCAACAAAAGTGATTGGGGTATGGAATGGCTGCCGTATGAGGAGAGATTAATAGGACTGGGACTTGTCAGCTTGGAAAAGAGATGACTAAGGGGGAATATGGTAGAGGTCTATGAAAACATGACTGCTGTGGAGAAAGTAAATAAGGAAGTGTAATTTATTTTCTCCTTCTCATAACACAAGAACTAGGGGTCGCCAAATGAAATTAATAGGCAGCAGGTTTCAAACAAACAAAAGGAATTATTTCTTCACACAATGCACAATCAACCTCTGGAACTCTTTGCAAGAGGATGTTGTGAAGTCCAAGACTATAACAGGGTTAAAAAAAGAACTAGATATATTCATGGAGGATAGGTCCATCAGTGGCTATAAGCCGGGATGGGCAGGGATGGTGTCTCTAGCCTCTGTTTGTCAGAAGCTGGGAATGGGCAACAGGGAATGGATCACTTCATGCTTACCTGTTCTGCTCTAATGTACTTAGATGTTGATACAAGAGCACTTAATAACTACCAGATCTCTACAGGGGCAGCTGCATTATGCTGAAGGGAGAGAGCTCCCCCATCAACATAATAAAACCAGTTCAGACATGAGCGCTTATGCCAGCAAATCTTATGTCACTCGGGGGTGGTGTGTTTTTTCACACCCCCGAGCAACAAAAGCTTAGCCAACATAGGTGCGAGTGTAGACATGGCCTTAGATCAGAGGTTCTCAAACTGGGGATCAGGAACCCTCAGGGACAGGGCCCCCCTCACCCATAGGCAAAGTATGCAGCTGCGTACTGCTCCAGCCCTTGCTCTGCCTCTTCCACATGGCCCCTGCCCCGCTCCACCTCAGCCCCACCTCTTTCCACCCCTGCTCCACCCCAGCCCTGCCCCCTCTCCAGCTAGCCCCTCCCCTGAGGACTGCTGCAGTGGTCAGGCTCCCTGCATTCACTGGCGGTGATCAGTAGAGCAACCCGGCCCCAGCCTGCTCCACTCCCCTGGCTCCCAACTGCGCCACCAGCGAGTGCTGGGGGATGGTTCCCCCCTGGTTCCCCCCTGCCCCTCAAGCCAGGGAGCCAGGGGAGCAGAGCAGGCTGGGACCAGGTCACTCCACTTCTCGCAGGAGGTGGCCAGCACTCCTCCCCCCCCCCCCACAGAGGCCTGGGACCAGCTCCTGCTCCTCCCCACCCCATGTAGGCCTGGGGCCCCACAGAGCCCCCCCACGGGGGGGATGCATAGGGCACCAAAATGACTAGGGGATAGCCCTGCTCAGGGGGTCATGAGATTATTACATGGGGGGTCACGACCTGTCAAACTCTACCCCAAACTCCAGAAAGAGTGACATTGCCTGAGGGAAGGCATTTATAATGGTGTTAAATATATTAAAAAGTGTTTTTAATTTATAAGGGGGATCACACTCAGAGGCTTGCTATGTGAAAGCAGTCACTAGTAAATAAGTTTGAGAGCCACAGCCTTAGACAATGTAATGGTCTATTCCACCACCTGGGTGGAGCACCTCCATCATGTTGATGACCTACTCCAGTCCCTTTGAGCTGTGAGTCTCCCAGCAGCCCCGCCAAATGCCAGACTGGCTGCACAGAGACAAAGTATCTCGGCTACACACTGGGAAATGGGAGGATTTAATTCTTAATATAGAAGGTAAAGGCCCTCATAGAATGTCTTGTCCCCACCACAAAGTGGCAAATAAAAACTTTCCAGGGGTTGGCTAGGAGCCACCAGTGCTTCATATCCCCACATTTTTATGATTTCAGCCCCAATTGCATAGTTACTGTGCAGCCAGGTGCCCCGAAAGATGCAGTGAACCTCTGCATGTGCGGCTGCATATGGCGAAATAAAGCAAATTCTCTGCAGTGCCCCAGCACTTCACTGCCCAGACTTTAATAAAGAGTTCATCTTACAAATGGGTGCATTGGAATGGGGTCTGGGGGCTGCACTCTCACAGGAATTGAAGGACAGAGACCAGCCCATTTTGCCCTTGAGAAAGAAGTTGCTGCCCCAAGAACAAAAACACAGTCATTGAGAGAGAATGCCTCGCGATAAAGTGGGCTGTCAAGGCCCTTAGATACTATTTACTTGTACTTGTACTACTTATACCAAGTATTTTGCTCTCATCTTAGAACCAACCCCTTTAAAATGTCCACATGCCATGAGAGAGAAACCCCAGGTTGGCCCAGTGATACCTGGCTCTGCATCCTGATGTGCTCACACTTTGCCATCGAGCCAGTGCCACACATACAGGGGAGCTGGCACGAACTGTAGAGTGCGGGGAGGTGAGAACCATTCAACCCAACTGTAAACCTGGTATATGATGCAAACCACTTCAAGCCAGGGACTGCAGCAGCACCCCAAGCACCCTAGTTCTAGCACCTATTCACACATATGAATAAGGACTTTTATTCTCAAGATGGGGAAAGGGCTAGTAATACACTTTGTCTTAGTTGGGGGCTTACACTTACTGTTATGTTAACTGAAAGGTGACTTCATACTTCTCAGTCTCCCTGGGGTTTTAACTCAACCCATGATAAGGTTTCACCCAGCTCATATTAGGGGCCTTCTGAACACTAAACTAGTATAAATCATAATAAATATTGTGACGGGTTGGATCCCAGAAAACCCGTTGGGAAATGCCAACTGATCTGCTTCGACTACCGCTGAGCCTGTTTCCCCTGCCAGCTTGGGACTTCAGAACACTGCCTGGTTTGAGCCAGACACACTTGCCTGCTACAAACCCACACCCAGATCTGAACAACGTCCCCTAAAAGCTGCAGGCTAAACTGAAAACAGCTTAAGAAGTGTTCCTGTCTCCAACACTCAGATGCCCAGCTCCCAATGAGGTCCAACCCCCAAATAAATCCATTTTACCCTATATAAAGCTTATACAGGGTAAACTCAAAGTGTTCGCCCTCTATAACACTGATAGGGAGATATGCACAGCTGTTTGCCCCCCCCCCCCCCCAGGTGTTAATACATACTCTGGGATAATTAATAAGTAGAAAGTGATTTTATTAAACACAAAAAGTAGGATTTAAGTGGTTCCAAGTAATAACAGACAGAACAAAATGAATTACCAAGCAAAATAAAATAAAACACGCAAGTCTAAACCTAATACAGTAAGAAAGTGATTAATGATGAAATCTCACCCTCAGAGATGTTCCAGTAGGTTTCTTTTACAGACTAGCCTCCTTCTAATCTGGGTCCAGCAATCACTCACAGCCCTGTGGTTACTGTCCTTTGTTTCAGTTTCTTTCAGGTATCCTTTGGGGGTGGAGAGGCTATCTCTTGAGCCAGCTGAACACAAAATGGAGGAGTTTCCCAGGGGCTTAAATAGACTTTCTCTTGTGGGTGGAGACCCCCTCCTCTCTCCTATCCAGAATTCAGCTCCAAGATGGAGTTTTGGTCACATGGGCAAGTCACATGGCCATGCATGACTGAGTTCCTTACCAGCCAGGCTACATTCCTGGGAAAGCTCAGATGTGGATTGGCATCTCCAAATTCATTGTTAGCTTAAGTGTTTCTTGATTAGGCACTGACTGAGAATAGTCTTTCCTCAGGAAGATGACCAACTGCTTCACTGAGGCTACTTAAAATTGAACAAGTACATAGCCAATATTCATAACTTCGAATACAACAATGATACATATATACAAATAGGATGAATATATTCAGTAGATCATAACCTTTACAGAGATATGTTACATGGCATATGTAGCATAAAACATATTCCAGTTATGTCATATTTACATTCATAAACATATTCCCATAAAGCCTTATGAGGTGCAACGTCACAAATATAATGCCATATTTTATAGGGCTATGGATATTCTACAGCTCAGACTCTCTGGCCTATCTCAGTGCAATGGCTTTTGCAGGTTTCCATACTTTAAATATCAAATACAATATAGTCCCCAAAGTTACTGCAATATCTGGGTTGCAATATCTGTCACATCCATTTCATACATTCTCAGAACTAGGCCAAATCCAGATAGATTTTCTCTGTGCCATCTAAGAGCACATCTGCAACCAACATCTGCAAAACATCTAGTGTCTGCACCAAACCCCAGAAGTACTATTGGTGTTCAGGATAAGGTGGGTTTGGGGTTGTTTTTTGTTTGTTGGTTAGTTGGTTTGTTTAGTTACTTTTAATAATTGTACAAGTATATTGTTTCTTTCTGTGCTCACGAACGGTTGATCTGTTTTCATTAAAAACAAATTTAGATCATCTTAAGTAGAGACCAGATATAGAAGAATTCAGCCTGAAAGATAAAAAGCTGTAAGGAGCTGAAAAGGGACCCTTTCACATGGAAATGCTCAGGCAACATTGACCATAGTCTGCCTTGCTGGGGTTGCTATGTACACACAAGATGACAGCCATCCCCCCATATGGTTGGATGTGGCTATCAATCGTCAGCTCTTGTAGTGAATTCACTCAGTTTCAGCAATTCCTTGGATACATTTGATTCACTAGAACTGGTGACCTCATACACCTTAATTTCTTCAAAATGGAGACTTCATAGTAGGACTGGCTGAATAAGGGGAAAAAATTACAAATAATCTCAGACAAATATCTCCAACTCCATTTGCTGCTGTTCATGAGGTCAGGCCACCTTTCAAATGACTGCTTGCAACTCTTCCAATTACTTTCCAATCTCAGAAATTTCATCAATTTGTCCCAGAAATACATTATTACGTCCTTATTAATCACAGTGCATCATGTGTTCTTCTTCTAGAAGTTTCACTCATCCAGTCGAGGAGCAGACACAACATTTTGGGACCAATCATGCACCACAAATAGTGAACAACTAGTATTCAATGTGAACAGTTTGCAAACATTCCTTGGGTTGAGAATACCTAAGAAATTTTTCTGAACTAGTGCTGGTGAGCAAATGATACAAAAGCCAAAACTCACCATGTTTTTCAATGCACTGGTTCAGAAAGCATGTGAACAGTTGTAAACCAATAAGGGAGAATATTGGCCCTTATGTCAGGTTGATAGAGGAATTTAGGCATTGCGAGGCCTAAAGCTATGTCTACATTGCAGGCTTGCCATGTGTTATTCCCATCTCCCCTCCCCTTCCATCCACACTCAAAGCTCTTGAACATGTGTCTAGGGGCACATTGAATCTGTGACGGTGTGGATGGATGGGGGCGTGGGGCATAGTTTTACTTAAGCCTTGACCTTACCTCTCACACTGACCTCATGTTGAGATAGTCCTCCAATGCCATTCCCACATTTCCCTGTGCCTGTATTTTCCTGCCCTTCTACTCTCACTTCCTACTCACTCTTTATGCACCAGAAGCTACCTGATGGTTTAGAGACCCTTGATTGGCATTTAACCCTTAATTTTCTCTCAGTTCTGCACAGCTTAGTCTGGCTCTGCCAAGCAGGCTAGGAGATGCCAACCCTGACAGCTGGCAGGATTGATGGGCTAGAGCATATTGGTTTTCAAACTGTGGAGCTCTCCTCCGTGGAGAGTGGGCCACAGTGGGGTTAACAGACAGCCTCAAGGACCTGACTGGTTGGTGAAAGCTCCTCTCACTGGCTGGGTGTCCAGCTTCAGCTCCTGCTGTTTGTAAGGGTCCTTCGACTAGAACCCAGGTCTGCAGAGCCTGGGACAGCTGATGTTCCCACAACACCATGGAGAGACCATGCAGTGCCACTGCCAGGGAGCACTGTGGAGAGTACGTGCCGCAGGAAGTACCGCCCAAGGGACCCAGAGTGACGGTACCCTGAGGCCCTCTGACTGACCAATTACCCTATTTAACCCTGGAGTGTGCCCCAGGAAGGACATTGGGCCGCTGTGACTCAAGACCTCACCTTGCTTCCTGATCTCCGGTCTCTGACCCTGGTCTGACTCTGACCCTGGTCTGACTCTGACCCTGACTCTTGCCTCCTGATTCCAGCCTGGTACTACCTCTGATCTCCAATCTCCGAGCCTGTCCTGACTTTGATCCCTACTCTTGCTTATTGAACCCAGTTCTAGTGATTCCTCTGACCCCTGATCACCAACTACCGTCCCTGATGTGTGGACCCCAGCCCAGTGGTGACCGCTAGGCCAGAGCACCTATGCACCAGTTTCTTACAGTTTTCCCAGACCTACTTACACAACACTCTGCAGGAGCCCTGTCAGGGTTCCCCCCCATACTCTGAACTCTGGGGTACAGATGTGGGGACCCACATGAAAGACCCCCTGAGCTTATATTCTATCAGCTTAGGTTAAAAAATTCCCCAAGGCACAAATTCCTTTCCTTGTCCTTGGACAGTATTGCTGCCACCACCATGTGATTTACACAAAAATTCAGGGAAGGGTCACTTGGAATAGGGATCCCGCCAAAATATCCCCCCAAGCCTCTTCACCCCCTTTCCTGGGGAGGCTTGAGAATAATATACCAACCAATTGCCTTAGCAATGTGAGCACAGACCAGACCCTTTGTCTTCAGGACACTGAAAATCAATCAGGTTCTTAAAAGAATAACTTTATTTATAAAGAAAAAAGTAAAAGAATCACACCTGCAAAATCAGGATGGAAGGTAACTTTACAGGGTAATAAAAAGATTTAAAACACAGAGGATTCCCCTCTGGCTCAGCTTCACAGTTACAAAAACACATTAGCTTCTGTCCAGTCTTTTGGGCTTCCCCAGTATTCCCATAGTTACTGAAAACTAATATTAATGATTCAGAGAGCTTCTCGGCCACTTCTTTTTAAACTCTTCATTGCAAGTTATCCAGACCTGCTGATTGTAAAATGCCTAACAGTAGCTGCTGTTTAACATTCTCCTGGGTTTCTTCATCATCCTTATCCTCATGTGATGTGACCACATCATCTGACTTTGTCCCAAATACAGAATAAAAATATATCGTGAACACTTCTGTTTTCTCGGCATTGCTACTGATAAGTCTACCGTTTCCATCTAATAATGGACTGATACCATTTTTAGGATTATTTTTGTTGCTAGGCTAACATATTCCATCTAATTGTCCTTAATTCTGATGGCTATGGAGTTCTCCTTGTAATCCTTTGCTTTGTCTACAATTCCTGACTGCTCATTTTCTTCACATAACCTGTCTTCCACTATATATATATATAATTTTATTTTTATATCAGCCTTCACTTCCCCTCCAAGCCAGGTTGGTTTATTTGTAACTAGTGCAACCTTTCTTCCTTAAACCCCCTGCTGAAAAAGCAGGAGATGGATTGTTATTATTAATAATCCTATTGTTATTACATTTTTATTATCGTAGCACACAAATGCCCATTCAGGTTCACAGATACAGACACACTCCTAACTCCATAAAGCTGACAGTCTAAAAGGCTCAAGAACAGATGAGTTATAGGATATAGGAGAAATAACATGGAAGCAAATTCACATGGTGATGATTGGTGCAATTTCCTCTTTTGTCATTACTGTTTGTATAAGTAGGGGGAGGGCCGAGTGAGGGGAAATGGCAGGATTGGGGTGGGGTGGTAAAAATAAGGAGAGGGAAGGAAGGGGAAGAGGCACAGCCACACCTCCTCCCCTGCCAAGCTAGTCACTGCCAAGTGATTTTCTGGAATCACAACAGAGCAGAGTCTCGAGGAGGGATTCGAAGGAGGATCAGGTGTTGGCTGCACAGATTTTTTCATGCAGTTTTCTCCATACAGAAAGGGCAGCATGGGAGAAAATGCAAAAGTAAAGAGTTAAAGACATTTCCCTTAACCCGAGTATTTGTAACAGTTCCCTTTAGGAAGAGCCTGCGGTAGGTGTGGTGCCAGCCAGTCATTATTCTGTGCTATATGCCCCTTGCCTTGTGCCTGTTCCTTTAATTGTCTGTCCCAAGAATCAAGTAGACTTGTTTCCAAGGAGTCTTCCCCCTACTGACAGCACTGATGGGCATGGTGTGTGCAGGACATCCTCCTACTGCAAGAGGGGGTCATGGCCTACTCAGGAAGTCCTAAGATCTGCCTCTACCACTAATGATCATGGTCTAGGCAGGAAACCCCAAGGTCTATTAGTAGAATAACTGTCAATATTACAGGTGGTGCTCGGTAATTTCTCTTGTACAACAGCTGATCTGAGTGACACAACCTGGTTCTAGTGACTTGTCTTTGTCTACAGTTGGGCATGTCCTATTCTGGGAATTGGTCACATAATGATCACCTTTGGCACATGGGATTTTTTTCCTAGTTTATAAAATAACCTGCCTCTAATGTCTCCCAATTCATGTTTAATACGATATAGAATCTATAGGGGTGAAAAACAGCACGGATACAGTTTGTTCAGAACTTTTCCTTCCCTCACTGGAGATTGGGGGTTACCCGATGATCTGAGGCTGTGGTAAACCTGACGTCAGGAGGGGGCTCATCACTCATATATGATGATGTTTGTTGCTTTCAAGTTTTATTGGATGTTTTAGCTGCGTAAAGTCACAGATAAAGCCACTGATAATAACTAAAAAGGCAGATGGGTTTGTTATTGGTTCATTCCCACAGCTGATGCCGGCCTCTGAATCTATATATTTCCCTTCCACTGCTTTGTTGTCACTTGTCAGACACAGAGGAGCCCTGGCAGGTGCTTAGGTGCAGCCAGTGCAGTGAGAGAAGGGGACAGCAAGTCAGGCTGGCAATGAAGGGACATCTCTCCACTCCGGTGCTGTGGCTTCTTCTCCTCACAATTCAGGACATAGCAGGTAAGTCGCCTCTGTGTTTCACTAGGGAAGCTGGGTTAACTGGAACGAAGGTGGAGACTTTTATAGTCAACTTTTTACCATCGGTGCCTGGCTAGGAGGTTGACACTTTTCCTTTCAGGATTGAATCTTGCCACTGTTACCGAGGCTTTTGTTACCTTGAGATTGGGCTATTGCAGCGACCTCTGTGTGCGGCTGCACCTTAAAACTATTCCGAGAACAAAGGTGGTACAAATGGCAGCGACTCACTCACTGAGCAGGGCATCTGGCTGGGAGCATGTTACAGCCGTGGTGTAGGATCTGCACTGGCTGCCCAGCTCTGGGTGGAGGTTAAGATGTTAGTGATGATTTATAAAGACCTAAATGGCCTGGGACCAGCCTCCTTGAGGGATCACTTCTCTCCCTGTGCCGTACTGCCACAGTTGTCATGAGAAGGGGTGCCCGAGCTGGCTTCCCCTTTTATAAAAGAGAGGAGTAGCTGGCAGCATGCTCTTTGTGAAGGCTCCAAGACTCTGGAACTTGCTGTCCCCTTTGGGTCAAAATAGCCCAAATTAGGTGACCTTCTGTGCACACTGCAAAATACACTCATTTGGGGAGGGGGTGGGAAGGACTGAAGCCATGCATCACATAATGAGAAATGGCTGGGAAGGAGTTTCTGTAGGTGTCTGGCTGGCTAAGATCCTGTTGAAATGGTCACTTAATCTTGCAGGGATTTGAGTGTGTGATCAATGTGTCTGGGAGCCTAGAGCCTTGGCTGGGCATCACTTTAGTGTTTTAAATCCCAATAAATACATCAATAATTTGGGATCCATCAGAAATGTCTGTTTGGTCCAGAATCCAACAGCTCCAAGGGCCGAGTCCTGGCTCCTCACTCCCCCCATTCACTCACTGAAACCAGTAGAAGTTCTGCAAGTTTGAGGTGAGCAGGATTTATCCAAATAAACGAAGAGTTGATTCCTCCCACACAGGTGTATGTGTGTTTGTGTGTGTTGGGGTGCAGTATGCAATGCCCTGTGCCCACGGGGTACTGGAAGTTCTGTCAGAATGAAGATTTATCCTGCAGGAGCCCTGCCTCCTTCCCCCAGGGTTTCTGCTGGAGCAGAGAAGCTTTGAATCCTAGCTGGAGCCTAGAGAAGCCCGACCAGCACAAGCTGCATGGCAGAGGTGCTGTATGAGTGCCTCTAACGGCCACACTGGTTTCATTCCCTCAAGGCCGCCCCTGCCCAGTTTCAGGGCTGCTCTCATTTCTCCAGCACAGAGGGGGCTGCAGGCTCTTTGCCAAGCTGTGTCACAGCTCCAGGCAGACTCAACACCAGTGCGCGCCGGGGGCAGGGGGGGAGACTATGGGTTACGGCAGCAAGTGTTGGGGCAATTCAGGGAGTGAATCTGGCCCAAAGACTCCAAAACTGATTAAAAATAAGGTTTCAATCTAAGGTGGCCCAGATACAGTACAAATGATACAGTGATTGGAACCTGTTGGGCTGGGGTTAACAGGATGAGAAAGATCCATGTGACTGACAGGGCAGTGAACTGCTCAGCTGTAGATGGTTCCTGGGAACCCGCCATGCTGCTGCTCCGGCCTGAGAAACTGACACTGAAGCTGATAATCAGAAATTTCAGTTTAAATTATTGTCTTACAGAAAAACCTGCCCTAATGTATATTTCACAGACAGCTCAGTAACTGTGCGGTGATTAGGGGGCTGGTACCCAGAAAATCCTGAGCAAACCAAACCATCCAGCAGATTCCTTGGAGTTTATATTTCAGATTCCAAGAAGTTCATCTATAATGTGCTGGGGTTAGAGCCCATGACAGAGCTGTCTGAAGGAATATAAATCCACACCGTGTAGAGGTCAAGCATAGGAGTTTATTACGCACAGCACTGGCGGAGTGTCACCTTGCTTATTAGGCTCAGAGACACTGTCAATCAATTGATTACAATAGAATATATGGATTTTCCATGGGTGGGGGAAAGTGATGGGGTAGGCAGTTCCACACCCCCAGATAGGTTTTGCAGCAAGACAAGATAGCACATTAGCCAATGGTTAACAGGTTACATAATGTCTCCAACCATGGACTCAAGTTTGCAAGTTAACATTTAATTAATACTTTGCTAAAATGTATTAGTATAATATATATATATATATATGTTGGATTCAATTTGGGGTCCATAGGAATGAAGTAACTCCTTTGATTGTCCAACAGGTACAGTCCTAGGGGTTAAAGCAAAGAAACAGTGAAAGTATATGGCAATAAAGATTGTCTCCTTTAAGACAGGCTTTGGTCCCTGGGAAACGGAGGTGGTAGGAGGCCATATCATAGACTGTCATGTGGCAACCTTTCATAAACTCAAGGTTGGATATGTGGGAACAACATCTCCCTACAAAAGAAACTAACAACTGAAACAGGGCTTCTTTGTTCAATTTGCAACGCTGAATAAGACACACAATTATTTAGTTCTCAGCTCCAACCCCAGTCAATTTGCTGACTAGGCTTATTTTGGCAAAGCAAGGTTATCTTTTGTTTATTCTGCTTCTCTTAGCTAATCACTATTTGCTAGGCCTCTGGTCTCTTGACCAAACTCTGGACTTTTGGTCTGGAAAAGAGCTGGCACAATCCATATGCCAGGTTGTTATATAAAATGTGCATGGATTTTAACCCTTCACTGTACATGACCAAAAAGCAGAGAATTCTATAGTGACTCCTGGTGAGGGATAAATGACTGCGCAATTATTTGTGGAGAGTGTCCTATAATGATGCCAAGCACATGTTCAGCTCAGTGTATTTTTGTTGGACTGATGTGCATCATCCCCTAGAAAGTTTACATTTTCTATGGGAAATTTGAATATGTTTCACCTGATGCAGACAGAGTGACACGGGGGAGTTTACAATATAGGGGATATCACCATGTAGCTACTTTTTCCTTTCCCTCAGTGCCCCAGTTCTCCTCCCTGAGCCTCGAGTAGAGGCCATGTCAATCTTTGCCAGAAGATCGTGTTTCACAATTATTGGCATATTTAAATTGTGTGGAAAAACAAATTTGTACAATTATGTGGGGTCCAGGCAAACAAGTGATAAAATATCAGGGACGGACCAAAGCTGCGAGTTTCACTCCCAGACCCAGATCTGAACTTCCCCAGGGCTCAGGGTGCTGCGTTTGGGTCATTATTCCAAGTTGAGCCACAGAATTAGTGGAAATATAAGATATGTTCCGTATGCAAATGTGATTGTTATCCTCAGGGCTGGATTTACACCTTATGTGTCCCGAGGCACAGCATCTTCAGCGCCCCTTCCCCTTCCCATGTGGCCCTGCCTGGAGCCTCCAGTATCCCCATGTGGCCCTGTGACCCCCAGCAGCCCTGCGTGGCCCATTCTGCCTCCTAACCTGGCTCCAAGAAGGCTGCTGTGACTTTTCACTTGAGTTAAAAATGCACCCACCACCCGCCTGCTAGGTGTTTGCTGCTGCCCAATGGACCAGTCAGCCTCAGCCAGCTCAGGCTGTTCTGGCGCCTCAGCGGCCTCTGGTGGAAAAAAGGCAGAACTGCACCACATTTTCTGCGCACACACACACAAAAAATCTGCCTCCCTCAGACAAGAATTCTGCACATGCTGTAATTGTCACCTAAGGTAGGGTTACCATACTTAACAAATAAAAAAAGAGGACCCTCCATGAGGTCCTGGCCCCGCCCATTTCCCACCCCAGCCCCACCCCAACCCCGCCCTAACACCGCCCCCCCTCCCTCCCACTCCCAGCCACACGGAAAGGGCTGCCCGAGCGCTACCGACTTCACAGTTTGCCGGGCAGCCCCCAGACCCTGCGCCCCTGGCTGGCGCTTCCCCAGTGCAGCTGGAGCCCGGGAGGGGAAGCGCCCAGCCGGGGGCGCAGGGTCTGGAGGCTGCCCGGCAAACCGTGAAGCCGGTAGCGCTTGGGCTTCGGGCAGCCCCCTTGCCTCCGGACCCTGCGCCCCCAGCCGGGCACTTCCCCTCCCGGGCTCCGGCGGTGCAGGGTCCGGAGGCATGGGGGCTGCCCAAAGCCCATAGCGCTCGGCTCTTAAACAGAGCTGAAGAGTCAGGGAGGAGCAGAGCCGCCGCGGCCGGAGGCTCTGCTCCTCCCCTGACTCTTCGGCTCTGTTTAAGAGCCGAGCTGCCCCAGCGCTACCGGCTTCGGGCAGCCCCCGTGCTTCCGGACCCTGCGCCGCTGGAGCCTGGGAGGGGAAGTGCCTGGCCGGCGGCTGGGGTCCGGAGGCAAGGGGGCTGCCTGAAGCCCATAGCGCTCGGGCAGCTCGGCTCTTAAACAGAGCCGAAGAGTCAGGGGAGGAGCAGAGCAGCCACAGGAGGGGAAGTGCCCGGCCGGCATTTTCCCGGACATGTTCGGCTTTTTGGCAATTCCCCCCGGATGGGGGTTTGATTGCCGAAAAGCCGGACATGTCCGGGAAAAACCGGACGTATGGTAACCCTACCTAAGGGGATGGGGCATGATGTGAGACAAGGGGCTTGTGGGACATCTTGGCAGGGCGCGGGGCAGATCAGGAGGCTCCCTCCCTCCCAAGAACTCCTGAGCAGTGCGGGCAGCGGCAATAGGGCAATAAAATAGCCCAAAATACAACAAATCGCAACTGCTAAAAAAAACCACCGGCAACTGACAGCAAGAAAATCACATACTTGGCAATCTTCGGTGCCCTACAACACCGGTGCCCCATGGCACGTGCCTACTGTGCCTAATTGGAAATCTGGCCCTGGTTATCCAGAGCGGGGCTGCTGGCTGCCATCAGGGAGTCTTCAATCCAAAGACAATCACAGACCTCATGAAAGCCAATGGCTGGGCCAAGCACTCTCTCTTAGGCTCAACAGATGGAGCAATAAAGATCCTTTATGTAGTTAAACAGCTGCAGACAGTGGGGGCTACTGAAAAAGACACTGGGCACATGGGCAGGGCAGAGCTAAGCCAGGGGTTTCCCTTGTTGCCAATGCAGGGGCCAGGATACTGGCATCAGACTACGTCTGTTGGAGGGAGAAGCCAGGAGAAGGAGTTGTGACTGGGATCCTGGAAGGGAGCAAAGAAACAAAGCCTGTTGGAGCTCGCTGGAGGGGCAGGCTGGAGGATTTCTGAACAAGGAAAATGCCGGCTGTTGTTAGTTTCTACTGTGTGCAGGGAAACAGATCTGTGTGTGCACTTAGTTAGAGCAGTGTTACAGCTTTGGGTCCTGCCCAAGTGAACGTCGCTGAATTAACTTGATTGAAAAAAGCCCCTTTTTCCTGGTGCAGACCAGGCCCAAGGGCTTTCCTTTGGGACTGGATTGAACAGAGCGGCACCTGAATAACCTTCCCTGTGGATTGCAGCAAAAGAAGTGTTTAGTATTTGCTCGGCATTGAAGGAGCAGGATGGGCTGGCCACGTACTGGTGTGAACTGCACTGTTCTCTGAGCTCCATGAAGGCTCCATAAACATGGTGTCCCCAGCTCAGCCATCCACCGCTGCAACTAGCCTGTTCCCAGGGTCACAGTGGCACTCGACATGTAGCCGTAAGTCATGGGCTTTATAATGATGCCCGTACTTGCTCCCAGTCACAGGGACAGTCCTGGCTCTTCAAACCCTGTCCTGGGGACTAGTTCTCCAGACAATCTCCCAGTGACCTCTCCTCTCATTCCCTGTTAACTGCATGTCTCCCAGCAGCCAGCTTTGCCTCTCCACAACCCCCAGAGATACAAACAGCTCTAAAGACAACTGGGGCAGGGGGTGGAACTCAGAGCTGATTCTGGGGGAAAAGTCAATGGCAGGGAGTGAGGGGAGGGTCTGGTGTTTACGTGGGGAAGGAGCAGCCTGTGGATGCAGGGCAGAGAGGCCAGGTAGAAAGGGGAGCAGAGAAGGGAGGAAGAGCCCTGGGAAGGTGGGCGGGAAAAGTCCAGCGGGGGGCTGGAACAATTTGTATAATGGGGGCGCTGAGAGCATTTAGCCAAACTGTAAACCCTGTATATGATGGAAACCACTTCCAGCCAAGGGGTGCGGCAGCACGCCCAGCACCTCTAGTTCCAGCACCTATGGAGACCAGTGGAAGAGAGAAATGTGTAGGTAGCTACTTTCCTTTTAAGCACCACTTTCCTTTTCTGTGTGTTGGGGCCTATGGCACTCGTGTCCTTGTGGCTGCGCCAATTTCAGTCCAAGAGAGGCCATTGCGGTTTAGCTCAGTCCTGTGTCCAGTCGATTTAGCTGAATCCCCGTGAGCTGCTCTTGGGCTGAAATCGCAGGGCCCAGCCCACACAGGGATGGCACCTGTCTCGCTGGGGCAGGTGGGGAGAGGAAGCTCCGGTGAGGAGCAGTATTGCCCAAGGGCCACAGATCAAAAAACATGAGACTATAAAAACCATCCAGTCTTGTTTCTCAGTCTGTCTTAGAACTGTTCAACTCCCCTCTACTCCTCTGCCGGAGTGGGGCTGAGAATCGCAGGCTGAAAAGTCACCATTTAGTGCACCCAAACTGCACTTACCCTCCCCTCACCCCTGAGATGGGAACTGTCGTCCATTGCCCAGCGCTGCCTTCGCTCTCCCGTCCTGGTTCAGTTCCTCTGACAGACGAAGGGCTGCCTGAGAAATAGTTGACAGCCACTGAGCTAATTCATGTGGCGTCGTTCCCATTCACACCCAGAACTTCTGTTACTGGTCAGGGCTGAGTTACAGACAGAGACACGACTACAGTGTCATCATAAACACACCAGGATTGATTTAGTCTTTTGCAAACAGCAACACTTCCCTGCTTCCTCCCACCCCCGCCCCCTCAACTTCTCTGCCTGAGGCTGGGAAGCACTGCCCCCCTTCTAGAGCCCCCTCTCCTCTCCTCCCCATCTCTCCTTCACTCCTGCCCCTTCCCATTTCTGATCCCATCCCCTGCCTACTCCAGACTCCATTCCCCTCCCCAATACTCCCTCCTGTTCCCCTGCTCCAGAACCCCTCCCCTACCTCCTGTCCACCAGCACCAGACTTCCCTCCTCCATCCCAACTCCTCCATCCTCCCGAATACTCCCTCATGTGCCCCTGCTCCAGGCTACCTCCGATCCTCTGTTCCACACCCCTCCGCTCCTCACCCTCTTGCTGCCCTGCTTCAGACCCTCTCCCTCCTTCCCCCACAAGTTCACCCTTCCCCACCCTTCCCTCCTCCTTCCTCCCTTATAAGATCTCCACTTCTCCCCATGCAGACCCCTTCTCTAAACCCACTTCTCCTCCCCTCCCTCCTGCCCCCTGCTCAATAACCCCCTCTAGCCCCATGCTCCCTGCTCCCCCGTCCAGACCATCCTGTGCTCCATCTCCACTCCTCCCTCCTGCCACAATTTCAGATCCCTGTCCCCTCCCCTCCCTTCTGACTCTCTGTCCTGCTTCCCTGTTAACCTCCACTGCACACACCCCTCCCCTCCCCACTTCTCCCTCCTGCCCCTGCTTTCTGACCTCCTTGCCACTCCCACTCCAGACCCACCTCCTTGCTCCTGCCCCTTCCTACCGCCCTTTCCAGACCCTCCTCCACTCTGTCACTCCTGCCCCCTGCTACAGACTCTCTTCTTTCCCCACCCTCTTTTCTCCCCTGGTTCCAGAACCCCCTCCCCACCCCTCCCTCCGGCTGACTCATCGGCTTTACCCCATTCCCTTGCAACCCTTGAATCTGCCTCTTGTCCCCCCAGTGCCCTGCTCCCCTCACTCTCCCCATCCTCTTTTCACTGGGTCTCTGCTGCCCCTCACGGTCCCTGGGTCCTTTCCAGTCCCCTCAGCCACCCAGAGACGGACGTGTTCCCCGCGGGCTTTAGTGGGAAGTGGCAGCCAGCTTTACTCAGGGCGGCCTCACTCCCACACTCTGACAGTCTGTAGGGAGATGGCGGCATCTCACTGGCTTCAGCCCCAGTGACAGTGACAGGAGATGGCATCATTTGGAATAAGGGAAACTCTGTGAGTTGGCGCCTTTTATCATCTTATTGTGGGACAGGTAAAAACACCCCAAATCGCCAGAATGGGGATAAAACGGCAAAAGCTGCAGCACTGACAGCCCCGAGTGTGAGGCCCTGAGACGTGAGAAGGTGGCGCCATGAGGCAGCTCTAGGCATGTCCCGTTCTCCTGGCTCTGGGCACGGATCCCCTGCTGCCGGGAATGGACTCTGCTGTGATAACTCTGGGGAGGGGGCTCCCTGCTCGCTCTGACCCTACTCTGTGTCTCTCTTTGAAGGTGCCGACGAGTTGAGGCTGGCGGATGGAGGCAGC
This sequence comes from Chrysemys picta bellii, assembly GCF_011386835.1. Lineage (NCBI taxonomy): Eukaryota > Metazoa > Chordata > Testudines > Emydidae > Chrysemys > Chrysemys picta. The sequence goes on from NW_027052708.1 coordinate 1,421,183, forward strand.
CCCTGTGCCGGGAGAGTGGAAGTTAAACACCAGGATCAGTGGGGGACAGTGTGTGATGATGGCTGGGACATGGCAGATGCTGGGGTTGTCTGTAAGGAATTGGGATGTGGAGCTGCTGTCAGTGCCCATCGTAATGCTCATTTTGGAGCAGGATCTGGACCAATTTGGTTGGATGACATTGCCTGTGATGGTACCGAGTCTGCTCTCTGGCACTGCGGGAATGAGGGATGGGGTCAGAGTGACTGCAGTCATGGAGAGGATGCTGGAGTGACCTGTTCAGGTAAGAATCAGCCAGCTAAGTCCTGAAAGGCAAATCCCCTGAGACAAAAGGGCTTGAACCCAGAGGGTGTTGTGTGCCTGTGACCCTAACGAGAAATGAACAAAAATCAGAGCAAGTCCTGTAATGATTGTAATTACTGAGCTGTAATTATTACTGTTCATGTCACTGGCCATTGAGGATCCCCCTGTGTGACTGTGAAGCGTTTTCATTATCTCATTTCCAATTGCTTCAGTGCCACGTCTTTCCTTTCCCTTTCCCTCTGAATGAGTCTAAAAATGCAGATAGGAGAGAAAATGGAAAAGGAAAATGTCACTTAGGCTCCTAAGTTGCTGAGACACTTTTGAAAACGTTACCCTCGTGGTAAAACCCAGACCCAGACACCCAACCTCAGAGGTACAGCATCTGGGGCATTTGTGTAGCCCCTTTGCCATCCTCATAGGGTGACCGAGGAATGGGCAAATTCTCCCAGCTTGGCCAGAATTAGATTTAGCTGAGAGCACTCCCGCGTCTGTTCTGTTACTTCTCACATTTTGAATCAACCAGTAATAGAAAATTTCACAATCTCTGCTACCCTGTAGATCTAGCATAGAATAGAGAGCTCAGCCAAAAATATGCCTCAACCCTACACAGCACAGGAATATCATATTATGGAGTCATTTGTTGTAACTCAATAGTTAACATTACAGCTACAGACCAATTACATGTTTTATTTTTAACTTCTCTCTTTTTAACATTTAGTAGGAATAATATCGTCACTAATCCCCATCTTCCCTGGATAGAGGTGCAGGGCCAGCTCATAGCGCCAAACCCAGGGCTCCTTACTCAGGCAGGCAGCTATTGCCTGTAATGTGAGTTTGCTTTGTACAGACTGAGTAGAAGCAGGATAAAGGAATCAGGATTGGGCCCATTCAGAATTATTCCAGAAATAACCAGCCAGCCATCTACAAAATAGCCCTGTGCACTAGACATCACTGAGAACAAACACATATTGTAACAGAGACGTTTCTGCACCAAGAGATTTTTGAGAGATGCTGTCCTGCCAGAATACTAGAAAACTTTCCAAAAAGTGACAGTTGTCTTCTTATATGCAGGGTTGCTGTAGGCGTGTTAGTCCCAGGATATCAGTGACAAGGTGGGTGAGGTAATAGCTTTTATTTGACCCACTTCTGTGGGAAACAGAAAAGTTTTTGAATTTACAGAGAAGAGCTGTGTCTAAGCACAGAAGTTTGTCTCTTTCGCCAACAAGAGTGGGTCCAATAAAGATATTACCTCAGCCATCTTGTCCCTCTCAATTCCTTCTCGTCCAGCTTTCACTTTTCATTTCTGGTTGGATTAATACCAAACTTTGCCAAAACATTCTCCTCTGCCCAGATCTCTGCCTCAGTCATTGCACAGGCTGGACGGTGCCCAGGGAGTGAATCAGGGATGCACAGTGAAATAGGCTGTTGTCTGTAGACCCACAGTCTCATTGGTTGCATCATCATCATTGTCATCATCTTCAGTGATTCTCCATTCGAGGATGATCTCTACCACAGATTTACATATGGGTCCTGAGTATCGGGGGGTAGCCGTGTTAGTCTGTATTCACAAAAACAACACGGAGTCTGGTGGCACCTTAAAGACTAGCAGATTTATTTGGGCATAAGCTTTCGTGGGTAAAAAACCTACTTCTTCAGATTCATGGAGTGAAAGTTACAGACGCAGGCATTATCATACTGACACATAAAGAGAAGGGAGTTACCTCACAAGTGGAGAACCAGTGTTGACAGGGCCAATTCAATCAGGGTGGATGTGGTCCACTCCCAATAATTGATGAGGAGGTGTCAATTCCAGGAGAGGCAAAGCTGCTTTTGTAATGAGCCAGCCACTGCCAGTCCCTATTCAAGCCCAAATTAATGGTGTTAAATTTGCAAATGAATTTTAGTTCTGCAGTTTCTCGTTGGACTCTGGTTTTGAAATTTTTGTTGTTGAAGAATTGCCACTTTTAAGTTTGTTATTGAGTGTCCAGGTAGATTGAAGTGTTCTCCTACTGGTTTTTGAATGTTACAATTCTTGATGTCAGATTTGTGTCCATTTATTCTTTTCCATAGAGACTGTCTGGTTTGGCCAATGTACATGGCAGAGGGGCATTGCTGGCATATGATGGCATATATAACGTTAGTAGATGTGCAGGTGAATGAGTTCCTGATGGCGTGGCTGATGTGGTTGGGTCCTCTGATGGTGTCGCTAGAGTAGATATGGTGAGAGAGTAGGCAACGAGGTTTGTTACAGTATTGGTTCCTGGGTTAAAGTTTCTGTGGTGTGGTGTGGTGTGTAGTTGCTGGTGAGTATTTGCTTCAGGTTGGGGGGTTGTCTGTAAGCGAGGACTGGCCTGCCTCCCAAAGTCTGTGAGAGTGAGGGATTGTTTTCCAGGATAGGTTGTAGATCGTTGATGATGTGCTGGAAAGGTTTTACCTGGGGGCTGTACGTGATGGCCAGTGCTGTTCCGTTATTTTCCTTGTTGGGCCTGTCCTGCAGTAGGTGACTTCTGGGTACCTGTCTTGCTCTGTTGATCTGTTTCCTCACTTTCCCAGATGGGTATTGTAGTTTTAAGAATGTTTGATAAAGATCTTGTAGGTGTTCGTATCTGTCTGAGGGATTGGAGCAAATTTGGTTGTATCTTTGGGCTTGGCTATAGACAATGGATCGTGTGATGTGTCCTGGATGGAAGCTGGAGGAATGAAGGTAAGTATAGTGGTCAATAGGTTTTTGGTATAGGGTGGTGTTTATGTGACCATCACTTATATGCACTTTAGTGTCCAGGAAGTGGATCTCTTGTGTGCATTGGTCCAAGCTGAGGTTGATGGTGAGGAGGAAATTGTTGAAATCATGGTGGAATTCTTCAAGGACCTCCTTCCCGTGGGTCCATATGATGAAGATGTCATCAATGTAGTGCAAGTAGAGGCAGGGAACTAGGGGACGAGAGCTGAGGAAGCATTGTTCTAAGTCAGCCATAAAAATGTTGGCATGCTGTGGGGCCATGCGGGTACCCATAGCAGTGCCACTGACTTGAAGGTATAAGTTGTCCCCAAATCTAAAATGGTTGCGGGTGAGGACAAAGTCACAAAGCTCAGCCACCAGGTGTGCCGTGGCCTCATCAGGGATATTGTTCTTGACAGCTTGTAGTCCATCGTCATGTAGAATATTGGTGTAAAGAGCTTCTACATCTGCACCCTTTCCATTTTTTTTAATATCCTTCTTAAAATGTGGACAGCACAGCTGGATGCAGTATCGGTCTCACCATGCTGTGGACAGAGGTAAAATCACGTCCCTGGTCAGAAATTATCCAACAAAATAGAGCTTCATTGGAAAATGCTGGTTTTTTGAACTCGACATTTCCCATGAAAGTGAGTTGGGTGCAATGAACTTTCTCCAGACCACAGGAAGTGTTGTGGCAGAAACCTGCATGGTTAAGTGCCAGCTTGCTTGGGGAGCTCCAGCCAGCCCTGCCATGCCAACTGCCTTGAGGCCCGGTCTTCTCAGGTCAGCTGCTCTGGGATAGCTGCACCATGTAGACTGCCCCAGCACCAGAGACCCTGGTGTTCTATAATCTGCAGCTCCAGAGCAACCCTGCCATGAAGAAGGGAGTCCCAACTTTAAACAGGGATCAGCTCCCAGCTCCACAGCAGGGAATTTAGAAATCCTGGGATGGGATCCTGATTCCCAGGAACTGCGGATCAGACTGGGGACCCCAGAGCTTTGAGACTCCCAGGCCAGTGGGCTATTTGGGACACCAGCTGGCCCAGGAGTCTGGAAGCCTGGGGTCCCCAGTCCAAGGCAGTCTGCACGGCGAGGCTGCCCAAGAACCACAGACCCTGGGAGCCCCAGCAGCAGCTGAAAGAAATGGACATTTTTTTTTCTTAGCACTGGTGAAATTGACAAGAATGTCAGTGTCACTCAACATCTGCAGGTGTCCCTGGGAGCAAATTTCATGTCGGACACTCCATGCATTGGTCTTTCCAGAACAAATTTCTGAGGGGATTTCTGGTTCACAGGAAGTTTTGAAATAGCGAAATTTCCTGTGAGCTGGAAATCCTGAGTTTCAGCCAGTTCTTCTCAATGTTCCCCTGTTTAAACCTCCAAGGATCACCTCAGCCTTTTCACAGCATCTCCCTGGGAGCTCTAGTTCAGTTGCTTGTCCACTATGATTCCTGCGAAGACCATGGGAGATATCTGTATGTTTATGTATATTATGTGTACCTCTGTTTCTTTTATTGCTGTTTTACCATTTCCTACCAGGGTTCAAAGAGTAACTCCTGCTGGAGCTCCCCACATGTCCCAGCAAGGCAGACAGTGGCTACAGAGAACCCAGTAACTGGTACTTAACTGACTATACAGGTGTCAAGGCCTTTCAACTTTTGCCTCTGACCAAGCTGGGCACAACCCCCCTAGCTTGGGAGAGGGGAAGGGACCTTCAAGTGGGCAAATTAAACAAATAGCTTGGGAACTATCAAAAGGGAGCCCTGATGAACAGACAGGGAGAGGCAGAGTCTGCGGGGAAGGAGATTGAACCCAGTCCCCAAAAGCAGAGGTACCTGGGATAGGTTGGGACAGCCCAGGTTTTGAGGGAAATGCTGAGGATTAGGTAAGACATATGCTTGTTGGTCTTTAGCTGCTTTAACACTTTTCTCTCTGGTCACTGTGTTCCAATGGATACATAAATAATATCACTCTCCTGGGCCTGGTACTAGTCAATATTTTCATTAATGATTTGGATGGTGGAGTAGAGAATAAACTCATAAAATGTGTGGATAATACAAACCTGGGAGGGGTCACAAGCTCTTTGAATGAGAGTATTAGAATTCATAATGACCTTGATACATTGGAGAATTGGTTTGAAATCAGTAAATTAAAATTCAGTAAAGACAAGTACAAAGTACTAGACGTAGGAAGGAAAAATCAAATGCAAAAAATCCAAAATGGGGAATAACTGACTAGGCAGCAGTACTGCAGAAAATGTTCTGGGGTTATATTGGATCACAGACTGAAATGGGTGATGCTGTTTTGAAAACAGGAAATATCATTCTGGATTTAATTAACAGAATTGTTCTATGTAAGACAGAGGAGGTAATTGTCCTGCTGTACTCAGCACTGGTGAGGCCTCAGCTGGAGCACTGTGTCCAGTTTTGGGCTCTCTCTCTACGATGGGTAGGACAAGAAGTAATCCACTTAGATTGCAGCAACGGAGAGTCAGGTCAGATATTAGGAAAAACTTTCCAACTATAAGGATATTTAAGTACTGAAACAAGGTACCAAGGGAGTTTGTGGAATCCCCGTCATTGGTGACTTTTAAGAACCAGTTAGACAAACATCTATCAGGGATGGACTAGGTATACTTAAACCTGTCTTGGTGTGGGGGGATGGACTAGCTGACTTTGTGAGGTTCCTTCCAGTCCTCCATTTCTATTTATTCTAAGATTTTATAAGCTATTAAGGCCTGCTGATTTTTAAAAATTGTTTTTTCCCTAGTAGATACTGTTTAACATCCTTCTTAGTCACCAATGGACTGCAGACTGGTTCACCCTCTTCACATAGTATGAATACACAACCTGCTTCTATCCAAAACCAGAACATTTCTGCCTTATTTGCTTATAAACTATTTTACCATCTCCATTTGTAATGGGCCTACACCTTAGTTAGGATTTGTTTGTTTGTTTTTGCTCCTAATATATTTTTGAAAATTCTCATTATTCTACTTAGCCCTGCCAAACATGGATTTTCCTCTTTAGCTTTAGCTTCCCTTATCAATTTTCTACATTTTTAACTTCTAATGTATATTGATTGCTATTGAATTCCCCTCTTCCCATTTGTTGTACATTGTATTTTTATTTTTTATTTCTAATTGCTGCCTGCACTGCCCCACTGCACCAGGATGGGCTTTTGGCCAAAGTTCTAAGGCAGGGAACACCTAACTCCCTAAGGCTACTTTGTAATTTTCATCCTTCTTTGGCTTTCTAGGACATATTGAGCTCCAGCTGGTTGGAGGGGACAGTGTCTGCTCAGGACGTGTGGAAGTAAGACATGGAGACACCTGGGCTACAATCTGTGATGCACACTTTGATCTCAAAGCTGCCAGTGTTATCTGTAATGGACTACAGTGTGGAACAGCTCTATTTATCCCAGGAGGAGCTCACTTCGGAGAAGGACATGGACCAATCTGGCCTGAGGAATTCCAATGTGTCGGGAATGAGACACACCTTGTGTACTGTCCCAGGATATCACCTGTGATTCAGACGTGCTCACATGCAAATAATGCTAATGTCATATGCTCACGTAAGAATTTGGCTCAATGTCTCTAAAATCCCAGTGCTGTGTATTCTAGAGTAGGGTGCAGCAATAAAATGATCTCACTCTGTAGGGAGCTGGGATAATAGAGCTGCTCTCAGCTTCTCGTAAAACCTAAACAATTCAATATAATGGGAATAGTTCAATCCCCCGACTTTCCTTTTCTTTATTATTTAATATAAAATATCTTAAATGCTCCCTCTCTAAACCCCTTCTCTCTTCTCCCCAGGGCTCACAGGTTTCCGGATGGTGAACGGCAGCTCAGAGTGCTCAGGGAGGGTGGAGTTCCAGGTTCTTGGTACCTGGGGAACCCTCTGTGACTCACGCTGGGATTTAGCAGATGCCAACGTTCTCTGTCATCAGCTCGACTGCGGATTCGCTGTATCAGCCCCAGGAGGAGGGTTTTTTGGGAAGGGAAATGACTCTGTCTGGCCAGACACATTTCACTGTAATGGGAATGAGCCTCATTTATGGCATTGCCCTGTTACTGCCCTGGGGGCCTCTCAGTGCTCTCACGACAATGATGCCAGTGTGGTTTGTTCAGGTAAGTGTAATGCTGGATTAATGACACCTGCCCCTCGGTGTGTGACACTGATCCCAGAGCAGGGGAACCTTAAGGCACAGCAAGGGGAGGGGGAGATAGATTCTAACACATGTATAATAATAATTAAACTATTACAAGTAAAAGTAAAATAAATATTATCACAAATGAATAGTTATGACCTAGGAAAGCCCTGGATTCTCCAGGAAGAGTTGCAGCAAAGATGTGCTTATGCAGGGCAGTAAAGCACGGACAGAATTTGTCCTTAAGGTTTCATAAATGTCACCAATTCGCTGTTCCCATCCTTCTTCAAATCATTACTCTGGAAGTTACTGGGGGAGCGGCCTCCTACCCTGTTTCCCCGAAAATAAGACATCCTCCGAAAATAAGGCCTACTTACAGTTTTGCCTCTCGTTGTAATATAAGGCATCCCCCCGATAATAAGACCTCCCCGATAATAAGGCATCCACCGATAATAAGGCATTTTTCATTTCTGAAAAATAAGACATCCCCTGAAAATAAGACCTAGCGCATCTTTGGGAGCAAAAATTAATATAAGACACTGTCTTATTTTCAGGGAAACAGGGTATATGGAGGTTGCTTCACACTTTCTATTATAAAATATTCTCTCCACCTTCTGGAGAAGCCCTCGTGCCTTCATTCCTTGCAGCCGGCCTTTGCAATTCAGCAAGTGGTTAGTGCTGGGGCCAGGAAAGTGCCTCCCCTTACTTCAGTGAAATTCCTTCCATTTTGGCTGCACTATAAACTGCTGAAAATAAGGATTTCCCTTGTCTCACGTGAGTTCCTGAGGATATTTTTGGTAGCACAAAACAAAGAACGGAGCACTTTCTTTCACTTTAAAAACAACAACAACACACCTATCAAGTTGAAAAAAGTTCAGAAGTGTTTTTCCTGCTTTCTGATACTTTTTTACTTTTATTCAAAGTTTTTACAGTGGGAAAAACTGGGGAAAAAATAAAAAGTGAGAGAAATGGGGAGAACCTATACATTGTAAAATGGAAATGGAAAACTGAATTTTTGTTTCCAGAAGTTGAAATGAAACAACATTTTAGTTAGAATCTGAACAATAATCCTCATTCTGTTTTTAAAGGTTAAAATCTTGGTTCTGCTTCAGAAATCCAGAGAAAAACTGAAATATTGCATTTGAAATACTTCACAGGAAAAAATTTGCGGTTTTCAACCAGCTCTAATATTTACCTTACATACAAAGAAAGAAAAAAAGAGAAAGAGAAAAGGATAATGTTATTTAGTGAAAGTCAAATACTCAAAATTTAGGAAATACCAGCGGTAAGGTTGTCTGTACTTTGCTAATTCTCCTGCCCCCTTATGCAGATACATTATGATACAGTCTAATTGCAGGCACACATACTATTTGTGCCACACAGCTCCTGCATCATTGACTGCACTGGGTGGATGGTGCCCATGGTAACATTTTCAAAAGCACCAAGTGTTTTAGGGACTTAACTTCCATTTTCATAAGTCACTTAGGAGCCCCAGTACCATGGAAACTTCAGCATCTCTTTGCCTAAGTCCCATTTGCATAAGGGACTTAGGCTCCTGGTCACTTAAGCGCTTTTGAAAGTTTTACCTCGGGTGATTAAAGCCAAAGTTTCCAAAGTCTCCACTAACTTGGGTCGGTTGTGCACAAACCTGAGATCCCCCAGGGCCTGATTCTGTAGCACTTGATGTGTTCAAAGTACTGTCCAGACATTATTTGATCCTCACAAAGCTCCTGGGCAGTAGGTGGGATTATTATCACCTCCATTTTACAGATGGTGAAAGTGAGGGTATGTGAGGCCTTGCTCAGGTCACTCAGAACTGTCAGACACGGTTACTGCTCTGCCTCAGCAAGTGAGAGCTTTGTGCTGCTCAGCTATTGTCAGCTCCCTGCCACACCAGCTCGCCTGCCCGGCTAGCAACGCCTCAGGATTCTGCCAGTCCAAACCTCGCCTTACCGGGAACCATCAGTGAACCCCAGTGCCCGAGTTCCCCAGAGCCGTCATTCGGCCGCGGTCAGTCCCTCTCACTGGGTACTCACAGAAGTTATCAAGTGCGCTGCCTCCAAAGAGACACCAGCCTGCTAGTTTGGCTCAGGATTTTACCTTCAGTTCCGTACACAGCACTGCGGTGGTTTTGTAATAACACTAGAGTGAGTCTATTAACAAAGAACAGATATTTAAGGAAGAATAATTAACAATGGAAGACACAGGCATAGTAACAAGTAAAACAAAACATGCTTGCTAGTGACTAAAACTTAACTCCAGCAAGTTACAGTATCTGTCTAAGCAGATTTCTCCCCTAGAGTCAGTTCCAGCTACTCTTGGGTTCCAGGCTAAGAGGATCCACTTTGCATGAGTTCAAAGGGTCCTGCTCCCTGAGGCGATGGATAACAAAATGGCTTTTTGCCTCTGCTCATATCTTCCCCAAGTTCATTTACCCTGTTTGAAGAGGCAGGAAGGCTTCCCGGGGGTGCAGCCGCTGTCCCCCATCAAGATTGTTAAGGGGTCATCGTCTCCCACTTGCTTTCTTGATGGCTTTGTTTACCTTACATGTAAATAGACATTTCTTTGTCTTTGCTCGCACCTTGATTAATTTACAATGGAGACACAATCGAGCCAGTGAAACAACAGCCCTTTACTTAGGACAGCTGGGTTTAAGCACACATTTTAGAAACATATTTCCAGCACACATCTATCATTCTTTAAACCTCACCCATTCATAGGGTTGCCTGGCATCCGGTTTTTGACCGGAATGCCCAGTTGAAAAGGAAGCCTGCAGCTCCAGCACCGCTGACCAGGCCGTTAAACGTCCGGTTGGTGGCGCAGCAGGGCTAAGGCCGGCTTCCTGCCTACCCTGGCTCTGTGCAGCTCCCAGAAGTGGCTGGCATGTCCCTGCAGCCCCTAAGTGCAGGGGCAGACAGGGAAGCTCCATGCACTGCCCCCACCCCGAGTGCTGGCTCTGCAGCTCCCACTGGCCGGGAACTGCAGCCAATGGGAGCTGCTGAGGCAGGCAGTGCACACCACACAGAGCCACCTGGCAGTGCTTTTGCCTAGGGGCCAGACATGTCGGCCACTTCCAGGAGCAGCACGGAACCAGGGCAGGAAGGGAGCCTACCTTAGCCCCACTGCCTCACCGATCAGGAGCCACCTGAGGTAAGCGCCGCTTGGCCGTAGCCCGCACCCCAAACCCGCACTTGCACCCCAAACTCCTGCCACTGGTTGGAACTCCCTCCTGCACCCTAATTCCCTCCCAGACCTCACCCCCCCACCCCAATCCCCTGCCGCAGCCCTGAGCTCCCTTCTGCACCCTAATTCCCTCCCAGACCCCAGACCCCAACCCCCTGCCTACGCCCCAAATCCCCTCCCGCACTTCAACCCCCTACCCCAGTCCTGATCCCCCTCCTGCACCCAAACTCCCTCCTGGAGTCCACATCCCAATCTCCTACCTGAGCCTTGGACTCCATCCCACACCCAAACTCCCTCCCAGAACCCACACTCACCCTTGCACCCCTGCCCCTGCCCCAGTCCTCAGCCCTCTCCTGCACTCAAACCCCCTCCTGGAGCCTGCACCCCAAACCATCTCCCACACCCCAAACCCCTCATCCCCAGCCCCACCCCAGATCCTGCACCCCCAACTAGAGCCCTCCCTCCCTCCCACACCCCAATCACCTACCCCAGCCTAGTGAGAGTGCGGGAGAGTGCGGAAGAGTGAGCGATGAGGGGAGGGGGACTGGAGTGAGTGGGGCCGGGTCTCATAGAAGGGCCGGGGCAGTGCAAAGCTGTTCAGTTTTGTGCAATTGAAAAGTTGGCAACCCTACCTGTTCATGCACCACACAACAATATTAATGACCAGCAATATACCAGTTTGTATAAGGCCGTACACAACACCTTTTAGATGCACATTTTGATACCTGTGAGTTGGGGCAATGAGCGTGTCAGGCCAGAAGAGAGTTGTGGTATGGAGTTAGGGTTGCCATTGGGGGACTTCCTGGGCCACGGGTATGTCTACACTTTTTGCTGGGCATGTCATTTTCAGCTCAAGGACACTGGTTTGCCTGATGTCTTTGTTTATCTTACATGTAAATGGTGTTTGCTTTGCTTTGCTCTCAACTTAATTAATTTACAATGGAGACACAGTCAAGCCAACGAAACAACAGACCTTTGTTTAGGACAGTTGGGCTTAGGCACATGTCTATCATTCTTTAAACCTCACCCATTCATGCACCACACAACAATATTAATGACCAGCATGACAGCAGTTTGCATGACACCTTACACAACACCTTTTAGATGCAGATTTCAGCTCCTGTGAGTTGGGGCAATGAGCGTGTCAGGCCAGAAGAGAGTTGTGGTATGGAGTGCGCTCTGAGGGTTGGCACTGGGGAAAAACCTGGGCCACAGGTACGTCTACATTCCATGCTGGGCATGTAATTCCCAGCTCAAGGGGATTGGCAGGCTAAAAATAGAGTGTAGCTGAAAGCCTAGCTCTCTCAGGATATGCTAACAAGCCCCTCTGGCCAGTTGGGTGTTACAATCCTTAGAGCACCCTGCACTTAGAGATTGAAAAAAAAAGAAGACCTTCTGCAGAGGTTACTCCTTTTAACCCTATGATACACATCAATCACTGTGTTAATACCCTCTTAGTTAGAAACTTTCCATCATTTCTTGCATAGTATGCATTATTTCTAGTGTATAACAGGGAGCATTATTCAGTGTATTTCCCATCTCTCCTGAGCCCAGGTCATCCTGAATCACTCAGACTGTTGAATGGAGAGAGCCAGTGTGATGGGAGAGTTGAGATTTCCCTCCATGGTGTGTGGAGCAGAGTGCTGGATGACCAGTGGGACATGAATGATGCCAGCGTGGTGTGCAGGCAGCTCCAGTGCGGAGTCGCTGAGAAAGCTTATAACCCCCCTACGTCTGAGCGAGGAACGGGCCTTGTGGGACTGAGAAGTGTCCAGTGTGCAGGAAACGAGACTAATCTGATGCTCTGCATCATCTCCACATCTGAGGCAGAGCAGCCAGGAATTGCTGAGGATGTCGGCGTCGTTTGCTCAGGTGACTTACTATGACATCTTGCAAACTTCCTGTCCTTATTCAATTGGAACACGATCCATCCTATGACCTGTAAACACCTCACCTTGTGCTGTGATCTCATCAGATCATGAAAATATGTGGATCTGAGGTTCAAACTGTGACCCATTTATTGTAAAAATATAGTATTACGTTCAGAGAAAAGCACAGCCACAGAATAGATTAATGCACTGCAGCAACCTCGCTGTCTGTCTTGCGTTTTTAATCAAAACTTTTTCAGATGTAAAACTGTTTCCATGTTAAGTAAATTTTCATAAAACATTTCTTTATTTTCACTGAACATTGTCATGGTTACAGAGTTAGCTGCACCTCTCTCCCCTTTCTGGTGTCTCTATGTGCACGCACATCAGGCCTTGGCCCACTTGCCCTGGCCTGTCTTGGGGTGGAATCTTGAGATTCTTCCTCCGTCAGGCCTGGCCTGGTTACACTATCCTGTGCAAACCAACCGTTTAGCACCCTGCCGGTCTGACTGGGTTTCAGGCACCAGCATTTCTTCCCCTGGGGAACTTGTGTCCCGTGATAGTGACCTACAGCGTACTCAGAACAAAGCAATTTATTCAGCAGCTGGAACAACATATTAGTGCAATAGGGGGTTTAAAACAAAGAAACACCCCATACTTGTGTTGCAGCTCATCTAATTTCTGCTTCCCTGCAAATTAAGTGAGCTGGGCTTCCCTGGGGAGTAACAGGGAAAGAACAGAATGAGCCTGTGTTCTTGTAAGAACCAAGGGGCTCATGAGACCCAGCTGGGCTCAGTTTGCCTGCCCCACTCTGCTCCCCTTTCTCTGTGAAGTTGCTTTTTCTGGAAGTCCCCAACCGCCCTGTGTGTGTCTGGGCTCAATTACCATGTTGCTCAGTGGTCTGTGTTACAGGCCAGGTGAAATCTTCCTTCTGCCTCAGACTAGTTTTCCCGGTTGGCCAGCCAGGCCATCTACGAGAACATCCCCATGATGATTGCTCCATTTTCCCGCAGTCAGTGCCATCCAGCTTTAATGGCTGGCAGCCACTGGTCTTCTGACAATATCCACTTGTGGGACAGAGCTGCCTGTTCCCGCTGACACTGTGGCACCACCTTAAAAGTCAAATCCATAAATCACAGTTCAGGGTACACGGCAGTAACCTCTACCCTACCCCATATGCATGAATCAAAGTTTGGGGTACACAGCAGTAACCTCTATCCTGCCCTCTACCCTTCCCCCACCTTTGCCATAAAAAGAATCAGGTGTTTTTGTTTTTTTTAATAATAATGGAAAATTCTTACAATGAAAAATATTGATTTCCATCCAAACATTTGTTGGCCAGAAGAGAGAATTTTCTGAGCAGGTCAGTAAATACAGTGGCTTCTTAATCTTAAACTCTTCAATAATGGGGTGTCCAGAATCAAAAAAGAAAAGGGGGGAGGCAATGTGGCCTATTTCATAGAGCACTGGAACAGGACTCAGGAGACTTGGGGTCTCCTCCCAGCTCTGCCACTCGTCTTTTGGTGACCTCCAACAAGTCATTCACTTCAATGTGCCTCCGTTTCCCCATTTGTAACATGGGGATAATGACACGGACCTCCTTTGTAGAGTGCTTTGAGACCTACCAATGAACTGTGCCATATCAGAAATAGATTTTTATTATTATTATTCTTAACAGGAAAATGAAGTCATATATAACCATATTTCTCTTGGCAATTAAGTAAAACTTATTGTTATAAAGTGGTATTGTTATGTCCTAATCTTAAGGGTACATACTGTAATTTTGCTTCACTAAAAAGAAAAAGGAATTGAGGATTCTATGATGATATTTTTATTGCTATTGACTGTACATCACTATTGTAACAGACTGCTAAAGACACAAAAACTACTTGTAAAAAATGTTTTAAGTACCTGAGAAGTAGGAAGCCTGCCAAACAGACTGTGGGGCCACTAAATGACAAAGGTTTTAGAGGACCACTCAAGGAAGACAAGGCCATTTTAAGAAACTAAAGGAATTCTTTGCATCAGCCTTCACTGCAGAATATGTGGGGGAGATCCCCACATCAGAGCTATCGTTTTGGGTGACAAATCTAAAGTACTGTCAAAACTGACATGTAATAAGACAATATTTTAGACAAATTGATAAACTTAACAGTAATAAGTCACCAGGACCAAACGTTATTCACCCAAGTATCCTGAAGAAACTCAAATATGAAATTGCAGAACTACTAACTGTAGTAAATATATGGACAACTGCTAACTGTAGTAAATATATGGAGATATACCTATCTCATAGAACTGGAAGGGACCCCAAAAGGTTATTGAGTCCAGCCCCCTGCCTTCACTAGCAGGACTAAGTACTTATTTTGCCCCAGATCACTAATAGGCCCCCTCAAAGATTGAGCTCACAACCCTCGGTTTAGCAGGTCAATGGTCAAACCACTGAGCTAGCTCTTCCCCATATGTATGTAATCTATCACTGAAATCACCTTTTGAATCAGATGACAGGCAGGTAGTTAATGTAATGCTGATTTTTAAAAAGGGCTCTGGAGATCCTGGTAGTTAGAGGCCGATGACCCTACGGTCAGCACCAGGGAAGCTGGTATAAATAACAGTAAAAAAACAAATGATCAGACCCATAGATAAACGTGATTTGATGGGGAAGAGTCGGAACAGCTTTTGTAAAGGGAAGTCATGCCTCCCCAGTCTATTAGAATTCTCTGAGGGAGTCAACAAACATGTGGATGAGGGTAATCCAGTTGATACAGTGTACTTGGGTTTTCAGAAAACCTTTGGCAGCGTCCCTCATCAAGGCTCTTAGGGAAGTTAAGCAGCCATGGGGTAGGTAAGAAGGAAGGTCCTCTCATGGATCAGTAACTGGTTGAAATATTGGAAACAAAGGGTAGGAATAAATGGTCAGTTTTTGCAATGGAGAGACATGAACAGTGGGTCCCCCAATGATCTGTACTGGTGCTTGTGCTGTTCAACATATTCATAAATGATCTGGAAAAGGGTGTGAACAGTGAAGTGGCAAAGTCTGTAGATGATACAATATTATTCAAGATAGTTAAGTGCAATGCAGGCTACAATGTGTTACAAAGGGATCTCAGAATACTGCGTGACTGGCCACCAAAATGGCAGGTGAAGTTCAGTGTTGATAAGTGCAAACCAAAGCAGACTGGAAAAAAGAATCCTACATATATGATGATGGATTCTAAATTAGCTGTTACCACCAAAGAAAGAGATCTTGGAGTCACTGTGGATAATTCTCTGAAAACTGCTACTCAATGTTCAGCAATGATCAAAAGGGCTAACAGTATATTAGAAACATTAGGAAAGGAATAGACAATTAGACAGAAAATATCACAATGCTCTATGTACATCTGTGGTCCACCCATACCTTGAATACTTTGTCAAGTTCTTGTCACCCCACCTCAGAAAGGATATAGTGGTATTGAGAAGGGCAACAAGGATTTTGAAGGGTACAGAATAGCTTCTGTCCAAGGAGAGACTAAACAGATTAGGGCTGTCTAGCTTAGAAAAGAGATGCATTGGGTGATATGATAGAGGTCTATAAAATAATGAACGGTGTGGAAAAAGTGAGTAACATAAGAACATAAGAACGGCCCTATTGGGTCAGACCAAAGATCCATTTAGCCCAGTATCTCATCTTCCGACAATCGCCAGTGCCAGGTGCCCCAGATGGAATGAAAACAACAGGCAATCATCAACTGATCCATCTCCTGTCACCCATTCCCAGCTTCTGGAAAACAGAGGCTAGGGACACCATTTCTACCCATCCTGGCTAATAGCCATCAATGGACCTATCCTCCATGAATTTATCTAGTTCTTTTTTTAACCCTGTTATGGTCTTGGCCTTCACAACATCCTCTGGCAAGAAGTTCCACAGGTTGACTGTGCATTGTGTGAAGAAATACTTCCTTTTATTTGTTTTAAACCTGCTGCCCATTAATTTCATTTGGTGATCCCTACTTCTTGTGATATGAGAAGTAGTAAAGAACACTTCCTCATCTACTTTCTCTACACCAGTCATGATTTTATGGACCTCTGTCATATCTCCCGTTAGCCATCTCTTTTCCAAGCTGAAAAGTCCCAGTCTTATTAATATCTCCTCATATGGAAGCCGTTCCATACACCTAATCATTTCTGTTGCCCTTTTCTGAACCTCTTCCAATTCCAATATATCTTTTTTGAGATGGGGCGACAACATCTGCACACAGTATTCAAGATGTGGGCATACCATGGATTTATATAGATGGAACATGATATTTTCTGTACTATTATCTATCCCTTTCTTAATTATTCCCAGCATTTTGTTATCTTTTTTGACTGCTGCTGCACATTGAGTGGATGTTTTCAAAGAACTATCCACAATGACTCCAAGATTTCTTTTTTGAATGAGACTTCATTTTATATATATGGTTGGGATTATGTTTTCCAATGTGCATTATTTTGCATTTATCAACATTGAATTTCATCTGCCATTTTGTTGCCCAGTCACCCACTTTTGAGAGATCCTTTTGTAGCTCTTTGCAGCCTGCCTGGGTCTTAACTATCCTTAGTAATTTTGTATCATCTGCAAATTTTGCCATCTCATTGTTTACCCCTTTTTCCAGATCATTTATGAATATGTTGAATAAGACTGTTCCCAGTACAGATCCTTGGGGGACACCACTATTTACCTCTTTCCATTCTGAAAACTGATCATTTATACCTACCCTTTGTTTCCTATCTTTTTAACCAGTTACCAATCCATGAGAGTACCTTTCCTATTATCCTGTGGCAGCTTACTTTGCATAAGAGCCTTGGTGAGGGACCTTGTAAAAGGCTTTCTGAAAATCTAAGTACACTATATCCACTGGATCCTCTTGGTCCACATGCTTGTTGACCCCCTCAAAGAATTCTAGTAGATTGGTGAGGCATGGTTTCCCATGTTGACTCTTCCTCAACAAATTATGTTCATCTATATGTGACAATATTGTTCTTTATTATAATTTCAACCAGTTTTCCCCAGGTACTAAAGTCAGGTTTACAGGCCTGTAATTGCCGGGATCACCTCTGGAGCCCTTTTTAAAAATTGGCGTCACATTAGCTATCCTCTGGTCATCTGGTACAGAAGCTGATTTAAATGATAAGTTACAGAGTACAGTTAGTAGTTCTGCAATCTCACATTTGAGTTCCTTCAGAAATCTTGGGTGAATACCATCTGGTCCTGGTGACTTATTGCTGTTTAGTTTATCAATTTGTTCCAAATCCTCCTCTAAGGATACCTCAATCTGGGACAGTTCCTCAGATCTGTCATCTAAAAAGAATGTCTCAGGTTTGGGAATCTCCCTCACATCCTCAGCCGTGAAGACCGATGCAAAGAATTCATTTAGTTTCTCCACAATAGCCTTATCGTCCTTGAGTGCTCCTTTAGCACCTCGATCGTCCAGTAGCCCCACTGGTGGTTTAGCAGGCTTCCTGCATCTGATGTACTTAAAAAAATTTGCTATTACTTTTTGAGACTTTAGCTAACTGTTTCTTCCATTCTTTTTTGGCCTTCATAATTGTATTTTTACACTTCATTTGCCAGTGTTTATGCTCCTTTCTATTTTCCATACTAGGATTTAACTTCCACTTTTTAGAGGATGCCTTTTTGCCTCTCACTGCTTCTTTTACTTTGTTGGTTAGCCACGGGGCTCTTTTTTGGTTCCTTTATTATGTTTTTTAATTTGGGGTATATATTTAAGTTGAGCCTCTATTATGTTGTCTTTAAAAAGTTTCCATGCAGCTTGCAGAGATTTCACTTTTGGCACTATACCCTTTAATTTCTGTTTAACTAACCCCCTCATTTTTGTGTAGTTCCCCTTTCTGAAATTAAATGTTACAGTGTTGGGCTGCTGTGGTGTTTTTCCTGCCACAGGGATATTCAATTTAATTATATTATGGTCACTATTACCAAGTGGTCCAGCTATATTCACCTCTTGGACCAGATCCTGTGGTCCACTTAGGACTAAATCAAGAATTGCCTCTCCTCTGGTGGGTTCCAGGACCAGCTGCTCCAAGAAGCAGTCATTGAAGGTGTCAAGAAACTTTATCTCTCTATCCTGTCCAGAGGTGATATGTACCCAGTAAATATGGGGATAATTGACATTCCCCATTATTTTTATTGAGTTTTTTATTTTAATAGCCACTCTAATCTCCCTGAGCATTTCACAGTCACTATCACCATCCTGGTCCGGTGGTCGGTAATATATCCCTACTGCTATATTCTTATTATTAGAGCATGGAATTTCTATCCATAGAGATTCTATGGTACAGTTTGATTCATTTACAATTTTTATTTGATTTGATTCTACACTTTCTTTCACATATAATGCCACTCCTCCCTTCCCCCCCACCCCAGCATGACCTCTTCTGTCCTTCTGATATATTTTGTACCCTGGTATTCCTGTATCCCATTGATTATCCTCATTCCATCAAGTTTCTGTGATGCTTATTATATCAATATCTTCATTTAGTACAAGGCACTCTAGTTCACCCATTTTATTATTTAGACTTCTAGCACTGGTATATAAGCATTTAAAAAACTTGTCTCCTTTTAGCTGTCTGCCATTACACGACGTAATTGAATGGGACTCTTTCTTATTTGACTGTTTCTGATCAGACCATGCCTGTATTTTATCATTTTCCATCCTCTCGTCCTCACTAGGACATAGAGATTCTCTATTAATAGATCCTCCCCTAAGGAATGTCCGAACCACATGCTCCTCCACACCTGTCGGCTGAGAAGTGTTATTTACCCATTAGCACAATACGAAACCCAGGTGTCACCTGATGAAATTAATAGGCAGCAGGTTTAATACAAACAAGAGGAAGAACTTTTTCACGCAATGCACAGCCTACCCATAGAACTCATTGCCATGGGATGTTGTGATGGACAAAAGTATAAATAGGTTCAGACAAACCTGGATAAATTCCTGGAGGATAGGTCCATCAATGGTTATTAGCTAAGATGATCAGGGACACAACCTCATGCTCAGAGCAACTCTAAGCCTCTGACTGCCAGAAGCCAAGAGCGGAGGACAGGGGTCAGTCACTCCATAATTGCCCTCTTCTGTACACTCCCCCTGAAGCTCTGGCAAAGGCCACTTTTGGAGACAGGATTCTGGTCTGACCCAGACAAGGCTGGCAGCTCTTGTGTTCTTATGGTTCTTTTCTGGGGAGGGTTTAAATAAACAATGGTTTTCTTCAAATAACAGGTTTTTTAAATAAACACCTGTATCATGCACTGTACTGTTACTGCACTGAAATCATTGTTCATGCCCATTCCAGTTACAGGGTAACTACGGCACAGTAAGGGCCCATTCCTGCTCCCATTAGGGCAGGGAGAGCTCTGCTGTTGACTTCAGCAGCATTAGAATAGAGCCCTAAGTCTATTAGACTTTACCTTAGGTACATATATCCACCTGCCTTTCTTCCTTTATTTGGAAAATAAATGGGTCCCAACAAGTCTGATTTTCTCCAAGCTTCTGGAACCTTCCAACTCTGTAACAATGTAAAAGAAAATTGGAATTTGGGGTAAATTTGTTAATCTGAAATTTCCTGAACATTCTTAAAATGCTTATTGAAGAACTGTTTGAAAATGTTCAAGTTTTCCAAGTAGGAGCTGATTCTGAAAAGTTTTAGCTTCACTAGTAGTTCTTACTTACAAGAGCTGTCCCATAAGGATGACTCAGATGACTAAGGGTTCAGGGTTAGGTCCTGTCCCTTTAAATGCTTTTTATCAGAAGTTTATTCACAAAGTCTTCAGCATTTCCTAATTCTACTGACTTCTTCTCTTTATGTTTCTGGTTAAAGACACACATTTTTCAGTATCTCAGCCATTGTAGAATCATCATTGATTTGCATGGAAGCTGTTTAGTTATCATTATATTGCACATTGACAGCTGGGATCTATCCCTGCAGGGAGCAAGCGGATCAGACTGGTGAATGGGGCAGGTCGCTGTGCCGGGAGAGTGGAGATTTATTACAATGGCAGCTGGGGGACAGTCTGTGATGATTCCTGGGATCTGTCAGACTCCAATGTCATTTGCAAACAACTTGGATGTGGACACGCCATCAATGCAACTGTCTCTGCTCATTATGGGCAAGGATCCGGGCATATCTGGCTGGATGATGTGAATTGCGCTGGGAACGAATCCAATCTCTGGGACTGTCCTTCCAGAGGCTGGGGCCAGCACAACTGCAGACACAAAGAGGATGCAGGAGTTCTCTGCTCAGGTCTGGTCTGGAAATGCTCCCATGAGTCTGATAATCAGGGGAGTTAATGAAGTACATGGGTGTCTGAGGAGTGAGCTGAGGATGTTCGAAAGTTTATCTCCTTTTTCCTTTCTCTCTCTCACACTCCCCGCTACTTGCAGTGGTCACCATTGAAAAGTCAGCATTGTCAACAGTTAATACCAAGGGGCACTACAAATATCAGATTGATTTCTGAGTCTCGGGTACCACTGTTTGCAACTGTTGGCAGCTTTTAAATAATAATTTCATTGCTCATGGGCAGGTCACTGGTCTCTAGAAGAATGTCTCTGATTTTTCTGTAGAAGAATGGGCACGGTCGTTAGCGATCTCTGGGATTTCAGCCTTTAAACCCCCGTGTATTTCAGAATCAGAAACCTTCACACCCAACTTCTGCCTTTCCTCCTAGAATTCACGGATCTGAGACTGGTGAGTGGCAGTGACTGTGCTGGGCGACTGGAGGTTTTCTACAGTGGGACTTGGGGCAGTGTTTGCGACAGTCCTATGGATTCCGTCACCATGGCATTTATATGCAAACACTTGGACTGTGGAGACAGAGGGACACTTTTGAAAGAGTTTACACATGGACGCGGCTCTGGCCCCACCTGGGTGGATGGTGTTCGGTGCGATAAGCAGCACAGCTCCCTTTGGCAATGCCCGTCAGACCCTTGGAAACAACAATCGTGTAACAGAGTAGAAGAAACCCATATTGCTTGTGAAGGTAAATAGCAAACATATATACACACACACATTCAACAGTCAAGTCTAGCTCACTGAAAGATTTTGATGTAATTATTATATTTTGTTACTTTTCACTAGATCTTTTTATCAAATACATACACATTTATATACATTATAAATAAATGTTTATGTATTTGATAAAAAGATCTAGTGAAAAGTAACAAAAT
This sequence comes from Chrysemys picta bellii, assembly GCF_011386835.1. Taxonomy (NCBI): domain Eukaryota; kingdom Metazoa; phylum Chordata; order Testudines; family Emydidae; genus Chrysemys; species Chrysemys picta. Next base: position 1,442,611 of record NW_027052708.1, read on the forward strand.
ATAACAATTATATCAATCTATATCTATAGCTATATAACATTCTCAGCAATGGTACAAACTTCTTTTTGGTATCTGAGGTTCTAGAAATAGTGGCCTGTTAACAACAAACATGGATATCGCTATTCCAAAGACATACATTTCACCACAACCATAATTAGGACCTAATCCAACACCCAGTGAATTCACGGAATCACAGATTTTAAGGGCTGAAGAGACTGTTAGGATCTTCTAATCTGACCTCCTGCATATCGCAGGCCATAAAATATCAGCCAGTAATTCCTGCATCAAGCCGGTAAATTTTAGTGGAGATAGAGCACATCTTTTAGAAATACGTCCAGTCTTGATTTAATGACTTCATATCAAGGAGACTCCCCATATCCCTTGGTAAATTGTTTCAATGGTTAATTAGCATGAACAAATTCTAAGCCCTTTGCAATCCCTGTTACTGGGATCAGAATCTTGATCTCTCAAGTCTCACTCACACAGCAGCAGAGCCTTTCAGGAGAGCATTATTACCCTCATTTTACAGATAGGGAATGGAGACACAGAGATGAAGTGTCCTAAGGTCACCCATGGTGCCTTAATGAGCATTGGCTCAGGCCTCTAGTAAGAGCCAGGAAGTGTTACTCATTAAAGAACATGATTCGTGTGCCTTTCTGGTTAAACATCTTCCAAGGAATAACAATCAGAGGTTTGGGCTGTGAAGTTCATCTATAGATCTGTGTCTCAAGTATTATTTATATTATGGTAACACCTAAAATCCCCAAAGGCCTTATTGCCCCAGGCACTCAAAACACAAATCGAGAGAGGCCCTGCCATACAGAGTTTACAGTCAAGATAGACCAGACAAGTGGGAGGGGAAACAGATGATAGAGAGGTGAAGGAACTTGCCCAAGTCACACAGCAGATCTGCTGCAGAAACAAAAATAGAACCCGAGTCTTTTAAGTCCGAGTGCAGCACCATAAACACTGGACAACACTGCCTTTCCATGTGGGGAAGTTCAGACCTGCAGCTCCTATACAGCCCCCTCTCAATATTACTTTCCCTCTTCTGTTGGATCCTGCGGTAATGAGGGTGAGTTTCAGCTCAGGTGTCTGTTTCCATTCCAATCTCTGGGCAGAGGGGTCAGGGGGGATGTTGCAGGGAGAGCTAGAGGAGAATCAGATACTGTCCTGCCAGTCACATAAAGAGACACACCCACCAGCAGGGAGCTGCTTAAAGACTGAAAAATCCAGAGTAACAGCTGAGTAGCTAATTAATTATTTAATAACCCAGATTTTGGCTTTCAGCCAATTTATAAAGCACTGGTATTAGGGGTGTGAAATACTGATAAACCCTACTCGAACCTGCATCACACACACTGCCTGATCCACTCACCTCAGCTTTCTCTCCATAGGAAGGAAAGGGAAACCACCTCAGACCCTGTTTACCGAATGCCCGAACTCTACAAGCTGCACAGGTATCTCTGCTTCTCTGGGTCTCCCTCTTGGTCCCTAAGGACTTTCCCAGCTCCCCCAGTAACATGTGAGGTTTCTGCATTTCCAGACCAGGAGAAGTTACGTGTCGTGGGAGGAGAGGACGGATGCTCGGGGAGAGTGGAGGTTTGGTATCGTGGCTCCTGGGGAACAGTTTGTGATGACTCCTGGGACATGGCGGATGCTAACGTTGTGTGTAAACAACTGGGCTGTGGATCTGCTGTATCTGCCCCGGGCGAGGCTGCATTCGGCGAGGGGTCTGGTCCCATCTGGGTGGAGATGTTGAATTGCAGAGGGACAGAGTCATCTCTCTGGGACTGTTGTTCCAAGCCTTGGGGTGAGAGTAACTGTGACCATAAGGAAGATGCTGCAGTGAATTGCTCAGGTGAGTGACAGGAGATGTTTCTGCTACATGCTGTAATTTTCAGGGAGCAGTATGGACCAGCCCCTCCTGCCACTTTGTTCCCAGACCAGGGCCTCCCATCTCCTGTGTGCAGGAGGATCCTGGATGTTGTGGGATGGATCCTTTCTCAGGTCAGATTGGCTCAGACATCAGCCCACAAAGCCCCTGTATTCATCACAGGCCCCAATTTGCTGATTTGTTACTAGTGTCCTCATTGTTGTACAGAGCACAGGGGACTTGGGCCCAAAATCACTAACAAACAGGCCCTGTGCTGCTGTGAGGGAGTTTGTGGAAGTGACAGCTGGACAGTGCCCCCTAGGCCTCTCAGAGGTGAGGTTCTACCTGGTAACAAACACGTCACCTCCCCCTCACTCCAGGCTCCAACTCTCCTTCCTTTCCCTTTGCAGGTCTGACAGAGAGGACAGATTCTCTGAATACCCCAGTGTGACACTCTGTTCCTCGGCGGGACACCCTACACCCCATGTTCATCTTTATAAAATGATTGTGTGGCATCCAATGCAAAGTTTGTCATGTCGGGTGTCTTGGCAAGGCTCATGATGCACTGAGCATGGTTGTTATAGTGATGTTATAGTAATTGTTACAGTGATGTTATAGTAAGGTTATAGGTTATAATTTCATGTATATAGTTATGAGGCTGAAAATGTATCCTCAGGGCTTAAAACAAGCCCAGGCAAAAACTCTCCATGAACAGAGAGGCAGTCCACACCTCATCAGGGCATGGATGGGACAAGCCCAGCCTCACAGGAACAATGGACACTGGCCTAAGAAGCAACAAAAGAATCTGTTAGACCTTCGAGGGAGTCATCCTCTTCCTTTGGTCAGTTTGAGACTGTGATGAGGTTAATGCTCACCTGACTCTGAAGGGGGCAAAGCCAAGAGGAAAGAAAGGACATGATAAAAGGGAGAGATATTTTGCCATACTCTCTCTCTCTCTTCCACCTATATCTACAGACACCACCACCACCACCACCATGCAGCGACTGAAACACTGATCAAAGGAGAGAGCCTGACTGAAAAGTAACCAGCCAGCCTGTGGTGAGAAGCATCTAAGTTTGTAAGGACTCTGAAAGTGTTAAGATCAGCTTAGAATGCGTTTTGCTTTTATTTCATTTGACCAAATCTGACTTGTTGTGCTTTGACATATAATCCCTTAAAATCTATCTTTATAGTTAATACATCTGTTTGTTTATTCTACCTGAAGCAGTGCATTTGGTTTGAAGTGTGTCAGAGACTCCCCTTGGGAGAACAAGCTTGGTACATATCAATTTCTTTGTTAAATTGACGAACTCATATTAGCTTGCAACATCCAGCGGGCATAACTGGAGGTAACTAGGGTTGTGTCTGGGACTGGAGATATTGGCTAGTGTCATATGGTTGCACAATCCAATCAGCTTACATGCCAGAGGCTGCATGAGAACAGCCTAGGAGTGGGGGCTCTCACAGCAGAACAGGGTAAGACTGGCTCCCAGAGTCAAGGATTAGAGAGGCCTAGCAGATCACTGGTCCAGATAACACCAGAGGGAAATGTCACACCCAGATAAAACATCCCCCTCCTCCCATTAAGAGTTAAATTTCCTTGGTGCTTGGATTACAGAGGGAGGAGCTGCCTGCTGTAGCCCGAGGGAAGGAGCTCCTTTCCATGGCCTGTGAAATCTAGGGGTGAATGATATCTGGGTGGGAGCTGCAGGCCGTGCTGAGCAGGAGGTGGGCTATTATGACTGGGAGTGGATGGGTCATTACACAAACTTAAAAACATTTTCCCATGCTGAGGGATAGCTCAGTGGTTTGAGCATTGGTCTGTTAAATGAACGGTTGTGAGTTTAATTCTTGAGAGGACCATTTAGGAATCTGGGGCAAAAATCTGTCGGGGATTGGTCCTGCTTTGAGCAGGGGGGTGGACTAGATAACCTCCTGAGGTCCCTTCCAACCCTGATATTTTATTCTATGCTAATTTTCCCGCCTACTGTTACTCACACCTTCTTATGAACTGTTTGAAATGTGCCTGATTACCACTACAAAAGTGATTTTTTCCTCCTGCTGATAATAGCCCATTTTAATTGAATTGTCTCGTTAGAATTGGTAAGGCAACCCCCATCTTTTCATGTACTCTGTATATATATACCTTCTACTGTATTTTCCACTCCATGCATCTGATGAAGTGGGTTTTAGCCCACGAAAGCTTATGCCCAAATACATTTGTTAGTCTCTAAGGTGCCACAAGTACTCCTCGTTGTTTTTTTTCTGATACAAACTAACATGGCTACGACTCTGAAACCTTTTAACAGGGAGCAGCTATCTAATGCCCTTTCCATCTGACGCCCTGACCCAGAGTTAAATCACTGCAGCTTCAGCCCTGTGAGCTTGTCATTGGAGCTGGGCACAAGTCTTCATTGAAAAATGTTTTGGTGAAAAATGCAGATTCAGAGACATCGAAACATTTCACAAATTCCTGTTAATTTCACCCAATTGTTCCAAATACACACAGAACAACTCATTTGATTTCAACACTTTCTAAAGAAAACATTTTGTTTTTTTTTAATTTGATAGTATTTTTCCATTAGACATTTCCTTTAATTTTATCTATAAAATTTAAATAAACAACAAATGTCCAAAAGAACTTCAAATGGTTTTATTCAACATGAAACCATTTTTTTTTAACTTTTGCTTTCGACAACATTTTCAAAAAAGTCATTTTTGGCTCAACCCAAAACATTTTTTTATTGTATTATTATTATTATTATTATTTGTTTTTTACTATTGCCAGAGAACCAAAACATCTGTTTTTCGCCAAGCTCCAGCTGTGGGAGCTGGGTCTGAGGTGAGACAAGCAATCACTCATGTAGACTAGGATTGCCAGGAGTCCAGTTTTTGACCAGAATGCCTGGTCAAAAAGTGACCCTGGCAGCTCTGGTCGGGATTGCAGACCAAGCCATCAAAACTCCAGTCAGTGGCGCAGCAGGGCTAAGTCAGGCTCCCTACCTGCCTTTGCCCCGCGCAGCTCCCAGAAGTGGCCAGCATGTCCCCGTGGCCCCAGGCGCAGGGGCAGCCAGGGAAGCTCTGCACGCTGCCTCGACCTCGAGCGCTGGCTCCACTGTTCCCATTGGCTGGGAACCATGGCCAATAGGAGCTCCAGGGGAGGTGCCTGCAGGCGCGGGCAGCGTGCACCATGCAGAGCCGCCTGGCCATGCCTCCGCCTAGGATTAAGACATGCAGGCCGCTTCCGGGAACAGCACAGATCCAGGGCAGGCAGGGAGCCTGCTTTAGCCCCACTGCATCACTGACTGGGAGCCACCTGAGGTAAGGGCTGCCCAGCTGGAGCCTGCACCCCGAACTCTGTGCCCCAGGTTGGAACCCCGTCCCACACCCTTCCTCCCTCCCTGACCTCGCACCCTCCATCCGCACCCCAACCCACTGTCCCAGGTCGGAACCCCCTCCTGCACTCAAACTCCCTCCCAGAGACAGCACCCAGCACCCCCACCCGAACCCCAGCCCCCTGCCTAGGCTCTGAGCTCCCTCCCGCACCCAAGCTCCCTCCAAGAGCCTGCAGCCTGCACCCCCTCCCGTACCTCAACCCACTGCCCCAGCCCTGAGTCCCCTCCTGGACTCCAAATCCCTCAGCCCCATCCCAGAGCCCTCTCCTTCGCCCCAAACCCCTCATCCCTGGCCCCACCCCAGAGCCCACACCGCCAGCCAGATCCTGCACCCCCTCCTGCATCCCATCCCCCTACCCCAGCACTGAGCCCACTCCTGCACTCCAAACACCTTGGTCCCACCCTGGAGCCTGCACTCCCAGCTGGAGACCTCACCCCCTCCTACCCCACAACCCCCTGCCCCAGTGAGCAGTGAATCTGCCTCCTGGAAGCAACATCATCCTGACGAAAAACTAACTGTATTTCCCAGTAGGGACAATAGTGGCTTGTTAAGAAAACCACAAAAGTTCACCCACCAGTATTGTCTATTGGTGTAACGCTGGGGGCACTGACCAGGTGCATTACCAGAGCTGTGTGGAGGCCCGGGGGTAGGCAAGTGTTTGTTGTCCTTGATCATGATAACGGCCCATTGCAGGGACTTACAGTGGAGGGACTTATGGTAGAGTTTGCCCACGAGCTGACCTGGGACGCTCACTGCCATGAGCACTAGGGTTACTCACTATTTGTAAAGAAATTACAGGCTGGAGAGGATTTGAACCACACAGCCCCAGAAGGCAGACTGGAAACCCTGACCTCAGGGGCTCACTTTGGGGAGCTGAACCAGGTTGAACATATTAGACCCTAAGGCTAGGTCTACACTACCCGCCTGAATCGGCGGGTAGAAATCGACCTCTCGGGGATCGATTTATCGCGTCCCGTCGGGACGCGATAATCGATCCCCGAATCGGCGCTCTTACTCCACCAGCGGAGGTGGGAGTAAGCGCCGCCAACAGAAAGCCGCAGAAGTCGATTTTGCCGCCGTCCTCACAGCGGGGTAAGTCGGCTGCGATACGTCGAATTCAGCTACGCTATTCACGTAGCTGAATTTGCGTATCTTAAATCGACTCCCCCCTGTAGTGTAGATGTACCCTAAGAGAGAAGGAATATTGCTTTGAAGACTCCTTCATGTGAGTGGATTATTTTGGGGAAATCACAAAGGGAAACTGAAGGGCCATCCCAGACCATAAAGGGGTGACCTGGGACAGCACCTGTCTATGGTCTGAATTTGAGATGGGATATATATTTTATATTTTGAAAATTTGCAGGATGGGAAAACCGTTCTCCACCCCCCAGCTCTACTATTTAGATTTGCTTGTTTCCTGTGTCCCTGTAACAGGGTCACTGCTTCTGACACCTATCGTGGCTGGGAATGGCTCTGCCTCAGTTTCTCCTCATCAGGGTTTTCCGTCTCTCCCAAGAATTCACGTTGCTCAGCCCTCTGGCCAGGTCACTCTCAGAGTTCAGCCCCATTCAGGGTACTCAAAGTTCAAAATAAACACCACCTTCGGCAATAGTCTCAAGTTCGTCTCACTCTCATGAGACCACTGAATCTCTAGGCTTTTCCCCATTGGGAGTCCAAGTATAATACAAACAGAAACAGTCTCCTGGCCCTCCTGGGCTTCACACTCTACTTAAACAAAGATTTTCTTACTCCTTACCACAGCACTGACTCCCAGGACTTTTCCTGG